>NC_053028.1:691014234-691344250 GCF_003073215.2 Triticum urartu
CAAGCTTACCAGCGCTATCTGGCTAAAAGGATCTTTCATAGAATCTTCCGACTTATGGCAGCAGGAGTGGTTCTATATCACCGAGCCCCACGGTTCCAAGTGGGCAGCTGTGCCTACGTTTTGATCTAGCCCCCCAATTTAGCTTGCATCGTGGGTTAATAAGGGGTTGGACTGGGGATCAGTCGATGAGGTGCGGACTCTGCAAAGCCGCATCCGAAGACTTATCGAGAAGGATATCGATATCGTTAATGTTATCCAGGTAATGCTAGTCCGCAGGACCCTGTCGTGCCAGCGACGGCCTTTCCGCCTACGGGAGTTTAACCCAGAAGGGCCACAGACTCTTCAGCACTTCTTCGGCACTACGCACGAAGGAATGTGGAAATTATTCTTCGGGAAACAAAAACAATGGCCGGACACCACCGAAGATATCGGCCTGGACTATAACCGTCCGGACACCCCGGTAAGTACTCATCCGCTGAACTCCTCATAATCAGATATCCTGTGGTAAGACACTGAGCAAACCATCTTTTTCCAGGGCTGGATAAAGAAAGCGGAACGGATTAGGTGTCCGGCCCCTCTTCCCGAAGACTCAGCGGACCCTGTGTTGACAAGGATGCTGGCACCGGCACCATACCAGTAGTCGGCAGGGGAGGGCAAGGTGGAGAGTGAGAAGACCCGGGGCGACCTTTGCGCTGGAGGTAAATTAGATACTGAGTCCGGAGAAATCGATATTTCCTCACCCGAAGACAAAGGTGAAAGAGAAGCCAGTATCCCTTCTCCATTCAGGAAGAAAAGGGCCGCCTCCGAAGGTTGGGAGGGGCGGTCTCCTAAGAGGGGCAAGATGCCACCGTCGAGTGGCTCGGGATTGGAAGGCGACGCCGTTGAACAGCTCCGTCCTGAGGACAAGCCCTCAACCAAACCGTAAGTGAATCTGGGGTGCTTTGATAGCGTCCCGCTCCTTTCCTATTACCGAAGGGATATGTAACGTGCCTTTGTATTTTTACAGTTCGGCACAGAGTTTTTCTGGGCAATCCTCTTCTTCGGGAGATCTACTCCCAGAGATGATGGAAAGAGAGACGCCTTCCCCGACCTCCTCGCCCAATAGGGTTTTTCTTGATCAACAAGCGGTGCAGGGAATGAAAGAGGCAGTACTGGCAGGTGAACCTCCGATCGTTCGGGATTCGGGGGCCAATAATGAAGGCCCCGGACTGTCCGGTTTTCAGCCAATGATGATTCTGAATGGGTTCCTTCAAAGGATGGCCGTGCTCCTACAACGACTTCTGGAGACCCAGCGGCGCCGATATATTAAGGGATATGCTGCAAAGAGCATCTGTCTCGAGGGAACAATGCACCTTGATGGGTACGGTGGTCGAGAAGAT
Source organism: Triticum urartu (assembly GCF_003073215.2). Classification (NCBI taxonomy): domain Eukaryota; kingdom Viridiplantae; phylum Streptophyta; class Magnoliopsida; order Poales; family Poaceae; genus Triticum; species Triticum urartu. The sequence goes on from NC_053028.1 coordinate 691,015,614, forward strand.
TCTGTCCGCGAAGAGCGGATTGAATGAAGCCTTCATGAGCCTGCTAAGAGGCTTCAAGGTTTGTAATGTTTTCAACTATATTTTATTTGCAAAGATGCACCTGTGTATAGGTAGTAGCCCCTGAGACTCGGGTTGGCTTCCCATCGGAGGCGAACGGAGGATCAAGAAGAAATACTCAAGGACTAATCTGGTTAACTGGAACACAGGCTGCTTCCCCCTGGCAACTTCCCATACTACGAATATTGTCGAGCTGCAGCGGAAGCTTGATGTAGCAGGGGATGACATTGCATTAATCAATCTGCGTCTCGACGAGTCGCAAGGTATGTACTCAGGGCAGTCCCTTCACATACATTTTTGTGATATAAGCACGACGCTCAAAGTTATACACTGGAATATGCATGGCTGCAGATGGTGTTGCCGCTGTTGAAATTCTTCGGACGGAGCAGGCCCGGGCCAAGGAGCAGGCCCGGTTTAGCAATGCGGCTGCCGAAAAGCCATCAGCTGAGTTAAAAGACAAACAGGCTTCTCGACGCCTGATGTCTACTACACAACCTTCTTCTTGTAGACGTTGCTGGGCCTGCAAGTGCACAGGTTTGTAGGACAGTAGCAAATTTCCCTCAAGTGGATGACCTAAGGTTTATCAATCCGTAGTAGGCGTAGGATGAAGATGGTCTCTCTCAAGCAACCCTGCAACCAAATAACAAAGAGTCTCTTGTGTCCCCAACACACCCAATACAATGGTAAATTGTATAGGTGCACTAGTTCGGCGAAGAGATAGTGAAACAAGTGGTATATGGATAGTAGATAAAGGTATTTGTAATCTGAAATTATAAAAACAGCAAGGTAACTAATGATAAAAGTGAGCGTAAACGGTATTGCAATGCTAGGAAACAAGGCCTAGGGTTCATACTTTCACTAGTGTAAGTCCTCTCAACAATACTAACATAATTGGATCATAAAACTATCCCTCAACATGCAACAAAGAGTCACTCCAAAGTCACTAATAGCGGAGAACGAACATAGAGATTATGGTAGGGTACGAAACCACCTCAAAGTTATTCTTTCCAATCAATCCGTTGGGCTATTCCTATAGGTGTCACAAACAGCCCTAGAGTTCGTACTAGAATAACACCTTAAGACACAAATCAACCAAAACCTTAATGTCACCTCAAGTATCCGTGGGCATGATTATACGATATGCGTCACACAATCTCAGATTCATCTATTCAACCAACACAAAGGACCTCAAAGAGTGCCCCAAAGTTTCTACCGGAGAATCACGACGAAAACGTGTGCCAACCCCTATGCCTAGGTTCATGGGCGGAACCCGCAAGTTGATCACCAAAACATACATCAAGTGAATCATGTGGCATCCCATTGTCACCACAGATACGCATGACAAGACATACATCAAGTGTTCTCAAATCTATAAAGACTCAATCCAATAAGATTACTTCAAAGGGGAAACTCAATTCATTACAAGAGAGAAGAGGGGGAGGAGAAACATAAGAGCCAACTACAATAGCAAAGCTCGCGATACATGAAGATCGTGCCAAATCAAGAACACGAGAGAGAGAGAGAGAGAGATCAAACACATAGCTACTGGTACATACCCTCAGCCCCGAGGGAGAACTAATCCCTCCTCGTCATGGAGAGCACCGGGATGATGAAGATGGCCACCGGAGAAGGCATGCCCCCTCCGGCAGGGTGCCGGAACGGGTCTAGATTGGTTTTTCATGGCTACGGAGGCTTCTGGCAGCGGAACTCCCGATCTATTGTGTGTTCTGGAAGTTTTAGGGTATATGGAGTTATATAGGCAGAAGAAGCACGTCAGGGGAGCCACGTGGGCCCCACGAGGCAGGGGGCGCGCCCTAGGGGGGGAGCCCCCCACCCTCGTGAGCACCTCCCGTATCTCCTGACGTGGAGTCCAAGTTTATCGGGTGGCTTCCGTTCCAAAAATAACTTCTCTAGTTGATTTCCTTCCGTTTCGACTCCGTCTGATATTCCTTTTCTTCAAAACACTGAAATAGGCATAAAACAGCAAATCTAGGCTGGGCCTCCGGTTAATAGGTTAGTCTCAAAAATAATATAAAAGTGGATAATAAAGCCCAATATTGCCCAAAACAGTAGAGAATATAGCATGGAGCAATCAAAAATTATAGATATGTTGGAGACGTATCAAGAATCCCCAAGCTTAATTCCTGCTCGTCCTCGAGTAGGTAAATGATAAAAAAGATAATTTTTAATGTGGAATGCTAGTTGGCATAATTTCAATGCAAATCTCCTTAATTGTGATATGAATATTCAGATTATAAAGATTCAAAACAAAAGTTTATATTGACATAAAAATAATAATACTTCAAGCATACTAACAAAGCAATTATGTCTTCTCAAAATAACGTGGCCAAAGAAAGTTATCCCTACAAAATCATATAGTCTGGCTATGCTCTATCTTCACCACACAAAATATTTAAATCATGCACAACCCCGATGACAAGCCAAGCAATTGTTTCATACTCTAACTTTTTCAAAACTTTTTCAATCTTCATGCAATAGATGAGCGTGAGCCATGGACATAACACTATAGGTGGAATAGAATGGTGGTTGTGGAGAAGACAAAAAGGAGAAGATAGTCTCACATCAACTAGGTGTATCAACGGGCTATGGAGATGCGCATCAATAGATATCCATGTGAGTGAGTAGGGATTGCCATGCAACGGATGCACTAGAGCTATAAGTATATGAAAGCTCAAAAAGAAACTAAGTGGATGTGCATCCAACTTGCTTGCTCATGAAGACCTAGGGCAATTTGAGGAAGCCCATCATTGGAATATACAAGCCAAGTTCTATAATGAAAGATTCCCACTAGTATATGAAAGTGATAACATGAGAGACTCTCTACTATGAAGATCATGGTGCTACTTTGAAGCACAAGTGTGGTAAAAGGATAGTAACATTGCCCCTTCTCTCTTTTTCTCTCATTATTTTAATATTTTTATTTTTTTTATTTTGGGCCTTTTCTCTTTTTTATGGCCTCTTTTTTTTTCGTCCGGAGTCTCATCCCGACTTGTGGGGGAATCATAGTCTCCATCATTCTTTCCTCACTGGGACAATGCTCTAATATGATGATCATCACACTTTTATTTTTCTTACAACTCAACAATTACAACTCGATACTTAGAACAAAATATGACTCTATATGAATGCCTCCGCCGGTGTACTAGGATATGCAATGAATCAAGAGTGACATGTATGAAAGAATTATGAACGGTGGCTTTGCCACAAATACGATGTCAACTACATGATCATGCTAGCAATATGACAATGATGGAGTGTGTCATAATAAACGGAACGGTGGAAAGTTGCATGGAAATATATCTCGGAATGGCTATGGAAATGCCATAATAGGTAGGTATGGTGGCTGTTTTGAGGAAGGTATATGGTGGGTGTATGATACCGGCGAAAGGTGCGCGGTATTAGAGAGGCTAGCAAAGGTGGAAGGGTGAGAGTGCGTATAATCCATGGACTCAACATTAGTCATAAAGAACTCATATACTTATTGCAAAAATCTAGAAGTTATCAAAGCAAAGTATTACGCGCATGCTCCTAGGGGGATAGATTGGTAGGAAAAGACCATCGCTCGTCCCCGACTGCCACTCATAAGGAAGACAATCAATAAACAAATCATGCTCCGACTTCATCACATAACTGTTCACCATACGTGCATGCTACGGGAATCACAAGCTTCAACACAAGTATTCTTTAAATTCACAACTACTCAACTAGCATGACTTTAATATTATCACCTCCATATGTCAAAACAATTATCATGCTTCAATCTTTTCTTAGTATTCAACACACTCATAAGAGAATTTTATTATTCTTGAATACCTAGCATATTAGGATTTTAAGAAAATTACCATGCTATTAAGACTCTCAAAATAATCTAAGTGAATCATGAGAGTTCATCTATGTCTTCAAAATAAAACTACCACCATGCTCTAAAAGATATAAGTGAAGCACTTAGAGCAAACAACAAACTACTCCGAAGGATATAAGTGAAGATCAATGAGTAGTCGAATAATTATGCAACTATGTGAAGAATCTCCCATTTAATAATTTCAGATCTTGGTACTTTATTCAAACAGAAAGCAAAACTAAATAAAATAAAATGACACTCCAAGCAAAACACATATCATGTGGCGAATAAAAATATAGCTCCAAGTAAAGTTACCGATGGAAGTGGACAAAAGAGGTGATGCCTTCCGGGGCATCCCCAAGCTTTGGCTTTTAGGTGTCCTTATATTATCTTGGGGGTGCCATGGGAATCCCCAAGCTTAGGCTCTTGCCACTCCTTGTTCCATAATCCATCAAATCCTTACCCAAAACTTGAAAACTTCACAACACAAAACTTAAGGCAGAAAACTCGTGAGCTCCGTTAGCGAAAGAAAACAAAAGACCACTTCAAGGTACTGAAATGAACTCATTCTTTATTTATATTGGTGTTAAACTTACTTTATTCCAACTTCTCTATGGATTATAAACTATTTTACTAGCCATAGATTCATCAAAATAAGCAAACAACACACGAAAAACAGAATCTGTCAAAAACAGAACAGTCTGTAGTAATCTGGATCAAACGTATACTTCTCGAACTCATAAAATTCTCAAATAAATTGCTGGACCTGAGTAATTTATGTATTAATCATCTGCAAAAATAATTAACTAAATATCACTCTCCAAATAAAAATGGCAGCAGTTCTTGTTGGGGAACGTAGTAATTTCAAAAAAATTCCTACGCACACGCAAGATCATGGTGATGCATAGCTACGAGAGGGGAGAGTGTGATCTACGTACCCTTGTAGATCGACAACGGAAGCATTTGGTTGATGTAGTCGTACGTCTCCATGGCCCGACCGATCAAGCACCGAAACTACGGCACCTCCGAGTTCTAGCACACGTTCAGCTCGATGACGATCCCCGGACTCCGATCCAGCAAAGTGTCGGGGAAGAGTTCCGTCAGCACGACGGCGTGGTGACGATCTTGATGTACTACTGTCGCAGGGCTTCGCCTAAGCACCGCTACAATATTATCGAGGACTATGGTGGCAGGGGGCGCCGCACACGGCTAAGAATATGATCACGTGGATCAACTTGTGTTTCTCTGGGGTGCCCCTGCCTCTGTATATAAAGGCTCAAAGGGGGGGGGGTGCGGCCGGCCAGGAGAGGCGCGCCAGGAGGAGTCCTACTCCCTCCGGGAGTAGGACTCGCCCCCCCAATCCTAGTTGGAATAGGATTCGCGAGGTGGAAAAGAGAGAGAGAGAGAAGGAGGGGGGCGCCGGCCCCCTCTCTCCTTGTCCTATTCGGACTAGGGGGGAGGGGCGCGCGGCCCAGCCCTGGCCGCCTCTCCTCTTCTTCCACTAAGACCCACTAAGGCCCATATAGCTCCCGGGGGGTTCCGGTAACCTCCCGGTACTCCGGTAAAATCCCAATTTCACCCGGAACACTTCCGATATCCAAACATAGGCTTCCAATATATCAATCTTTATGTCTCGACCATTTCGAGACTCCTCATCACGTCCGTGATCTCATCCGAGACTCCGAACATCCTTTGGTACATCAAAACGTATAAACTCATAGTATAACTGTCATCGAAACCTTAAGCGTGCGGACCCTACGGGTTCGAGAACAATGTAGACATGACCGAGACATGTCTCCGGTCAATAACCAATAGCGGGACCTGGATGCCCATATTGGCTCCTACATATTCTACGAAGATCTTTATCGGTCAGACCGCATAACAACATACGTTGTTCCCTTTGTCATCGGTATGTTACTTGCCCGAGATTCGATCGTCGGTATCTAATACCTAGTTCAATCTCATTACCGGCAAGTCTCTTTACTCGTTCCGTAATACATCATCCCGCAACTAACTCATTACTTGCAATGCTTGCAAGGCTTAAGTGATGTGCATTACCGAGAGGGCCCTGAGATACCTCTCTGACAATCGGAGTGACAAATCCTAATCTCGAAATACGTCAACCCAACATGTACCTTTGGAGACACCTGTAGAGTACCTTTATAATCACCCAGTTACGTTGTGACGTTTGGTAGCACACAAAGTGTTCCTTCGGCACACGGGAGTTACATAATCTCATAGTCATAGGAACATGTATAAGTCATGAAGAAAGCAATAGCAACATACTAAACGATCGGGTGCTAAGCTAATGGAATGGGTCATGTCAATCATATCATTCAACTAATGATGTGATCCCGTTAATCAAATGACAACTCTTTGTCCATGGTTAGGAAACTTAACCATCTTTGATTAACGAGCTAGTCAAGTAGAGGCATACTAGTGACACTCTGTTTGTCTATGTATTCACACATGTATTATGTTTCCGGTTAATACAATTCTAGCATGAATAATAAACTTTTATCATGATATAAGGAAATAAATAATAACTTTATTATTGCCTCTAGGGCATATTTCCTTCAGTCTCCCACTTGCACTAGAGTCAATAATCTAGATTATACAGTAATGATTCTAACACCCATGGAGCTTTGGTGCTGATCATGTTTTGCCCGTGGAAGAGGCTTAGTCAATGGGTCTGCTACATTCAGCTCTGTATGTATCTTGCAAATCTCTATGTCTCCCACCTGGACTAGATCCCGGATGGAATTGAAGCATCTCTTGATGTGTTTGGTTCTCTTGTGAAATCTGGATTCCTTTGCCAAGGCAATTGCACCAGTATTGTCACAAAAGATTTTCATTGGATCCGATGCACTAGGTATGACACCTAGATCGAATATGAGCTCCTTCATCCAGACTCCTTCGTTTGCTGCTTCCGAAGCAGCTATGTACTTCGCTTCACATGTAGATCCCGCCACGACGCTTTGTTTAGAACTGCACCAACTGACAGCTCCACCGTTTAATGTAAACACGTATCCGGTTTGCGATTTAGAATCGTCCGGATCAGTGTCAAAGCTTGCATCAATGTAACCGTTTACGATGAGCTCTTTGTCACCTCCATATACGAGAAACATATCCTTAGTCCTTTTCAGGTATTTCAGGATGTTCTTGACCGCTGTCCAGTGATCCACTCCTGGATTACTTTGGTACCTCCCTGCTAGACTTATAGCAAGGCACACATCAGGTCTGGTACACAGCATTGCATACATGATAGAGCCTATGGCTGAAGCATAGGGAACATCTTTCATTTTCTCTCTATCTTCCGCAGTGGTCGGACATTGAGTCTGACTCAACTTCACACCTTGTAACATAGGCAAGAACGCTTCGGGTTAGTTCCGATAACGTTGCGTTTGAGGAGAAGGCCCAAGCGATGGCGACTCCCACCCTCCCACCCTCCCTAGGCGACTCCCATGGCGATGGTGACTCCTTGCCCTAGCTACCCTTCCCGGCGACCTCAATGGACGGCCTCCTCCATTGGGATTTCTCCCCCGGCCTCAAGGTCGAGGGACAGGTGCGTGCTCGCTTTGGATCTACGGTTCACTTCGTCCCCAACCCCAACTCCAAGGAGTTCTTCCTTGAAGTTTCTTTCTCCTCGGCCTCTTTTCCTCTCTTTATGGAATCTGTGGGATTGGCTCTTCAATCTTGCATTGGTGGAACCGGTGCTGGTTTCAACATACTTCGTCTGGGTGATCGGCGTTTCCGGTTTTCTGTGGCATCTAATCATGTTGGCCATTTTATTTATGGCCTTTGTGATCGTATTTGGCCGGATTTCGTTTGTCACTTTCATCTCCACCGTGGTTCTCGAACCCATGTTCAACCAATTGGATGGAATGCGGATTCTGAGCTTAATGATCTAGCCTCTTCACCCGGCCTTGCTATCAAGTCCAAATGGCTAGCATCAAAATCTGTGATTGCCCCCGATCCAGTTTCACTCTCTGTTTTTGAGAAGTTTGGGTTGATCACCTCGCCGACGGCAGGACATTCCGGTGACGATGCACCGGACCTCACATTTGGAAGGTTATCTTTTCTGGTTTCTAGGGATAATCAACACTCTTTTCGTATTGGAGCTGTTAACTTGCCTATCCGGCCGGATTCGTCAGATCAGTTACCATCTTTTCAGGGCCTGCGGTTTAAGCAGGGTTTATGGGATTCCATTCCCACTAATAAGCTCCATCATATCTTGGATGGTTGGCAGGCTGGTTATGACGATGATAGTGTGATGCTAATGGTCCAAATTCCTTGGGTACCAACAAAGGATTATATATATAATCGGCTTCAACACTGCACAAAATGTGATCGATTTGGTCATTTAGAATCATTGTGCATGGGTGTTTTCTGCCAACGATGTGGAGATTACACAGGGAAATGTTCTTGTTCTGCTCCAAGAATTGATATGACGTTGCCTGCCTCTTCACGTCATGTGCCATGCACTCTGGGCCCATCTAGCAAGGTTATTTGCTCTGCATGTCTGGCCTCGGGCCACCGGTCTATGAAATGCCCGGGTCTTACTAGATGTTGCTTTTGTCAACATATTGGTCATAGGGCCCGCAAGCCCGCTATGTGTCGAAATCTACCCAAGCTATGCTGGGCACCGACCACAACCCACGCGTCCAAATCTAATGAGATCTTACCCAACAGTGCGACCAGATCTTCTATGGTAGATAATCATATGTTGGTTCATGCAACACGCAGAAAACGGGATACGAAGGCACATCTTGTTTGGATTCGGAAGCATAGAATCCCGCATGCCTCGGACGTGGCTCCCTCCCATTGCTTGACGATACGCCTCCCTTTATGCAGGTGTAGTCAAGTCCGCCTGCCAAAAACCCCAATCGGGTGTAGAGCCTTCCTCCTCGAGTCCGCCAACATTGCCTCCCCTGCATCCGCACAAGACCGCAATTTGCTCCTCCTCACCGGCCGCTCCACTTCCAATCTGCAGTTCCTCCAAGACAATAGCCATGGCGAACTTTGCGGTGCGCCCCTTCGCTTTTGCTCCTGAGGGATCTTCTTTCGATCGTGGGCCTGCTCATCGCATCCAGCGCCAGGTCATGGTGGTCGACGATCCGCCGCGCAACCATGATAGGTATGCCATCGTCACCATTAACCCCACAGTACCGGATCACTTGAAGGAATATTGGCTTGCTGAGGTCTGCCGGATCATTACAGTCGATCTTGAGTATGAGCTGCTAGATGATTTTATTTATCCACTGGGCATTGGTTGTGTAGTCTTCTCTGACATGGAAAGTAGGGATAATGCAATTAGGGAAGGTCCGCATGCTTTGACAGATGACTCTCACTTCTCTTTGGTGCCACATGACGAAGGACCAAACATGCGCATGCCTGCGTTTGAGTATGAAGTGTGGATCATGCTACTGGCCTTTCCTATGGATTATCAGACTGAGCATTATGTGCATAAGGCCATATCCAACTTCGGCAAACTTCTAGTGTGGCCTCGACCTGGGCAAAACAAGGCCAGACTGCTTGTTAAATGTCACATCAAGGATGTTGCCGAGGTCCCTCATAGTCTGCTTGTTACCAGGGTCGGTATGCTGCCGGGGTTAGGTCGTTCATGGTCTGTACCTGTGTATGTTCTCAATGGTCGCAATACCATTCCAGGTCTGGTGGGCACTGAGGAGCCACCACCACTGCTAAATGCTTCGCCACACCCATATCAGCTCCCTTTCTACACCCTCATGCAGCAGGCTCACCTGGATGATTTGGTTGCCCAGCAGGCTCAGAATGAGGAGGCTTGGAACGCCCCTGCCCCTGCGCCAGAGCAACTGCAGGAAAATGGGTGGAGGGTTTGGCCTGTGGTTCCTCCTCCGTACACAGGTTTTAGCTTTAGATCCTTCTTCCAATATGATGGCCCCTCCCTGATGGATGGAGTGGACCCTGAGCACAATGTGCATGACAACCTATCTGATGTTTGGGCCTCTGAAGATGAAGTTGCTGCAGTAGAATGTCTGGCTGATGGTTTTATCAATGGGAATCCGGCTGCTAGAGACGCGTTTGCTCGTGCTGGGGGTGATTCAGTCTATGTCACCATTGCTTTGGACCATGAGTTGCTGCTGTGGATGGGCTCTATGCTGAAACACATTTACACACGTGCCATCACTTATGATCTAGCTGGGACTGTGATGTTTCCTGTCAACCCATTCAAGCTCATCCAGAAACACTTGGAACTGGTTTGTGTACTGTTGCTGCAGAACCTCAAACCTGAACCTGACTACATGTCCAACATTTTCAGTGCTCACTTCCATTTGGGTGTTTGCATTGGTCCCCTGCACTTTCTTGCACCTTCAGGTGACATAACTCATGTGGCTCCGGATACTAGTATTGTGTCTCAGCAGGAGATTGTGCCCTCGGCTTCTTCGGCGCCACTCGGCAGTATAAATCAGGCTGATCCGATTGCCCAAACTCCTGGTAATGCTCTTCAACTGCTAGCATCCTCTTCCTTGTTTAATGTTGCTGCCTCCCACACTGTCAAGGCTCCTCTTGATACCACTGCAGTACGGAGGAGTACTCGATCGAACAAGTACGATGGCTTCAAGGTTCATAACATCTTTGATGTCAAGCACAGTCGCTCGCGGGTGAGGGCCAGGATCGTTCCATCCGTCAATGCTGTCTCTTTAGCTGCTGCTCCAGTCGAGCCAAACCCTCCACCGACATCTATCCAAGAGCTTCAGCAGGTGGGCGACCGATGCGGCATTGCTCCTGAGGACATCTCTGAAGAGAAGCTGCTGGCTACCCAGCAGATAGCCCCAGAGGAGGCTATCTAATTTTCTTTCCGCTCATGAATAAATCGTGGAACATTCTGTCGTCGAATATCAGAGGGATTAACTCCGATAGCAAACTTTTGGCACTTAGTAATGCCATCGACTCTAGTGGGTGTTCAGTTTTATGTATTCAGGAAACCAAGCGGGAATCTTTTGATTTAGCGTTTATCAAATCTTTCTGCCCCAAGCAATTTGATAAATTTGTTTTTGCGCTATCGATTGGGGCCTCTGGCGGCATTATTACTATCTGGAATAGCTCTGTTTTTGTTGGGACACCATGGCATGTGGAATCTTTTGCGGTGGGTGTTTCATTTCTGGCCACCCAGTCGAATGAATCTTGGAACCTGGTCAATGTCTACGGCCCTTGTACGGGCCAGAGACGGGCAGATTTTACCTCCTGGCTATTTGATCTTAATATACCAGATGATGAAAATTGGTTAATTTTGGGTGACTTCAACTTCATACGGTCCACTGACAACAGAAAATAAACCGGGAGGAGATGCTTCTGATAAGCTATTATTCAATGAGCTTATACGTGCACAATCTTTAATGGAAATCCCAGTTAATGGTAGAGCCTTCACATGGAGCAATATGCAGGATGACCCACTACTGGAGCAACTTTACTGGTTCTTTTCCTCTTCGAATTGGACCACCTCTTTTCCTAACACAATGGTTCTGCCTTTGGGCAAACCGGTCTCAGACCATATCCCCTGCGTGCTTTCAATCGAGTCCAAAATCCCAAAATCAAACCTCTTTCGGTTTGAAAACTTCTTGGTCAATCACTCTAGTTTCTCTGAAGTTGTGGCAAGATCCTGGAGTAAACCTTGTCACGCCTCCAACTCTGCAGCAGTAGTCTGTAAGAAGCTCAAAACGCTTCGCTACGATCTCAAGCGTTAGAGCAGAGGCATTTCTAACTTGAAAATTATGATCCAGAACAACAATGAAGCACTAGCCAATCTCGACGCTCTTGAAGACAAGAGGGGATTGTTTGTCCAGGAAGCAAATTTCAGACGTATATTGAAAGGACACCTTAACTGTCTTCTCAAATACCAAAATGAATACTGGAGAAAAAGATGCACTCTCAGATACTTCAGATTCGCAGATGAGAATACTAAGCTCTTCCAATCACTTGCTACTGAAAGGTTCAGACACAACTCAATGCCACGTTGCAGGATGGGGATGTTGAAGTCTCTGATCATACAGGCAAAGCAGGGTTGTTGTTCAATACATACAAAGAACGCTTGGGGACCTCTAAGCCCACAAATATGCGCTTTGATCTTAACCATATCATTAAAAAGGTGGAAGGTTTGGAAGTGCTTTCGGAACCATTTTCCACCGATGAAATTGATGCAGTGATCAAAGAGATTCCTAGTGACAGGGCTCCCGGTCCCGATGGCTTTAATGGTTGCTTCCTCAAAAGTTGCCGGCACATTATCAAGGAGGATTTCTACAAAATGTGCTGCGATTTCCACAAAGGTAACCTTGACATGACCAGTATCAGTGAGGGTTATATTACCCTCATCCCGAAAATCTCCTCTCCTGTAACGGCTAATGATTTTAGACCCATAACACTGCTCAACTGTTGTCTAAAAATCATCACAAAAATTCTAGCCAATCGCGTGCAGAAAGTCATTCTTAAGATCATCCACAAGAATCAGTATGGATTCCTCAAAGGGCGTACCATCCAAGATTACTTGGCCTGGTCTTTTGAGTACATCCACCAATGCCAAGCATCATCGAGGGAAATTATAATGCTCAAGCTTGATTTTGCCAAAGCCTTTGACACAATAGAACATGAACCGATGTTGCAGATTATGAAGCACATGGGCTTTGACGAAAAATGGCTTGGCTGGATGAAGTCTATTTTTGCTTCAGGGGTTTCTTTGGTTCTCCTGAATGGGGTCCCGGGCCGGAAGTTTCTGTGTAAATGTGGAGTAAGGCAGGGTGACCCTTTGTCGCCGCTCATCTTTGTTTTAGCTGCCGACCTTCTTCAAGCGACGATTAATGATGCTTACGGCCAAGGCTTAATTGATCTACCTTTTCCATGCAACCGGAGAGGGGACTATCCGGTGATCCAGTATGCCAATGACACGATCTTGGTCATGCCTGCCTGCCCAGATCAAGCAGTACGCATGAAGTCCATTCTGGTTGCTTACGCTGATACTGTTGGTCTGAAGATAAATTTCCACAAGTCAACTTTGATCCCTATCAATCTTGACACACAGCAGGCTTCGGTCTTGGCCCAAATCTTTGGCTGCAATGTTGGATCACTTCCGTTTACTTACCTGGGTCTTCCCATGGGAATGACAAAACCAACGTTGCTCGAATTGATGCCGATGGTATGTGGTATTGAAAGGAAATTATCCTCTGCGCTATCCCTGCTCTCAGCTAGCGCCAAACTCACGTTGGTCAACTCCACCATCACATCCATGTTGATATATGCCATGTGCACACTCAAATTACATCCAAAAGTGATCGAACACATTGTCAGACTGCGCAGATACTGCTTGTGGGCGAAGAACACTGAAGATGGCGTCAAAAACAACTCCTTGGCTGCTTGGGAGTTAGTTTGTAGGCCAAAACGCAAAGGTGGGCTTGGGGTCATTGACATCAAAACTCAAAATGTGGCGCTGCTCCTTAAACACCTCTACAAGTTCTATAACCGCATGGATGTACCGTGGGTGACACTGATCTGGGATACATACTATGCAAACACGGTACCACATGCAGTTGATCCGATTGGGTCCTTCTGGTGGCGCGATATCATGCAGCTCAGTCAGGTCTTTCGAGGGATCTCAAAGGCTGTAATTGGTGATGGGACTTCAGTTCTGTTCTGGAAGGACGTGTTGTTTGCACACGACCAGGAAAGCCAGCTCTCCGAAATCTACCCCAGAGCCTTTTCGTTTGCCACAAATGAGGATGTGTCCGTTAGTGATGCTCTGCAAGCAACGGACCCTGCCATGCTTTTCCATTTACCACTCTCTAACGGATGTGTCCGTTAGAGAGATCCAGAGGGGCTCTATGCATGTCATTCCAGAGAGGGGGACTGCAGACACGTGGGTCAGTACCCTCAATGGAAATTTCTCGGCCAAAAACTACTACAACCATTGCTTCAGGGAGACGATCGCTGATGATGCTTTCATCTGGCTTTGGAAGGCCAAGAGCCCCATCAAATTCAAGATGTTTGGCTGGCTGCTGCTTGTTGACCGCCTGAACACGCGAAACATGCTGAAACGCAGGCACTATGTTGTGGTGGATAATAACTACGCATGTATGCTCTGCCAGAATCCTCCTGAGGAAACAGTGGAACATCTCTTTTTCTGGTGCCCCTTTAGCCAGCGATGTTGGGATAAGGTTGGCCTGAGATGGCCGCATAATGGGAATAGGATCTCCCTGCTGCATCATGGTAAAACCCAATGGGGCAACCACTATTCATGGATATCTTCTTGATGGCCGCTTGGAGCATATGGAAGGAGAGAAACAATGAGCATTTCAGAGGAGTGCCACACTCCTTCACCTCATGGCTGGATAGATTCAAACATCTGTTGGGCCTACTCGCCCATAGCTGTAAAGAAGAGCTTCGTCCCTTCTTAGATTCTTATATTCAAAACTTGTAAACAGCAAAACTTTTTCTTTATGCCTCTGAAGGGTTGAGGGGAACCCTACAAAACCCCCCATATGTAATTATGTAACATCGGTTGGTGAGTTAATATACAAAGTCAGTGGGAGCCTCTCCCACTGTCGTTCAGTGTCAAAAAAAATAACACAGACAAGAACCCTTTCTTTGCTTGATCCATTTTGAACTTCTTCAAAATCTTGTCAAGGTATGTGCTTTGTGAAAGTCCAATTAAGCGTCTTGATCTATCTCTATAGATCTTTATGCCTAATATGTAAGCAGCTTCACCGAGGTCTTTCATTGAAAAACTCTTATTCAAGTATCCCTTTATGCTATCCAGAAATTCTATATCATTTCCAATCAGTAATATGTCATCCACATATAATATCATAAATGCTACAGAGCTCCCACTCACTTTCTTGTAAATACATGTTTCTCCAAAAGTCTGTATAAAACCAAATGCTTTGATCACACTATCAAAGCGTTTATTCCAACTCCGAGAGGCTTGCACCAGTCCATAAATGGATCGCTGGAGCTTGCACACTTTGTTAGCTCCCTTTGGATCGACAAAACCTTCCGGTTGCATCATATACAACTCTTCTTCCAGAAATCCATTCAGGAATGCAGTTTTGACATCCATCTGCCAAATTTCATAATCATAAAATGCGGCAATTGCTAACATGATTCGGACAGACTTAAGCATCGCTACGGGTGAGAAGGTCTCATCGTAGTCAAACCCTTGAACTTGTCGAAAACCTTTTGCGACAAGTCGAGCTTTGTAGACAGTAATATTACTGTCAACATCAGTCTTCTTCTTGAAGATCTATTTATTCTCAATTGCTTGCCGATCATCGGGCAAGTCAACCAAAGTCCATACTTTGTTCTCATACATGGATCCCATCTCAGATTTCATGGCTTCATGCCATTTTGCCGAATCTGGGCTCACCATCGCTTCTTCATAGTTCGTAGGTTCATCATGATCTAGCAGCATGACTTCCAGAACAAGATTACCATACCACTCTGGCGCGGATCTCACTCTGGTTGATCTACGAGGTTCAGTAGTATCTTGTCCTGAAGTTTCATGATCATTATCATTAGCTTCCTCACTAATTGGTGTAGGTGTCACAGAAACAGGTTTCTGTGATGTACTACTTTCCAATAAGGGAGCAGGTACATTTACCTCGTCAAGTTCTACTTTCCTCCCACTCACATCTTTTGAGAGAAACTCCTTCTCCAGAAAGTTTCCGAACTTAGCAACAAAAGTCTTGCCTTCGGATCTGTGATAGAAGGTGTATCCAATAGTTTCCTTTGGATATCCTATGAAGACACATTTCTCCGATTTGGGTTCGAGCTTATCAGGTTGAAGCTTTTTCACATAAGCATCGCAGCCCCAAACTTTCAGAAACGACAACTTTGGTTTCTTGCCAAACCATAGTTCATAAGGTGTCGTCTCAAAGGATTTTGATGGTGCCCTATTTAACGTGAATGCGACCGTCTCTAAAGCATAACCCCAAAACGATAGTGGTAAATCAGTAAGAGACATCATAGATCGCACCATATCTAGTAAAGTACGATTACGACGTTCGGACACACCATTACGCTGTGGTGTTCCGGGTGGCGTGAGTTGCGAAACTATTCCGCATTGTTTCAAATGTATACCAAACTCGTAACTCAAATATTCTCCTCCACGATCAGATCGTAGAAACTTTATTTTCTTGTTACGATGATTTTCAACTTCACTCTGAAATTCTATGAACTTTTCAAATGTTTCAGACTTATGTTTCATTAAGTAGATATACCCATATCTGCTTAAGTCATCTGTGAAGGTGAGAAAATAACGATATCCGCCACGAGCCTCAATATTCATCGGACCACATATATCTGTATGTATGATTTCCAACAAATCTGTTGCTCTCTCCATAGTACCGGAGAACGGTGTTTTAGTCATCTTTCCCATAAGGCATGGTTCGCAAGTACCAAGTGATTCATAATAAGGTGATTCCAAAAGCCCATCAGCATGGAGTTTCTTCATGCGCTTTATACCGATATGACCTAAACGGCAGTGCCACAAATAAGTTGCACCATCATTATCAACTCTGCATCTTTTGGCTTCAACATTATGAATATGTGTGTCACTACTATCGAGATTCAATAAGAATAGACCACTCTTTAAGGGTGCATGACCATAAAAGATATTACTCATATAAATAGAACAACCATTATTCTCTGATTTAAATGAATAACCGTCTCGCATTAAACAAGATCCAGATATAATGTTCATGCTCAACGCTGGCACCAAATAACACTTATTTAGGTCTAATACTAATCCCGAAGGTAGATGTAGAGGTAGCGTGCCGACTGCGATCACATCGACTTTGGAACCGTTTCCCACGCGCATCGTCACCTCGTCCTTAGCCAATCTTCGCTTAATCCGTAGTCCCTGTTTCGAGTTGCAAATATTAGCAACAGAACCAGTATCAAATCCCCAGGTGCTACTGCGAACATTAGTAAGGTACACATCAATAACATGTATATCACATATACCTTTGTTCACCTTGCCATCCTTATTATCCGCCAAATACTTGGGGCAGTTCCGCTTCCAGTGACCAGTCTGCTTGCAGTAGAAGCACTCAGTTTTAGGCTTAGGTCCAGACTTGGGTTTCTTCTCTTGAGCAGCAACTTGCTTGCTGTTCTTCTTGAAGTTCCCCTTCTTCTTCCCTTTGCCCTTTTTCTTGAAACTAGTGGTCTTGTTGACCATCAACACTTGATGTTCCTTTTTGATTTCTACCTCCGCAGCTTTCAGCATTGCGAAGAGCTCGGGAATAGTCTTATTCATCCCTTGCATATTATAGTTCATCACGAAGCTCTTGTAGCTTGGTGGCAGTGATTGGAGAATTCTGTCAATGACGCAATCATCTGGAAGATTAACTCCCATCTGAATCAAGTGATTATTATACCCAGACATTTTGAGTATATGCTCACTGACAGAACTGTTCTCCTCCATCTTGCAGCTATAGAACTTATTGGAGACTTCATATCTCTCAATCTGGGAATTTGCTTGAAATATTAACTTCAACTCCTGGAACATCTCATATGCTCCATGACGTTCAAAACGTCGTTGAAGTCCCGATTCTAAGCCGTAAAGCATGGCACACTGAACTATCGAGTAGTCATCAGCTTTGCTCTGCCAGACGTTCATAACATCTGGTGTTGCTCCAGCAGCAGGCCTGGCACCCAGCGGTGCTTCCAGGACATAATTCTTCTATGCAGCAATGAGGATAATCCTCAAGTTATGGTCCCAGTCCGTGTAATTGCTACCATCATCTTTCATCTTTGCTTTCTCAAGGAACGCATTAAAATTCAAAGGAACAACAGCACGGGCCATCTATCTACAATCAAACATACATAAGCAAGATACTATCAGGTACTAAGTTCATGATAAATTTTAAGTTCAATTAATCAAATTACTTTAAAGAACTCCCACTTAGATAGACATCCCTCTAATCCTCTAAGTGATCACGTGATCCAAATCAACTAAACCATGTCCGATCATCACGTGAGATGGAGTAGTTTCATTGGTGAACATCACTATGTTGATCATATCTACTATATGATTCATGCTCGCCCTTTCGGTCTCCGTGTTCCGAGGCCATATCTGCATATGCTTGGCTCGTCAAGTATAACCTGAGTATTCCGCGTGTGCAACTGTTTTGCACCCGTTGTATTTGAACGTAGAGCCTATCACACCCGATCATCACGTGGTGTCTCAGCACGAAGAACTTTCGCAACGGTGCATACTCAGGGAGTACACTTCTTGATAATTTTAGTGAGAGATCATCTTATAATGCTACCGTCAATCAAAGCAAGATAAGATGCATAAAAGATAAACATCACATGCAATCAATATAAGTGATACGATATGGCCATCATCATCTTGTGCCTGTGATCTCCATCTCCGAAGCACCGTCATGATCACCATCGTCACCGGCGCGACACCTTGATCTCCATCGTAGCATCGTTGTCGTCTCACCAATCTTATGCTTCCATGACTATCGCTACCGCTTAGTGATAAAGTAAAGCATTACAGGGCGATTGCATTGCATACAATAAAGCGACAACCATATGGCTCCTGCCAGTTGCCGATAACTCGGTTACAAAACATGATCATCTCATGCAATAAAATTCAGCATCATGTCTTGACCATATCACATCACAACATGCCCTGCAAAAACAAGTTAGACGTCCTCTACTTTGTTGTTGCAAGTTTTACGTGGCTGCTACGGGCTTAAGCAAGAACCAATCTTACCTACGCATCAAAACCACAATGATAGTTTGTCAAGTTGGTGCCGTTTTAACCTTCGCAAGGACCGGGCGTAGCCACACTTGGTTCAACTAAAGTTGGAGAAACTGTCACCTGCAAGCCACCTATGTGCAAAGCACGTCGGGAGAACCGGTCTCGCGTAAGCGTACGCGTAATGTCGGTCCGGGCCGCTTCGTCCAACAATACCGTCGAACCAAAGTATGACATGCTGGTAAGCAGTATGACTTATATCGCCCACAACTCACTTGTGTTCTACTCGTGCATATAACATCAACACATAAAACCTAGGCTCGGATGCCACTGTTGGGGAACGTAGTAATTTCAAAAAATTTCCTACGCACACGCAAGATCATGGTGATGCATAGCTACGAGAGGGGAGAGTGTGATCTACGTACCCTTGTAGATCGACAACGGAAGCGTTTGGTTGATGTAGTCGTACGTCTCCACGGCCCGACCGATCAAGCACCGAAACTACGGCACCTCCGAGTTCTAGCACACGTTCAGCTCGATGACGATCCCCGGACTCCGATCCAGCAAAATGTCGGGGAAGAGTTCCGTCAGCACGACGGCGTGGTGACGATCTTGATGTACTACTGTCGCAGGGCTTCGCCTAAGCACCGCTACAATATTATCGAGGACTATGGTGGCAGGGGGCGCCGCACACGGCTAAGAATATGATCACGTGGATCAACTTGTGTTTCTCTGGGGTGCCCCTGCCTCCGTATATAAAGGCTCAAAGGGGGGGTGCGGCCGGCCAGGAGAGGCGCGCCAGGAGGAGTCCTACTCCCTCTGGGAGTAGGACTCCCCCCCCAATCCTAGTTGGAATAGGATTCGCGAGGTGGAAAAGAGAGAGAGAGAGAAGGAGGGGGGCGCCGGCCCCCTCTCTCCTTGTCCTATTCGGACTAGGGGGGAGGGGCGCGCGGCCCAGCCCTGGCCGCCTCTCCTCTTCTTCCACTAAGGCCCACTAAGGCCCATATAGCTCCCGGGGGGTTCCGGTAACCTCCCGGTACTCCGGTAAAATCCCGATTTCACCCGGAACACTTCCGATATCCAAACATAGGCTTCCAATATATCAATCTTTATGTCTCGACCATTTCAAGACTCCTCGTCATGTCCGTGATCTCATCCGGGACTCCGAACATCCTTCGGTACATCAAAACATATAAACTCATAATATAACTGTCATCGAAACCTTAAGCGTGCGGACCCTACGGGTTCGAGAACAATGTAGACATGACCGAGACATGTCTCCGGTCAATAACCAATAGCGGGACCTGGATGCCCATATTGGCTCCTACATATTCTACGAAGATCTTTATCGGCCAGACCGCATAACAACATACGTTGTTCCCTTTGTCATCGGTATGTTACTTGCCCGAGATTCGATTGTCGGTATCCAATACCTAGTTCAATCTCGTTACCGGCAAGTCTCTTTACTCGTTCCGTAATACATCATCCCGCAACTAACTCATTAGTTGCAATGCTTGCAAGGCTTAAGTGATGTGCATTACCGAGAGGGCCCTGAGATACCTCTCCGACGATCGGAGTGACAAATCCTAATCTCGAAATACGTCAACCCAACATGTACCTTTGGAGACACCTGTAGAGTACCTTTATAATCACCCAGTTACGTTGTGACGTTTGGTAGCACACAAAGTGTTCCTCCGGCACACGGGAGTTACATAATCTCATAGTCATAGGAACATGTATAAGTCATGAAGAAAGCAATAGCAACATACTAAACCATCGGGTGCTAAGCTAATGGAATGGGTCATGTCAATCATATCATTCAACTAATGATGTGACCCTGTTAATCAAATGACAACTCTTTGTCCATGGTTAGGAAACTTAACCATCTTTGATTAACGAGCTAGTCAAGTAGAGGCATACTAGTGACACTCTGTTGGTCTATGTATTCACACATGTATTATGTTTCCGGTTAATACAATTCTAGCATGAATAATAAACTTTTATCATGATATAAGGAAATAAATAATAACTTTATTATTGCCTCTAGGGCATATTTCCTTCAGTTCTCGTGAGCGCTAAAGTTTCTGTTATTTACAACATGATGAGCAAGACTTTCCCCAAGTCTTCCCAAAGGTTCTACTTGGCACAAGCACTAATTAAAAGCATAAAAACTCAAACATAACAGAGGCTAGATAAATTATTTATTACTGAATAGGAACAAAAATCATGTTGCTAAAATAAAATTGGGTTGCCTCCCAATAAGCGCTATCGTTTAACGCCCCTAGCTAGGCATGATGATTTCAATGATGCTCACATAAAGGATAAGAATTGAAACATAAAGAGAGCATCATGAAGAATATGACTAGCACATTTAAGTCTAACATGCTTCCTATGCATAGGGATTTTGTGAGCAAACAACTTGTGGGAACAATAATCAACTAGCATAGGAAGGTAAAACAAGCATAACTTCAAAACTTTAAGCACATAGAGAGGAAACTTGATATTATTGCAATTCCTACAAGCATATATTCCTCCCTCATAATAATTTTCAGTAGCATCATGAATGAATTCAACAATATAACCAGCACCTAAATCATTCTTTCCATGATCTACAAGCATAGAAAATTTACTACTCTCCACACAAGTAAAATTCTTCTCATTCGAAATAGTGGGAGTATCATAAGAGCTTGAATACTATAAATTGTTTCCACATTAAAAGAGTAATGTTCAGAGAAAGGGGTAACCATAATCATGACAAATTTTATAAATATAATCCTCACTACTTTTTATAGAATAAGTAGGAGGCATGTTATTATCATTATAAATTTGCATATCAAAACTTGGGATACTAAAAATATCATCTTCATTAAGCGTAGCATCCCCAAGCTTGGGACAAACATTAATTGCAGCAAATATATTGTCAAATATGTCATCCTCATCAAACATATCTTCCCCAAGCTTGGGCCTTTTCGTATCATAAGCATAATCATTCTCATCGTTAATAGTATGGATAGCACCAATAGTATAGCAATTATCATAATCTTCCAAGCAAGTGCCAAAAAGATTTTCAAGATCATAAGAAGTATCATTATCTTCCATAGTTATATTTTCATGAGGCACAATAGTAATAGGAGCATCATTATTTGGGAGAGATATCTTTTTACCTCTCTTCCTTTTTCTTTTCTTCTTCTTCACCACATGATGTGTGGGTTCAATCCTCTTTTTGGAGCTCCTTATTAATGAGATTGGTTGAATAGGAGGCTCCTCCTCGTTACCTGATTCATCATAAGAAATAATAGGAGGGTATTGGGAAGCCTCTTCCCTTTCATTAGTATTCTCTTCATCTTCTATTTGTTTTCTTTTCTTTATGTAATTGGCAATATACGGATTATCAATGCAATTCACCGCACAATACATATAAATATTCTCTAGATCAAAATGAAGAACTTTATCAAGATTAAACTTTGGAGTACACTCAGTTATACATTTCATTTCTTCATAACCCAAAAGAAGACTAAGCTCTTTATGATGCTCAAGGGTAATCAAATTATCAAAAAAATTGGGTATGATTCGGTCAGGAAACAATTTAAATTGGAGATTTAAATGACCATGTTCATTGCATAGTTCACAAGGAGCACGAAAAATATTGAATGTTTCAGCACATTCATCTAGCTCTTCTTGCAACAATTTGGTTTCTAAGTACTTATGCCTCTTGCAATATCTATCTTCCCTATTTGGTGTGTACTTACAAACCCAATGCACTCCACAAAAAATGACATGCTTATAGGAGACATTTTCATCATAACTAGTGCAATCATCATTAGTATCATGGATATTGAAAGAATTCGTACTAAAAACATTGCAATCATGCTCATCATTCAAATAATTAGTGCCAAACATTTTATAGATTTCTTCTTCTAGCACTTGAGCACAATTATACTTTCCATCATACTTACGAAAGATATTAAAAAGGTGAAGTGTATGAGACAAACTCAATTCCATTTTTTTTGTAATTTTCTTTTATAAACTAAACTAGTGATAAAACAAGAAACTAAAAGACTCGATTGCAAGATCTAAAGATATACCTTCAAGCACTCACCTCCCTGGCAACGGCGCCAGAAAAGATCTTGGTTGACGGGGTGTGAGTGCCGCTTACCTAGCCTCCCCGGCAACGGCGCCAGAAAAGAGCTTGATGTCCACTACACAACCTTCTTCTTGTAGACGTTGTTGGGCCTGCAAGTGCACATGTTTGTAGGACAGTAGCAAATTTCCCTCAAGTGGATGACCTAAGGTTTATCAATCCGTAGGAGGCGTAGGATGAAGATGGTCTCTCTCAAGCAACCCTGCAACCAAATAACAAAGAGTCTCTCGTGTCCCCAACACACCCAATCCAATGGTAAATTGTATAGGTGCACTAGTTCGGCGAAGAGATAGTGAAACAAGTGGTATATGGATAGTAGATAAAGGTATTTGTAATCTGAAATTATAAAAACAGCAAGGTAACTAATGATAAAGTGAGCGTAAACGGTATTGCAATGCTAGGAAACAAGGCCTAGGGTTCATACTTTCACTAGTGTAAGTCCTCTCAACAATACTAACATAATTGGATCATAAAACTCTCCCTCAACATGCAACAAAGAGTCACTCCAAAGTCACTAATAGCGGAGAACGAACGAAGAGATTATGGTAGGGTACGAAACCACCTCAAAGGTTATTCTTTCCAATCAATCCGTTGGGCTATTCCTATAGGTGTCACAAACAGCCTAGAGTTCGTACTAGAATAACACCTTAAGACACAAATCAACAAAACCCTAATGTCACCTAGATACTCCAATGTCACCTCAAGTATCCGTGGGCATGATTATACAATATGCGTCACACAATCTCAGATTCATCTATTCAACCAACACAAAGGACCTCAAAGAGTGCCCCAAAGTTTCTACCGGAGAATCACGACGAAAACGTGTGCCAACCCCTATTCCTAGGTTCATGGGCGGAACCCGCAAGTTGATCACCAAAACATACATCAAGTGAATCATGTGGCATCCCATTGTCACCACAGATACGCACGGCAAGATATACATCAAGTGTTCTCAAATCTATAAAGACTCAATTCGATAAGATTACTTCAAGGGGGAAACTCAATTCATTACAAGAGAGAAGAGGGGGAGGAGAAACATAAGATCCAACTACAATAGCAAAGCTTGCGATACATCAAGATCGTGCCAAATCAAGAACACGAGAGAGAGATATCAAACACATAGCTACTGGTACATACCCTCAGCCCCGAGGGAGAACTACTCCCTCCTCGTCATGGAGAGCATCGGGATGATGAAGATGGCCACCGGAGAAGGATTGCCCCGTCCGGCAGGGTGCCGAAACGGGTCTAGATTGGTTTTTCATGGCTACGGAGGCTTCTGGCGGCGAAACTCCCAATCTATTGTGTGTTCTAGAAGTTTTAGCGTATATGGAGTTATATACGCAGAAGAAGCATGCCAGGGGAGCCACGGGGGCCCCACGAGGTAGGGGCACGCCCTAGGGGGGGCGCCCCCACCCTCGTGAGCACCTCCCGTATCTCCTGACGTGGAGTCCAAGTCTATCGGGTGTCTTCCATTCTAAAAATAACTTCTCTAGTTGATTTTGTTCCGTTTCGACTCTGTTTGATATTCCTTTTGTTCAAAACACTGAAATAGGCATAAAATAGCAAATCTGGGCCAGGCCTCTGGTTAATAGGTTAGTCCCAAAAATAATATAGAAGTGGATAATAAAGCCCAATATTGCCCAAAACAGTAGATAATATAGCATGGAGCAATCAAAAATTATAGATACGTTGGAGACGTATCAGCGCCAAGACGAGGAGAAGATATCCATGATGGCGCTCGAACTAAAAAATGCTGCTAGCCGCTGTGGCCTTATTGAGAAGGAGAATGAAGCCAAAACTGTTGAACTTGACCAGGCCTTATGAGAGGCGAGAGAAGCGCGGTCTGAATCAAGAGCAGCCCGTGAGGAGATCCGACAAGCTGGGGAGATTGCGGCCGGTAGGTCCTCTTTGCTACAAACTAAGTTCAGCGATCCGAACTATGCTCAGCTTAATCAAGTGTGGAGTTCTCCAGATGAGTTTTTAGACTTGCAGAAGAGTTCTTTTGATGCAGGGCAGTTTTACCAGGCGCGAGGGGGTGTGCAACGGAGAAGCTTTTCTGGTCACAATTTGGCGCGTCGAAGCGCCCTCTCTTGCTGAATGAACAGATGTCCCAATGGGCCGAACTTCATAGGATATCCGGCGCTGCCATGAAGAACGTCATAATGCGGTTGTGGCCAACTGAGCCTGTTCCGAATAGCTACTTCGGCTTGGTGCAGCGGCTTGTTGATGCGGTGCCACGTATCGACGCTGTGAAGCGGTCGGTGTGCATTGAGGGTGCACGGATGGCCTTTGCCCGAGTCAAGACATTCTGGGGGAAGATGAAGGTCATCGATGTTGCGGCGAAGAGTCCACCCAAGGGCAAGGACCGTTACGATCCGGAGCATTATTTTGAAGACGTCCTAGAGGCCGCCCTCTTGATAGAGGGTCAATGCTCAAAAGACATAATGTTTGAGTGAGGTGTATGAGAATTGTAAAAGACAATTTTATAGTTGATCTATTATTTTTATGTTCTGCTCGAAAGTTTGTGTTCCTCATAGGAAGTTTTCCAGTCGTCGGCTTCAGCCCCCTCATAGGAAGAACATGAGAGAGAGAGAGATCAAACACATAGCTACTGGTACATACCCTCAGCCCCGAGGGAGAACTACTTCCTCCTCATCATGGAGAGCACCGAGATGATGAAGATGGCCACCGGAGAAGGATTTCCCCCTCCGGCAGGGTGCCAGAACGGGTCTAGATTGGTTTTTGGTGGCTACGAAGGCTTCTGGCGGCGGAACTCCCGATCTATTGTGCCCCCGAAGTTTTTAGGGTATATGGGAGGAAGAAGTACGTCGATGGACCTCCGGGCTGTCCACGAGGCAGGGGGCGCGCCCCCACCCTCGTGGGCAGCCCGGGACTCTCCTGGTCCATCTCTGATACTCCGTGGGATTCTTCTGGTCCAAAAATAAGTTTCGTGAAGTTTCAGGTCAATTGGACTCCGTTTGATTTTCCATTCTGCGATACTCTAAAACAAGGAAAAAAACAGAAACTGGCACTAGGCTCTAGGTTAATAGGTTAGTCCCAAAATCATATAAAATAGCATATAAATACATATAAAACATCCAAGGTTGATAATATAATAGCATGGAACAATCATAAATTATAGATACGTTGGAGACGTATCAACATCCCCAAGCTTAATTCCTGCTCGTCCTCGAGTAGGTAAATGTTAAAAACAAAATTTTTTATGTGGAATGCTACCTAACATATTTATCCATGTAATTATCTTTATTGTGGCAAGAATATCCAGATCCATAAGATTCAAGACAAAAGTTTAATATTGACATGAAAACAATAATACTTCAAGCATACTAACAAAGCAATCATGTCTTCTCAAAATAACATGGCCAAGGAAAGTTATCCCTACAAAATCATATAGTCTGCTTATGCTCTATCTTCACCACACAAAATATTTAAATCATGCACAACCCCGATGACAAGCCAAGAAATTGTTTCATACTTTTGATGTTCTCAAACTTTTTCAATCTTCACTCAATACATGAGCGTGAGCCATGGATATAGGACTATATGTGGAATAGAAGGGTGTTTGTGGAGAAGACAAAAATGGAGAAGGTAGTCTCACATCAACTAGGCGTATCAACGGACTATGGAGATGCCCATCAATAGATATCAATGTGAGTGAGTAGGGATTGCCATGCAACGGATGCACTAGAGCTATACGTGTATGAAAGCTCAACAAAAGAAACTAGTGGGTGTGTATCCAACTCGCTTGCTCACGAAGACCTAGGGCATTTTGAGGAAGCCCGTCATTGGAATATACAAGCCAAGTTCTATAATGAAAGATTCCCACTAGTATATGATAGTGACAACATAGGAGACTCTTTATCATGAAGATCATGGTGCTACTTTGAAGCACAAGTGTGGTAAAAGGATAGTAGCATTGCCCCTTCTCTCGTTTTCTCTCATTTTTTTATTTGGGCCTTTTCTCTTTTTTATGGCCTCTTTTTTTGTTTGGGCTTCTTTGGCCTCTTTTTTTTCATCCGGAGTCTCATCCCGACTTGTGGGGGAATCATAGTCTCCATCATCCTTTCCTCGCTGGGTCAATGCTCTAATAATGATGATCATCACACTTTTATTTACTTACAACTCAAAAATTACAACTCGATACTTAGAACAAGATATGACTCTATATGAATGCCTCCGGTGGTGTAGCGGGATGTGAAATGACTCATGAGTGACATGTATGAAAGAATTATGAACGGTGGCTTTGCCACAAATATGATGTCAACTACATGATCATGCAAAGCAATATGACAATGATGAAGCGTGTCATAATAGACGGAATGGTGGAAAGTTGCATGGCAATATTTCTCAGCTCACTTGGGTCTAGATATAGAAGATACCAGCTCACTTGGGTCTAGAGTATAGACTTGGTACCGAAAAACCCACCATTTTCCCCGCATAAAAAAAGAAAAACCCACCATTTATGGCTTGTTGTGTAACTCGGGCCGCTTGTCGCGATGACGTGGAGGGGGGGGGGCGACGGATGCTGTTAGACGGCGCGACACATGGCCGCTCCTATTGCCGAGCCCATTTAACAATTTTTATTTGGATTACAACCCGTTTAAATGGGCCACGTTGGCCACTTGTTTGGGGCGGTTCTTCCCTCGCGATCTCCACGCGCGTTCTATCTATCCACTACGACGGCCGCCGCCGCCGCCACAGATCCACGTCTTGCCGCCGGTTGCGTTACGCTATGGTTTTGTGGAGTGACGAGTCATGCTCTTCTTTGGACGGCGAATCCATGACTAGCCTGCAGGTACGCTCCTACTATATAATCTCCAGATAGTGCTAGGCTTAGGTTTAGGGTTCTTCATTTCAGGTATTTAACGAAGGGTGTTGATTTGTGCATTATCTCTGTTGTTTCGTTTAGCTTCCTACGACTATCCCTTGCTATTAATGGAGTGGCATTGCTCACGATCTGTCTTCTCGTTGTCTGCATCGAGAACCTTGCATCAGGCTAGTTGCTTTTGATTCCTTGGACACTGGCAGACGTTTTCTTGCCTGTGGTCAGAAGGTATGTTGTTACGTACTGCAATATAAGTTTACATTAGCTCGTGGTCGATTAACTTCGTGGTAATCCATTGTTCTGCCCATAATTGCATACAATTTCAATTAATTTGTGCAATTACAAAGTCCATATTTATGTTATCTTTTTTATGGTCTAATATTTGTTTTAGCCCATAATAGCATATACTGTAAATATATGTATATCATTGCATGCTACATTATTTGTTTATATGATTGAGACCATATTTGTAGTGCATTGCATGTAATTGTAGTGCATTTGTGCATATGTGATTGAGACCATATTTTTTCATAATGTAGGAAGAAGTGAAATGTAACTATGTGGAATGGGTAGACCCGGAGTGGTCAGTGGCTACGAAGTTCTACCTCAGAGAACTGTGGAGCATGTATGACGAGAAGCTGAGACAGAATGTTAAGAATGCTGAAGAAAATTTCAAGTTAATTGGAGAAAAGAGAAGGACGGAGGAAGAGCTGAGATTTTTCAAATAAAATGGTGGATGATAAGGAGGATGCTCTCACGCAGTTGGGCAATGCAAGATTGTCACTTAGCGATATGAAAGAGGAGCTAGAGAAGAATAAGATGGCAGACCATGGTTGTGCCAATCTACATCAGATCCTGAGGGCAAAGGCTGAGAAAGACCGGGACCGGGTGGTGCTAGAGAGAGACCAAGTGATGATAGAGAGGGACCATTTGAAGCAAGAGAAGAAAAAACTTGAGTATATTATTGCAGATTTTCTCAAACAGAAACATGGGTACGTTGATAAGATCAAGAAGCTGAAGGAGAGTTGTGATGAATTTTAAGTATGTTTTGTGGTTTATTGTTAAACTGAATGATCAAGTCCTATCTACATTGTGGCTAGTTCAATTGTGTAAGGCCTAAGTATACTATATTAATTAATAAATTATATAACTTTTGAAAAAGTTTTCCCTTCTCTGACCTGCATCCTAATGCGGGTTCTCGGCTATGCACTAAAATTCTTTTGCTTCCACCGGAGCTCTAAATCCTACTGATCAAGGGGGCGAAAGAGTTGTTGATCATATGATTGATGGTGCTACTGATCCTGATCTTCATGATGCGGAAAAGGAAAAGGCTAACAAAAATTTAGCACAAAAATCTGTGCAATGTGATTTCAAGAAACACATAACGCCAAGGGGGTCTGGTGCAAGAAACGAGGAAGAACCACCTGTGGACGCCGATCCCGAGAGATCCAGCGGCAACCATGTGCGCGGGATCCCTGGCGGATCTGCCTACTCCACCCACCGCAGGATCCATGGGTGGCCCGTCTGCGTCCGACACGCGTGCTGTCTCCACCGAGCGGGCGGGTGGGACTGGACCTGGCGCGTCCCCCCGCGCCTGGTCCGCTACGCAATGATGACGTCGGCAGGCCGTCCCCATGGCTTGTGTTGGCCATGCGTCAGCCGGATCTGTCGTTGTCTCGGGCGCGAGATTCCACACCGGATGGCACGACAGCCGACGGTGATTCATAGGCAAGAAAAAAGGAATTTTTTAACACTTTATTTTTTATTGTTGAATAATGCGAAATCAAATAAAAAAATAAATCCAAAAGTAAAAAGGAAATGAATTACTCTTCCATGGAAGAAAAGGATGAACACAACAACAAAAAACATTAAGCTAGAACAAATGAAGGGAAGCAAAAATTTATTGGTATGAAACGTATAGTCTGACTGCATTACACATACACATGTATGTGTAAGCGACCAAAAATCCAGACAGAATCCAAGGTATCGTGCTTATTACATGAATGATAGAAAATCAAAGTTGTCCATATGCCGGAAACGTGCTTCTAGACTTAAAACAAATGACTAAAACTACTATCTTGAATCATGTATGATGTCTTCACGCCTTGCTTTTCTTTGCAATGTCGCGAATTTTGTTCTTCACACATTCGAGCATGTTGGTAGGTGAGAGAACCAACTCAGTGACGAGACACCTTCTCCTTGCATTAATCGTGTCCTGCATTTTTTTGAAGAAGGTTTAATGAATAGAAGTTGGTATTATACGACAATTGTACAAGTGTACGAACAAAGAGGACAAATTACCTGGGTAAAATCAGCGGTCCATCGTTCCCTGTCCCAATGCTCCATAACTTCAATCACAAAAAGGCCACAAGAGTTCGTAATATATATGCGAACATTAGTCACCATGCACACAAACATGTCTTTAGTAAGTAGAAAATGATGAACCATAACTCACCCGTCCCCTTGTTGTGGCATGTCCATCTGAGCGATAGGCCACTTAGTGACGTCTGGATATTTGCCAGGTGTAATACAGTTTGCCTCTTCCATATCAATTGCTATTGCTAGTTGCTATTTCAAAGAAAGTAGTAGTGAGAAACCATATGACATTTCATATGAAGAATGCTCAATGTTGGGGAGAGTACCAGTGCTTTCACAATTTCGAGAGAGAATTCGAGAGGATAGAGCGAATCCATAATTCGGAATTCTTTCTTGCGGTCGTGCATCACCACGGTGATCCAGTGTGTATTGCCGATGTTCAACGGGACAAATGATTAAAATGTGAACACATTTGTAATCAGATGCAATAATGCTTGTTAAAATGAGTGTTAATGAACTAGTAAAAACATATTCGTACCTTATCTTGGACGATATACTCATCCAGAACCCTACGTACTGCTCCAACTCTGCTCAGCGCACTATCCATGTTGTATTTCGACGGTTTTGGGTTGTCTCATGCCTTAGCACGATCAACAAGGTATTTGGACCTCCAGGCTGGACAGAGGTGCCGATCATGACCAACGCCCAGCGCCAAATGTGTCTGATAAGAATCGATAATCTGCGTAAAATAATAGAACATTTTATGTTCATAGGTGACACCTAGATTATGCACTTAAATAGCAGGACATGCTAATAGAACTTATGTCATTCGCCAGCCATGTATGCTCAAGTACCGGTCGTATACTCTCCACAGCCACAGAGGTGCCACGTTCATTGTAGTAAACTCTTTTTGTCATATTCTTCTCAGGCTGAGCAGCTGCCTCCACAAACGTAATAGCAACATCAATGAGTTCCGGCGTCAAATCGTCCTTAACAACCCCTTCCATGTCATGGTCATTAAACAGAGGTGAATGATAAATTATGAACGACAAGAACGGTGAGTACATGAAATGGTAGTAAATTAAGCAGTAAGTTAGCTAGTAACGGTACCTCTAGTTGCGGTAGTGTTGTCGGATGGCTTAGTAGCACGTGCGTTTCGCTTGCTGGGCTTGTCAAGTGCAAAGGGGATTCAAATTTCTCGGGAACAATCCGTCGGCGCTTCCCGGATATAACATCGTCTTCTTTTGCGGTTGTTGTAGACTTTTTCCCCTTGCTCTTACCCACCATCCTGTATATAGAACTTGCAGAAATGTCAATGTCAGACAATTCTGCTCGAGGAGAATTACCTATGATCCAAGGGTTCTTAGGTGCTGCCCTGCACTCATCAGTAGGCTGCGTTGTCTTGTCAACATTTAACTTGGCAGGTGTTTTCTGGTTAACAAAGAAATAATGTGATAGGTTCAGTTTACGAAAATGAAGATGCAGAATTGAGATAAATGAAGACAAATAAATGAAAACATACTTCCTCATCATCGTTGTTCTGGTTTCCAACAGGCTCGTCAGGTTGTGTCAAATAAATCACCGGCTCTAGACCATCAGAGTCATCCTTGTACACGAATTCTTTTTTTCTTCTGGCGGACCATTCTGAAAGGAATCCACTTCTTCATCTGCATCGTTGTTGCCGGAAGCCACCGCAGCCGCTAGCTGGTATATCACACCATTTTGGTTCAACTTCTCTAACAATCTCTACATTACATAAAAAAGATTAATTAATGTGGGCATAGTTTTGCAACTTAAAAAATGTTGTAAACATAGAATTAAGGGTGTGTCACCTCGGCTACTTAATCCGGTATTTCCTTCATTTGGCTGTGTATGTAATCCATACACCGCTTCATGATAAGCTTCATCATCTCGTCCGCGTTTGAGGCTAACTTGGACTTCTTTACCGCACCAACGGTGGGCTTCATTTTTGGCTTTTCTGGTTCGAGTACTTTGCGCTCCTGCGCCCTATACTCCTTGGTTATGTTGTCTTCAATCTACATGTGAAATACAAGTACATGTGATCAACAAAAATATTAATACAATTAAATATGTTATATAAAAGATTTAAGAAGTACTCAATGGAATGAATTACCTTGACGTTACCACGACCATGGCCGTGGTCATAATCAAACTTGTCTCTCCTAGAGGCTGCAGCTTCAGTCCAATTCCTCATGAGAGGTTGCATGGACAAGCTAGGATTGAACGCGCATTCACCTTCCAGAGGCTGAACCTTCTCCCAGTATAAGTACTACATGAATATGAAAATTTACAGTTAGTACTATACAACAGGTAAATTTGCAAGCATATTTATTTTGCAATGGTACAAGTCTGAAAGGTGTACCTGCAGGAGAGCTAAGTTGCCTCTCGGCCATTGGTGGAGGTGTTTGCCTTTCCTCACATTATGAAGGCAGTCCAGCAAAACCCGGAGGGTGAACACATTCCAATTAATCTTGGATATACGCTTCACATCATCCACCAATGCGTAATGTTGCTTTGGAACAATCTTGTTCGACATGGGACCAAGAACTATTCCAAGCAACACGAGGACAACATTCCGAAGGAAATCGTCGTCGGCAGATTTATTTTTTGTGATGTCCACAATCAGATCATCGATGACTATATTACATGTGGTTTTGCTCAGGAATTGAGGCAACACTCGATCTTTAACATCCTCACCTTCCTCACTGAGAATATCTTCTGCCGACAGTCCGTGGTTCTCCAAGGACAAGATGCACTCAACATCCACGGCACCGAGAGACACTTCGCCAACCAAGTCTTGTACAATGAATCTTGCCCTTGCTAGGATCAAAAATTTCAACCATGTACCGGATCAACAGTGTACGCATCTTCAACGAAGGTATCTGAAGCATGCTACGCAGTGGTGTTTCGGCAAGTGCGGCGCGTTAACTGGAAGATAGACCAGCAAGAAGTTTGCACCATTTTTCAACGGCGCAAACAATTTCTCCATTGAGTTCATCCATCCTGTTGAAAAAAAACATGGTTACAGTAGCAAAAATTGTTTAATCAACTTTTTTCCAAACATAATGTTGGATAATACATAATAATGGAATACACTATCCAACAGTAGATCGAAAACTATACAACATAATTCATTCATACTGAAACATTCAGCAGAGACACGTGTAGCACATAAAATGACAGTTTAAGAAGTACTTATTTAATCATTTAGTTTCAAATCAAAAGTAACATAATTTATTTAATCATTTATTTTCATATGCTGCTGTACAAATAGATATAAGAATCGGTGACACTGCCTAATTAACAGTGAAGATCGAAAAGAAAAGTACAAATTATGCATACTAGAATATGCATCAAACAAACGTGCAACACATATAATATTATTGGGCATCTCATAGTTGCAACATACATGTCTTAGGGCACTGCTATAACTTAAAGTGACTATGCTATAACTAATGCTGATTAAGAATTCTTGTTTATTCATCAATCCAACCTAAAAGTGAAATGCAATAAACTACATGTGGAAACTAATTTGCAATCGTAGGGCTATCTAATCTAATACATACACAAACAAATCTACTATCATAGGCCTATCTAATCTAATACACGCACAAACAAAAAACATCTAATCTAACAAATGTAATGTGAAGATTATGTGCTAAATAATCTTAGCCCTATGGAATCTAACACACACACACAAAGAAAAGCATCATGAATGTGGTACGACAGCCAACATACTGGATCTGTCGATGAAGCTGGAAGTTGTCGACGTTGCAAGGTGAGCACGTGCTGATGATCTGGAGGCTCTTGATGATTTTGCTGGAGTTGGGCGGATGCTAGGGACGCATCTGTCCACTAGTAGAAAAAAGGGCTTTCATTCGGGCCTGGCCAGCCCATTAGTCCCGGTTCTGCCACGAACCGGGACCAATGGATGCATTCGTCCCGGTTCGTGAGCCCAGGGGGCCGGCCGGGGCCTGGTGGGCATTGGTCCCGGTTCATCTGGGCCCATTTGTCCCGGTTCTTGGCACGAACAGGGACCAATGGGCCTCACTCCTGGCCCACAAACATAGGTCCCGGTTCTTGGCTCGAACCGGGACAGAAGGTTGGGCTTTAGTCCCGGTTCCAGCCACGAACCGGGAAAAATGAGTTGCCTATATATACCCCGTCGCCGACGAGCAGAGCACTCCACAGTTGTTTTTTTTGCTGGCCGGCGAGGAAGGGCATTTGGGTGCTCTAGCTCACCTCTTATGCATGTGAGGTGTTCGATGAAATGCCTGAGCCACACTAGTTAAGCTTTCTCCTTCGAAGCTCGACCTCCGAGCCCCATTTTTTCCTAGATTTGTCTAGGTTTAGCGGTCCGTCATGCCCCGTCCTTGTCTTCACCGCCATCGATCGCCCACGCCGATCTCGTCGCCGGCACCACCGTGGTGAGCCTCTTGTTCTTATCTTCTTTATGAAAGAAAAAAAACTTACTTTAGATAGATACTTGTCTAATTTTCTTACTTTTGACACACATAATTATATATAATGCACGTAGATGAACGGGCAATGGATGTACAGTGACAGACACACCTCCCAGTACATTAAGGGCGTGCGTATATTTCTTGAAGTGACTGAGGCAAACAAGCAGAATGGTTTTATGTGTTGTCCATGCCCTGATTGTGGGAATACGAGGTCTTACTCTGACAAGAAAATCCTTCACACCCACCTACTTTATAAGGGTTTCATGCCACACTATAATGTTTGGACGAAGCACGGAGAAATAGGGGTTATGATGGAGGACAATGAAGAAGAAGAGGACGACGACAACTATGTGCCCCCTGAATACAGTGATGCTGCAACGGGGGAAGCTGAAGATCAAGAGGAAGCTGAAGATCAAGAGGAACCAGACGATGTGCCCGATGATCATCTCCGCCGGGTCATGGTCGATGCAAGGGAAACATGCGAAAGTGAAAAGGAGAAGCTGAAGTTCGATCGCATGTTAGAGGATCACAAAAAAGGGTTGTACCCCAATTGCGAAGATGGCAATACAAAGCTCGGTACCGTACTGGAATTGCTGCAGTGGAACGCAGAGAATGCTGTGCCTGACAAAGGATTTGAGAAGCTACTGAAAATATTGAAGAAGAAGCTTCCAAAGGATAAAAAATTGCCCGAAAGTACGTACGCAGCAAAGAAGGTCGTATGCCCTCGAGGATGGGAGGTGGAGAAGATACATGCATGCCCTAATGACTACATACTCTATCGCGGTGCGTACAAGGATTTGATCGCATGCCCGGTGTGCGGTGCATTGCGGTATAAGATCAGACGAGATGACCCTGGTGATGTTGAGGGCGAGCCCCGCAGGAAGAGGCTTCCTGCGAAGGTGATGTGGTATGCTCCTATAATACCACGGTTGACACGACTGTTCAGAAACAAAGAGCATGCCAAGTTGATGCGATGGCACAGTGAGGACCGTAAGAAAGACGGGAAGTTGAGAGCAACCGCTGATGGGTCGCAGTGGAGAAAAATTGAGAGAAAGTACTGGGCTCAGTTTGCAGGTGACCCAAGGAACGTATGGTTTGTTTTAAGCGTGGATGGCATTAATCCTTTCAGGGAGCAGAGCAGCAATCACAGCACCTGGCCCGTGACTCTATGTATGTATAACATTCCTGTTTGGATGTGCATGAAGCGGAAGTTCATTATGATGCCAATTCTCATCCAAGGCCCTAAGCAACCCGGCAACGACATTGATGTGTACCTAAGGCCATTAGTTGAAGAACTTTTATAGTTGTGGAATGGAAATGGTGTACGTGCGTGGGATGAGCACAAAAAGGTGGAATTTAACCTGCATGCGTTGCTGTTTGTAACGGTCAATGATTGGCCTGCTCTCAGTAACCTTTCAGGACAGACAAACAAGGGATACCACGCATGCACGCACTGTTTAGCTGACACCGAAAGTATATACCTGGACAGATGCAGGAAGAATGTGTACCTGGGCCATCGTCGATTTCTCCTGACCAACCATCAATCTCGAAAGAAAGGCAAGCATTTCAAAGGCGAGGCAGATCACCGGAAGAAGCCCGCCATGTGTACCGGTGATCACGTACTTGATATGGTCTCTGATTTACACGTAATATTTGGAAAGGGTCACAGCGGACTAGCTGTTCCGAATGACGCTGAGGGACACGCACCCATGTGGAAGAAGAAATCTATATTTTGGGACCTACCCTACTGGAAAGAGCTAGAGGTACGCTCTTCAATCGAGGTGATGCACGTGATGAAGAAACTTTAAGTGAACCTGTTAGGATTCTTGGGCGTGTATGGGAAGACAAAAGATACACATGAGGCATGGGAGGACCTGCAACATTTGCACGAAAAATGCGGCATGCCTCCAAAGAAGTATGAAGGTCCTGCCAGCTACACTTTTACCAAAGAAGAGAAGGAAATCTTTTTTGAATGCTTGCTCAGTATGAAGGTCCCGACTAGCTTCTCGTTGAATATAAAGGGAATAATAAATATTCCAGAGAAAAAGTTCCAGAACCTAAAGTCTCATGACTGCCACATGATTATGACGCAACTACTTCCGGTTGCATTGAGGGGGCTTCTACTGGAAAACGTCTGATTAGCCATTGTGAAGCTATGTGCATTCCTCAATGCAATCTCTCAGAAGGTGATCGATCAGGATATCATACCAAGGCTAAGGAGTGATGTGGCACCATCCTTCGAGCTGGTGTTTCCACCATCCTTCTTCAATATCATGACGCACTGATACGTCTCCAACGTATCTATAATTTTTGATTGATCCATGCTATATTATCTACTGTTTTCGACATTATTGGGCTTTATTATCCACTTTTATATTATTTTTGGGACTAACCTATTAACCGGAGGCCCAACCCAGAATTGCTTTTTTTTGCCTATTTTAGGGTTTCGAAGAAAAGGAATATCAAACGAGTCCAAACGGAATGAAACCTTCGGGAATGTGATTTTCGGAATGAACATGATCCAGGAGACTTGGACCCTACGTCAAGAAACAAAGGAGGAGGCCACGAGGTAGGGGGGCGCGCCTACCCCCCCCAGGCATGCCCTCCACCCTCGTGAGCCCCCTGTTGCTCCACTGACGTACTCCTTCCTCCTATATATACCTACGTGCCCCCAAACGATCAATACGGAGCCAAAAACCTAATTCCACCGCCGTAACTTTCTGTATCCATGAGATCCCATCTTGGGACCTGTTCCGTAGCTCCACCGGAGGGGGCATCCATCATGGAGGGCTTGTACATCAACACCATAGCCTCTCCCATGAAGTGTGAGTAGTTTACCTCAGACCTTCGGGTCCATAGTTATTAGCTAGATGGCTTCTTCTCTCTTTTTGGATCTCAATACAATGTTCTCCCCCTCTCTTGTGGAGATCTATTCGATGTAATCTTCTTTTTGCGGTGCGTTTGTTGAGACCGATGAATTATGGGTTTATGATCAAGATTATCTATGAACAATATTTGAATCTTCTCTGAATTCTTTTATGTATGATTGGTTATCTTTGCAAGTCTCTTTGAATTATCAGTTTGGTTTGGCCTACTAGATTGATCTTTCTTGCAATGGGAGAAGTGCTTAGCTTTGGGTTCAATCTTGCGGTGTCCTTTCCCAGTGATAGCAGGGGCAACAAGGCACATATTTTATTGTTGCCATCAAGGATAACAAGATGGGTTTTTTATCATATTGCATGAATTTATCCCTCTACATCATGTCATCTTGCTTAATGCGTTACTCTGTTTTCATGAACTTAATACTCTAGATGCATGCGGGATAGCGGTCGATGAGTGGAGTAATAGTAGTAGATGCAGGCAGGAGTCGATCTACTTGTCTTAGACGTGATGCCTATATACATGATTATACCTAGATATTCTCATAACTATGCTCAATTCTGTCAATTGCTCAACAGTAATTCGTTCACCCACCGTAAAATACTTATGCTCTTGAGAGAAGCCACTAGTGAAACCTATGGCCCCCTATCTTCATCATATTAATCTTCCAATACTTAGTTATTTCCTTTGCTTTTATTTTACTTTGCATCTTTGTCACAAAAATACCAAAAATATTATCTTATCATATCTATTAGATCTCACTCTCGTAAGTGACCGTGAAAGGATTGACAACCCCTTATCGCGTTGGCTGCGAGGAGTTATTTTTTTTGTGCAGGTATGAGGGACTCGCACGTAGCCTCCTACTGGATTGATACCTTGGTTCTCAAAAACTGAGGGAAATACTTAAGCTACTTTGCTGCATCATCCTTTCCTCTTCAAGGAAACCCAACGCAGTGCTCAAGAGGTAGCAAGAAGATTTCTGGCGCCGTTGCCGAGGAGTCTACACAAAAGTCAGCATACCAAGTACCCATCACACACCCTTATCTCCCGCATTACATTATTTGCCATTTGCCTCTCATTTTCCTCCCCCCCAATTCACCTTTGCCATTTTATTCTCCCTCTCTTTCTCTATTTGCCTCTTTTTGCCCTTTGCACTTTTTGCTGTCATGTCTAAAATTGGGGAAATTATTGTTGATATGGACAATAAAATTACTATGGAAAATTCTGATGCTCCTGCTGAAGAATCCCCTATCTTACATACAAAGAAATTCCGTATTGGTAGTGGTAATATTATTGGAAAAGGAGTTATCCAAGATTTCTTTACTTGTGCCGGTACTTTGCCTTCTATGGGTAGTTCTATTCTTCATAGAACCAGTAGCCTTGCGGACGCTATCGCCATGCTCGTAGTTGAACTTGAAAGACAATTTATGCACTTGGATCCTTGCATACAAAGGATTTTCCTAGAATTTTCTAATATTGAGCATTCTTATGTCAAGCGTGCCTGTACCATCTTTTTGGCTCATGAGTTTAGATTCATAATAAAAGAGGCCAAAGAAATATTTGCGCATTATAGGGTGGACGCTGGTCGTCCTCCCATAGAGGTTATCCTTTTTGATCAAGAAGAAATAATGCGTTTTCAATCTCTAGATTTTGTTGCTTTCAATCAGAATCTTAGAAAAAGGGTTCCTACCAATATTCTAGTTGATAGAATCTCTAAACTTAATAATGATTTGGGTATTCAAAATAATGAATTAGGATATTCTCTCGAGTATAGGCTCACAAAGTTCTGTCAAAAGAATGCTTATAATGATAAATTAATTGTGTAATAGAAGGGCCGAAGGAGGAACTTATACCTCCTAAAGTTGATGTTGGGGACTCTTGTCCCATTAAATTTAGCCCTTTTGATTACTTTTGCTTGCCTCAAAGAAAACTTTCTGCCGAGCGTAGAGAATATGAAATGAGATTTAATGATTTATCCTATTACTATGGCAATACCTAGATCTATCCTTGCCTTGCCTAGCTAGGGGCGTTAAA
The DNA here is from genome assembly GCF_003073215.2 of Triticum urartu. Lineage (NCBI taxonomy): Eukaryota > Viridiplantae > Streptophyta > Magnoliopsida > Poales > Poaceae > Triticum > Triticum urartu. The sequence goes on from NC_053028.1 coordinate 691,054,971, forward strand.
CGATAGCGCTTGTTGGGAGGCAACCCAATTTTATTTTTATTCCTTGATTTTTGCTCCTGTTTAGTAATAAATAATTTATCTAGCCTGTGTTTTGGTTGTGTTTTTTGTGTTTAATTTGTGCCAAGTAGAACCGTTGGGAAGACTTGGGGAAAGTCTTGTTAATCTTGCTGTAAAAAACAGAAACTTTAGTGCTCACGAGAACTGCTTCCATTTTTTTTGAAAAGTGATATTTAGTTAATTATTTTTGAAGATGATTAATAGATAAATTCCTCACGTCCAGCAATTTATTTTATAATTTTTGGGGTTCCAGATCTTGCGCTAGCAACATATTACTACAGACTGTTCTGTTTTGGACAAATTCTGTTTTTTGTGTGTTGTTTGCTTATTTTGATGAATCTATGGCTAGTAAAATAGTTTATAAACCATAGAGAAGTTGGAATACAGTATTTTTTAAGACAAATATAAATAAAGAACGAGTTCATTACAGTACCTTGAAGTGGTCATTTGTTTTCTTTTGCTAACGGAGCTCACGGGATTTTCTACTTTAAGTTTTGTGTTGTGAAGTTTTCAAGTTTTGGGTAAAGATTTGATGGATTATGGAACAAGGAGTGGAAAGAGCCTAAGATTGGGGATGCCCATGGCACCCCCAAGATAATCTATGGACACCTAAAAGCCAAAGCTTGGGGATGCCCTGGAAGGCATCCCCTCTTTCGTCTACTTCGATTAGTAACTTTACTTGGAGCTATATTTTTATTCACCACATGATATGTGTTTTGCTTGGAGCGTCTTGTATGATTTGAGTCTTTGATTTTTAGTTTACCACAATCATCCTTGCTGTACATACCTTTTGAGAAAGCCATACATGATTTGGAATTTGTTAGAATACTCTATGTGCTTCGCTTATATCTTTTGAGTTATATAGTTTTGCTCTAGTACTTCACTTATATTTTTTTAGAGCACGGTGGTGGATTTGTTTTATAGAAACTATTGATCTCTCATGCTTCACTTAGATTATTTTGAGAGTCTTAAATAGCATGGTAATTTGCTTAAATAATCATAATATGCTTGGTATGCAAGAATAGTAAAAACTTTCTTATGAGTGTGTTGAATACTATGAGAAGTTTGATGCTTGATAATTGTTTTGAGATATGAAGATGGTGATATTAAAGTTTTGCTAGTTGAGTAGTTGTGAATTTGAGAAATACTTGTGTTAAAGTTTGTGATTCCCGTAGCATGCACGTATGGTGAACCGTTATGTGATGAAGTCGAAGCATGATTTATTTTTTGATTGTCTTCCTTATAAGTGGCGGTCGGGGACGAGCGATGGTCTTTTCCTACCAATCGATCCCCCTAGGAGCATGCACGTAATACTTTGCTTTGATAACTTGTAGATTTTTGCAATAAGTATATGAGTTCTTTATGACTAATGTTGAGTCCATGGATTATACGCACTTTTCTTCCTTCCACCATTGCTAGCCTCTCTAATACCGCGCACCTTTCGCCGGTATCATACACCCACCATATACCTTCCTCAAAACAGCCACCATACCTACCTATTATGGCATTTCCATATCCATTCCGAGATATATTGCCATGCAACTTTCCACCGTTCCGTTTATTATGACACGCTCCATCATTGTCATATTGCTATGCATGATCATGTAGTTGACATAGTATTTGTTGCAAAGCCACCATTCATAGTTCTTTCATACATGTCAATCATGAGTCATTGCACATCCCGGTACACTGCCGGAGGCATTCATATAGAGTCATATCTTGTTCTAAGTATCGAGTTGTAATTCTTGAGTTGTAAGTAAATAAAGGTGTGATGATCATCATTATTAGAGCATTGTCCCAGTGAGGAAAGGATGATGGAGACTATGATTCCCCCATAAGTCGGAATGAGACTCCGGACGAAAATAAATAAATAAAAGAGGCCAAAGAAGCCCAAATAAAAAAATGAGAGAAAAAGAGAGAAGGGGCAATGCTACTATCCTTTTACCACACTTGTGCTTCAAAGGAGCACCATGATCTTCATGATATAGAGTCTCCTATGTTGTCACTTTCATATACTAGTGGGAATTTTACATTATAAAACTTGGCTTGTACATTCCAATGATAGGCTTCCTCAAAATGTCCTAGGTCTTCGTGAGCAAGCGAGTTGGATGCACACCGACTTAGTTTCTTTTGTTGAGCTTTCATACACTTGTAGCTCTAGTGCATCCGTTGCATGGAAATCCCTACTCACTCACATTGATATCTATTGATGGGCATCTCCATAGCCCGTTGATACGCCTAGTTGATGTGAGACTATCTTCTCCCTTTTTTGTCTTCTCCACAACCACCATTCTATTCCACATAGAGTGCTATATCCATGGCTCACGCTCATGTATTGCGTGAAGATTGAAAAAGTTTGAGAATGTCAAAAGTATGAAACAATTACTTGGCTTTGTTGGAAACGGTATTGTACATGTCGTATTGTAACATAACTCTATATTGTTGGTCTTATATATGTACAAGATATGCGGAGGCTAGACCTCACGCAACCCTAAACCCAAACTTGGTATCAAAGCCTCTTTCCATCGCATCGTCGCCCTCCCCTCGACTTCGCGCCGCCGCCACCTCGATCTCGCGTCGCCGCCTCGGTCTCGTGTCGCCACCGCTCCTCCGCGTGATGGCTTCCGGTTCCTCCTCTGTGGCGATGCAGCTAGCCATCATCGGCCCTGTGGTGACGCCTCCAGCCACGACGGCGCCGGTCCCGTCCATCGCACCCTCCCTTGGTGTCCGATTGGATCGCGGCAACTTCCCGCTATGGCGAACCCTCACCATGATGCATATCTCCGGTGCCTCTCTCCATGGCTACCTCGACGGCTCCGTTGCTGCCCCACCCACAACCATCTTCCAGGGGGCGGGTGATGCCGCCACCACGGTGGCCAACCCTGCGTACGCCACATGGTGGACACAGGACCAGAAGGTCCTCGGGATGCTCCTCTCCTCCATGACGGAAGACATTGCATCTCAGCTGATTAGCTACAAGTCCGCTGCTGCCGCGTGGACCTCCATCCACTCCATGTTCAGTGCCCAGAACCGTGCCGTGGTTCGGCACATCCGGCGACAGATTCAGTCGCTGAAGAAGAACGACATGACTGCCAGCGAGTATATGCACAAGGTGAAGGCTCTTGCCGACGCCATGGCCTCCGCTGGATCCCAACTCGCTGATGACGATATTATCAACTACATGTTCACCGGATTGGGCAAGGCCTTCAACCCGATCGCGGCCTCGCTCAGCGTCGTGGTCACCCCGATCATGTTGGCTGATTTCTATTCCATGGTTCTCAACTATGAAGCGCTGCAGCTGTCGCAGCAGGACGACGATGAGGAGTGGACCTCGTCGGCCAATGTCGTGGCACGGTCCGGTGCTCCCGCCCCCGTCAACCGTCCTCGAGCACCCGACACTGGATGCGCCGCCGACGTCCGCCCCACTGGAGGCTACCTGCAGCAACAGGGGCAGGGCTACCAGCACGGCGGCCAAGACAACCGTCGTAACAACGGCGGTGGAGGAGGCGGCAATGGCCGCAACGGCAATTGTCACTGGCGCCCGAGGTGCCAGATTTGCAAGAATTGGGGTCACAAAGCCGACAATTGCAGGAAGCGCTTCGATTCAGACTACTCCAGCGGCAATGGCCGCTCGGCATATAATGCATCGACCTCCTCCAACAACTCCATGCACTGGGTTCTGGACTCCGGCACCACGGATCACCTGACTAGTGACATGGAGCGTCTTCAGTTCCGTGAGCGCTATGACGGCCACGATCAGGTTCAGGTGGCCAACGGCTCAGGTTTGTCTATTTCACATATTGGGCACTCGACCTTAGCCGGTACTTCTCTTTGCCTGAAAAATATTTTACATGTTCCAAATATTAGCCAACATCTTCTATCAGTCTATCGTCTTGTGTCGGATAATCGTATCTTCATTGAATTTCATAAACATTTTTTTCTTGTTAAGGACAAAGCCACCAGGAGAATTCTTCTTCGAGGTAGAAGCAAAGGAGAGCTCTACCCTCTTCCCCTCGGATGAGCCTCGCCTCGGTCCAAGTGTCAAGCATCGTCCAGCGTCCGTGTCTCCTCATCTCAGTGGCAGCAGCGTCTCGGTCATCCATCCAAAAATGTCGTCAGTTCCATTGTTAGGAATAATGATCTTGAGTGTTCAACCTCAGATACTTCTACTTTAGTTTGTGATACTTGTCAATGTGGTAAAAGTCGTCAATTATCTTATACTGCTTCTGCTCGTGTGTCTACTATGCCTCTTGAATTAGTTCATACTGATGTTTGGGGCCCTGCTCATGCTTCCTCTGGGGGTACAAGTATTATGTGATTTTTATTGACGACTACTCCCATTTGTGCTGGATCTATCTACTCAAACATAAGTCTGATGTTGAACAGGTGTTCTATGCTTTTCAAGCACATGTTGAGCGTCTTTTGGATGCTAAGCTTAAAGCTGTCCAATCTGATTGGGAGGGGGGTGAATACCATAAGTTGCACCGTTATTTTCTTCGTACGGGCATCTCTCACCGAGTCTCTTGCCCTCACACCTCCCAACAGAACGGCATTGCCGAGCGCAAACACCGACACTTGGTTGAAACTGGTCTTGCTTTGTTGGCTCACTCGTCTCTCCCTTTAAGTTATTGGGATGAAGCTTTTCTGACTGCGTGTTACCTCATTAACTGCATGCCCACCACCATGCTTGGTCAAGATACTCCTATTCATCGTCTTCTGAAAATTCCACCCAACTATTCTTTTCTTCGTACTTTTGGGGGTGCTTGTTGGCCTAGTTTGCGGAAGTATAACTCGCACAAACTAGAATTTCGATCCAAGATGTGTGTTTTTCTGGGCTATAGTCCTATGCATAAGGGGTACAAGTGTCTTGATCGATCTACGGGTCGTATATACATCTCGCGTGACATTATCTTTGACAAGTCTATTTTTCCATTTGCTACTCCCGGTGTCACTGTCGATGTGGCTACACTTGACGAGGATATTTCTTTTCCATCCACAGAACCGGCTACGAGTGCACATGTGCATAATTATGACTTAACCTACTTGGCTACTAATCCTTCTGGCCTAGCCAGCGTTTCTCCTATGCAGGATCCGCCCTCCAGTGATGCCCAGCGCCCGGCCACGGTCGACGCACACGCCATGCAGATCGATGTGCATGGCGGCCTGGCTTCCCAGGAGGGGGTCCCGCCCGCGCGTGCGGCTGACTCCATCTGCGCCTCGCCAGCCTGCGCGTCAGCCTGGCCAGCCCGTGAGTCGGCCTCCCCAGCACTTGGAGCGGCAGCCGGTTCTCCGTGTGCCTCGCCAGCCCATGAGCCATCTTCACCGGCTCCTGTGCCACCATCGCCAAGTCCAGCACCGTCACCAAATTCAGCACCGTCGCCACCCTCACCTCCGCCTCCGGCCGTCGAGCCTCCTCATCCAATGGTGACTCGTACCCGTGATGCTACTCGTCGTGAGAAGGAGTTTACCGATGGGACGGTGCGGTATAATCCCCTTCATTGTGCCTTCTTTGCGGCACCGGTGTCACATCGTGATGCCCTCCGTGAGCCGGCATGGCGTGATGCTACGGCTGCTGAGTTTGCCGCGCTTCGTTAAAATGGCACATGGGTCTTGGTTCCTCGAGCCCCCGGTGTTAACATTGTTGGCAGTAAATGGGTGTTCAAGACGAAGCAACATGCTGATGGGTCTGTTGACAAGCACAAGGCTCACCTCGTTGCTCGTGGTTTTACTTAACAGCAAGGTCTTGACTATGGTGATACTTTCAGTCCCATGGTAAAACCGACTACTATTCATCTGGTTCTTTCGCTTGCTGTTTCACGAGGATGGAGTTTGAGGCAAGTTGATGTCAGCAATGCATTTCTTCATGGTTTTCTTTCCGAGACTGTTTATATGCAGCAACCACCAGGTTTTGAAGATGCTCGGTTTCCTTCACATGTGGGCAAGTTGCAACGGGCTCTTTATGGTCTCAAAGAGTCACCACATGCGTGGTATGCTCGCCTCAGTGCTCGACTTCTTCAGCTTGGTTTTGTTCCTTCCAAGGCGGACGCATCTCTCTTCATCTTTGCTGCACATGGCGTCCAGATATACATGCTTGTGTATGTTGATGATATTGTCATTGTTGGCTCCACTCCGGCTGCAGTTGATCGTCTGGTGAGATCCCTCTCCAACAGTTTTCCCATCAAGGATCTTGGTCCTCTCCAGTATTTCTTGAGGCTTGAAGTTTCCTACAATTCAGGGGGCATGACACTGACTCAAAGAAAGTATGCACTTGATCTTCTTCATCGTGTGAGTATGGAGAATTGTAGGCCTACCTCTACACCATTATCTGCCACTGAGCATCTGGCTCGTGAGGTCGGCACCCCCTTGGGTGTTGAGGATGCCACTCGATATCACAGCATTGTTGGAGGACTTCAGTATTTAACGCTCACTCGTCCTGACTTGTCCTTTGCAGTCAACAAGGTTTGCCAGTATCTATCTCAGCCGACGAATGAGCATTGGGAAGCTGTCAAGCATATCTTGCGTTATGTCAAAGGGACTTTGAGTACGGGATTGTGGATTCGTAAATCTCCTTCCACTGGTGTCAGTATTTTCACGGATGTTGATTGGTGAGGGAGTCCTGGATTAGGGGGTGTTCGGGTAGCCGGATTATACCTTCAGCCGGACTCCTGGACTATGAAGATACAAGATTGAAGACTTCCTCCCGTGTCCGGATGGGACTTTCCTTGGCGTGGAAGGCAAGCTTGGCGATGCGGATATTCAAGATCTCCTACCATTGTAACCGACTCTATGTAACCCTAACCCTATCCGGTGTCTATATAAACCTAAGGGTTGTAGTCCGTAGGACAAAATCAACTCCATATACAACAATCATACCATAGGCCAGCTTCTAGGGTTTAGCCTCCTTGATCTCGTGGTAGATCTACTCTTGTACTACCCATATCATCAATATTAATCAAGCAGGAGTAGGGTATTACCTCCATCGAGAGGGCCCGAACCTGGGTAAAAACATCGTGTCCCTTGTCTCCTGTTACCATCCGGCCTTGACGCATAGTTCGGGACCCCCTACCCGAGATCCGCCGGTTTTAACACTGACATTGGTGCTTTCATTGAGAGTTCCTCTGTGTAGTCGCCTTCACGCCCGATGGCTCCTTCGATCATCAACAACGATGCGGTCCAGGGTGAGACTTTTCTCCTCGGACAGATCTTCGTCTTCGGCGGCTTCGCTCTGCGGGCCAATTTTCTCGGCCACCTTGAGCAGATCGAAAGCTACGCCCCTGGCCATCAGGTCAGTTTTGGAAGCCTAAACTACACGGCCGACATCCGCGGGGACTTTATCTTCGACGGATTCGAGCCACAGCCAAGCGCGCCGCACTGTCTCGATGGGCATGATTTAGCTCTGCTGCCGAACAGCGCTTTGGAGGCCGCACACGCACCGGTTCCGACCATTGATTCGGAGCCTACTGCACCGAACGAGGATCGGCGGTTGGACGCTGCCTTAGGGGCTGCGATCTCAGAGGCGATCGAGCTGAACTCTAGCCCCGCACTCTGCATGACCCGTGACTCCGAGGATCCGGACTCCTTCCCGGACTCCGAACCCCCCACGCCCCTGCCAATCGAATCCGATTGGGCGCCGATAATGGAGTTCACCGCCGCAGACAGCTTTCAGCATTCGCCTTTTGGCGACATCCTGAATTCTCTTAAGTCTCTCTCATTATCAGGAGAGCCCTGGCCGGACTACGGTCAGCGAGGGTGGGATACGGACTACGAGGAAATTCAAAGCTGGAAGGCCACCTCGTCATATGACATATATATGGTGGATACTCCAAAAGATGGAGATGGCGATGGAACAGTGGGGGATGACGCCCCCAAGAAACAGCCAAAGCGCCGGCGTCAGCGGCGCCGCTCTAAATCCCGCCAAAGCAAAAATGGTGATTCCGGCACGGGAGATAATACTACCCCGGATAGCACCGAAGAACACCCACCTCAGCAAGATTCGGCACAGGAAGATGGAGAAGCCAGCCCTCATGAGAGAGCAGCAGACCGAGGGGTCAAGGATGATAACTATACGCCTCCCTCCGAAGACAAGGCAAGCCTCGATGACGACAAATTCGTCATACCATCAGACCCCGCCGAACAAGAGCGTTTTAAACGCAGGCTTTTAGCCACAGAAAGCAGCCTCAAGAAAAAGCAACAACAGCTTAGAGCTGCCCAAGATTTGCTAGCTGACAGATGGACTGAAGTCCTTGCGGCCGAAGAGTATGAACTCGAACGCCCCTCCAAGAGTTACCCGAAGCGCAGGCCGCTACCCCGATCAGAGGAGGAAGCGCCTACATCACCAGCGCATGACATGGCAGACCGGCCACCTCGCGGCCGCGACAGAGAGGCCTCTCGGCCCTCCACCCAAGCCATGCCCTGACGCCGCTCAACTAAGGCACGGGAAAATGCGCCCGACCTGCGAAACATACTGGAGGATAAGGCAAGACAAACAAGATCGATCTACGGATCGCGCAGGCGCCCTACGGCATGTGACAATGATCTTCACTCCGGATACAACAAATCCGGCCGGGCCGAACACAACAGACATAGCTCTTCCGAGCTGCGTCGTGATATAGCCCAGTACAGAGGCGCTGCACACCCGCTATGCTTCACGAATGAAGTAATGGATCATAAAATCCCAGAGGGTTTCAAACCCGTAAACATCGAATCATACGATGGCACAACAGATCCGGCGGTATGGATCGAGGATTATCTCCTTCACATCCACATGGCACGTGGCGATGATCTACACGCCATCAAATACCTCCTGCTCAAACTTAAAGGACCGGACCGGCATTGGCATAACAGCTTGCCAGCAGACTCAATCGGTTCTTGGGAGGACCTGGAAGCCGCATTCCTCGACAACTTCCAGGGCACTTACGTGCGACCACCGGATGCCGATGACTTAAGCCACATAATTCAGCAGCCAGAAGAATCGGCCAGACAATTCTGGACACGGTTCCTAACAAAGAAAAACCAGATAGTCGACTGTCCGGACGTAGAGGCCCTAGCAGCCTTTAAGCATAACATCCGCGACGAGTGGCTTGCCCGGCACCTGGGATAGGAAAAGCCGAAATACATGGCAGCCCTCACGACACTCATGACCCGCTTTTGCGCGGGAGAAGACAGCTAGCTAGCTCGCAGTAACAACTTATCAAAGAACCCTGGTAATTCGGATACCAAGGACAAAAGTGGCAGGACACGTCGGAATAAGCAAAAACGCCGCGTTAGCAGCGACAGCAATGAAGATACGGCAGTCAATGCCAGATTCAAAGGCTATAAATCCGGTCAGCGGAAAAAGCCATTCAAAAAGAATACTCAGGGTCCATCCAGTTTGGACCGAATACTCGATCGCTTGTGCAAGATACATGGCACCCCCGAAAGGCCAGCCAATCACACTAACAGGGATTGTTGGGTGTTCAAGCAGGCAGGCAAGTTAAGAGCCGAAAACAGAGACAAGGGGCTGCACAGCGACGACGAGGAGCCCAAGCCGCCAAACAACAATGGACAGAAGGGCTTTCCCCCACAAGTGCGGACGGTGAACATGATATACGCAACCCACATTCCCAAGCGGGAGCGGAAGCGTGCGCTACGGGACGTATACGCGATAGAGCCAGTCGCCCCAAAGTTCAACCCATGGTCCTCCTGCCCGATCACTTTTGATCGAAGGGACCATCCCACTAGCATCCGTCATGGCGGCTTCGCCGCATTGGTTCTCGACCCAATCATCGACGGATTTCATCTCAGAAGAGTCCTCATGGACGGCGGCAGTAGCCTGAACCTGCTTTATCAGGATACAGTGCGGAAAATGGGCATAGATCCCTCAAGGATTAAGCCCACAAGAACGACCTTTAAAGGCGTTATACCAGGTGTAGAAGCAAACTGTACAGGCTCAGTAACACTTGACGTGGTCTTCGGATCCCCGGACAATTTCCGAAGCGAAGAATTAATCTTCGATATAGTCCCGTTTCGCAGTGGCTATCATGCCCTGCTCGGACGAACCCCATTCGCAAAGTTCAATGCGGTGCGCCACTACGCATATCTCAAGCTCAAGATGCCAGGCCCTCGAGGAGTAGTTACGGTCAACGGAAACACCGAACGCTCCCTCCGCACGGAGGAGCATATGGCGGCTCTTGCAGCGGAGGTACAAAGTAGCCTTCTCAGGCAATTCTCCAGTCCAGCCATTAAAAAGCCAGACACTGCCAAGCGCGCACGGAATAACCAACAGCAGGACCGTCTGGCCCACTCTGAGCAAGCGTAGCAATGCGGCCCCAACCCCAGCTTTCATGACATAGAGAAACTAGTACCTCGCGTACATAACTACGCCCTTGAAATACCATGGGCACAGGGGAAGGGGCACAATAACGGCACACCCAAAATACGGCTTAAAACATACTAGGGGCTACCGGATTCCTTTTTTAATTTTTTCTTACTTTCAGGACTCCATACTTCGGACGACCTGTTCGGCCAAACGATGCAAGATCCAGGGAGGCAGACAAGCCATGCCGCATTATGGAACTCCCAGGTGGTCTCTGTTACGAGCGGTATACCTGTTTTAAATACAATTCCGCAGCCTGCCCCTGGTCAGGACATACTGAATAGTCCAATATCTTTTGCTTACCGCACTATTTGTATCGTTCGGCTTTGATAAATAGCCTCTCTATAAATAATGCTTAGCTTCTTGTCTATTTTTTGCATTATCTTCTTTTTACATATATGTTTATTAAATAACATGATTGCACCCGTACACCATGGTACGGCAAACATGCCAGGGGCTTCAGTACCCCTCTTAATGGTGTGAGAAGTCCGTACACTTTCACAAGTGCGGCACCCCGAACTTATAGCACTATATGCATCGGCTCCGAATCATGATTTGGGTCAATAGTTGGGTTTGCCCGGCTCCTATGTTTTGGTGCCTTACGTTCCGCTATATCGGCTAAGGTAGCACTAGGAGAACCACTGCGATTGTGCCCCGGTTGAGCTGGGTTAAGCACCTCAGTGGAGAAAGCTAAAACTGACTGTCATGATATGGCGAGAGACCGGTCGCTGTTCGAGAGGTTTTTCGAGTCCCTAAAGACTTATGCCGCTTCGAGCGAGGAGCCGGCTTTGTCCGGCCAAGGCGTGGATAGCGCCTCGAACTCGGTCTTCTGAACTAGGGGCTTCGCCGAAATTTAAAATTATAGAGTTCTATGGCTAAGTGAGAGTGTTCAAGCATTATAGTCTGATTGCCTGGTTCGTTGTGCTGAGCGCCTCCCTCGAAGGACCCAACTATGGGAAAAAGAGCGCTCAGGTTTATCCCGAACACCCCAACACTAGTGACATGGGGGCAGAATCCGACGACTGGCCATTTCTCAATTTTTGATAAACGGCTGCACAGAAAGTAATATTTTAAATTCAACAAGCATTGCTTAGCGCATATGAACAAGTTTTCAGCGCACAGGATAAACACGAGCGAGTTCATTCAAAAATTACATCCTTGGTACATTCATCCTCCACAAGGCGGGCACCCGCTAGAACATCCTTATAATAGTTCTCGGGCTTGCGATGCTCCTTCCCCGGCGGCGGCCCGTCCCTCACAAGCTTCTCACCGTCCAGCTTGCCCCAGTGCACCTTTGCACGGGCAAGGGCCCTACGGGCACCTTCGATGCAGACAGAGCGCTTGATGACCTCGAGCCTTGGACAGGCCTCCACCAGTCGCCGCACCAGCCCGAAGTAGCTCCCAGGCAGGGCCTCGCTGGGCCACAGCCGAACTATGAAGCCTTTCATGGCCTGTTCGGCCGCCTTGTGGAGCTCGACCAGCTGTTTCAGCTGGTCGCTCAAGGGCACAGGGTATCCGGCCTCAGCATACTGAGACCAGAACACCTTCTCCGTCGAGCTGCCCTCTTCGGCTCGGTAGAATGCGGCGGCGGCGGATACGCTGCGGGGAAGATCTGCGAATGCCCCTGGAGAGCTCCAGATTCGGGTAAGTAATAAGTACTTCACTTTTATACTTCTGCTTTTCATAAAGAATGCTTTACCCGCCGCTATCTTTTTCATCTCCTCCAAATCTTGGAGGGCCTTTTGGGCTTCGGCCTTGGCAGACTTGGCAGTCTCAAGGGCCGCCCCGAGCTCGGACGCTTGCGTCTTGGACTCAAGCTCCAAACTCTCATGTTTTTTCACGAGAGCCTGAAGCTCCTGCTGCACCTCGCCAACCTGGGCCTCAAGTTTCTCTTGCTTGGTGCACTCCACGGCCGTTTTCTTTTCGGCCTCGGACAGCGCCTGCTTGAGGGTTGCCACCTCAGTCGTGGCCCCTACAATAAGCAGTACAATCCTGTTATTTTTTGCAATCATGTCTTTTTATAGGCACTTTTTCTATAAGGTATTTCTTACCTTCTTTCTCCTCGAGCTGCCGTTTGGCAAGGCCGAGCTCTTGCTTGGTCCGCTCGAGGCCCTGTTTCAGGGCACCCACCTCCGCAGTCAGTGCGGCGGGGGCCAACAGCGAAGCCTGCATACGTATATTGACTCCTTTTTAGTTAGACTCCTGCGATATTTAATAGGTCCTCTATTCGGCTTTTCTTTCCGAACGCCAAATAGAGCATCAGGGGCTACTGTCTATACGGTAATATTTTTTTACATATTTTTACTTACCTCGAAGCCTGTTAGAAGGCTAGCACAAGCTTCAGTCAGTCCGCTTTTGGCGGACCGAACCTTCTGGACCACCATACTCATGATGGCACAGTGCTCCTCGTCGATGGAGGCGCCCTTAAGCTCCTCCAGCAGATTGTCTGGCGCCTCCGACTGGATGGAGGATGCCGGCTCAGAAGGCTTACTCCTCTTGGAAGGAGTTCGCCTACCGCGGTCCGGAACTGTTGTAGATTCCGGTGCGGTGTCCGGCTCAAAGCCGGACTTGGAGCCCTGGGGGGTCTTGTCCCCTTCACTCCTGGAGTCTGGGAGGTTGCCTTGTGGCTCCTCCGGGACCACCTCCTCCTGCCCAGGGGCTTGTCGCGACGCCACTTCGGCGTCGTCCGCAGTGCGGGGGGAGACAGCAGGCGGAACTGAGTTCACGTCCGATGTGTCCAGGGAGCCGCCCGATGATTCGTCAACTTCAGCCCGGGGCGGACTGCATAATTACATTCGACATTAGGGAAAGCTGTGCAACAAAGGAACATCATGAGTTACTCTGATATCCGAACTTACGATTTTGCCGGACGCTTGGCCCTGTTCGGCCACTCCTCTTCGCCCTCTTCGGCGTCGGGGGTGTAGTCCGGTGGAGGGGTCTTCCTTTTCCTAGACCCCTCGGCCTCCCCCGTTGGGGCGGCCTTCCTCTTCTCTCCTCCCTCCGCTGGGGGGGGGGAGAGTTTTCTTCTTCCTCCTCCTCATTTTCATGGGAGGAGGGCGTCTCGGACTCGTCAGATGACGAGTCCGACACCACCACGTTGCGGGCACTCCTTCGAGTCCCTGTGGTCTTCTTCATCTTGGCCTTCTTCTCCGGCACCACATAAGGCGCCGGAGCCAGCAGCTTCACTAGTAGAGCTGGGGCTGGGTCTTCGGGCAGCGGAGCCGGACAGTTAATCGGTTCGGATACTGCCCGCCAAGCCCGTCAAAGGTAGGGGAGTTTAGATCCCGCATAGAGTCAAACTATGAAAAAAGCTTAAACATCCTGTAAAAGGTGTAGATGGCTTACCTCGCTAGCGTGACGCTGCGAACTGTATCCGCGGTCCTCGGAAGCGGATGCGGGAGCCTCGGCGCCCTTGAATAGCATCCTCCAGGCGTCTTCGTACGTCGTGTCAAAGAGCCTGCTAAGGGGTTTGATGCTGCGCCGGGTCGAACTCTCACAGATTAAAATCCCGTTGTTGGCACGGGAGGATCTGGCGGATGAGCATAACCTGGATTACATTAACAAGCCGGACTGGCTTGTTCACCAGGGACTGGATGTATGTTTGCAATCCGGTCACCTCTTTTTCGTCACCCCACGACAGGCCCGTCTCTTTCCAGGACATAAGCCGCGTGGGGGGTCCGGATCGGAACTCGAGGGCTGCAGTCCATTCCGGATCACGCGGCTCGGTGATATAAAACCACCCGGCTTGCCATCCCTTTAGGGTCTCCACGAAGGAGCCCTCGAACCATAGGACGTTGGCCATCTTGCCCGCCATGGCGCCTCCGCACTCCGCCTGGCTGCCGCGCACCACCTTGGGCTTGATGTTGAAGGTCTTGAGCCAGAGGCCGAAATGGGGGCGGACGCGGAGAAAAGCCTCGCACACGACGATAAACGCCGAGATGTTGAGGATGAAGTTCGGAGCCAGATCATGGAAATCCAGGCCGTAGTAGAACATGAGCCCCCGGAAAAATGGGTGGAGTGGAAAACCCAGTCCGCGGAGGAAGTGGGGGAGAAATACTACCCTCTTATGGGGCCTTGGGGTGGGGATAAGCTGCCCCTCTTCGGGAAGACGGTGCGCGATGTCCTTGGACAGATACCCGGCCTTCCTTAGCTTCTTGACTTTACCCTCCGTGATGGAGGAGACCATCCACTTCCCTCCCGCTCCGGACATTGCTGGAGAAGGTTGAGGTGGGAAGTGCGGGCTTGGGCGCTGGAGCTCGGGTGCGCGAGAGATGGGTAGGCAAGGGAGGAAGAAGGCGTAGGTAAAAAGGTGGATCCTTGTCCCCTTATATGGGCGGATGCGGTTGTGCGTCCCCACCTGCCTAGTAAAACTCGCTTGCCTCCCAAGCGCCGTGATAAGTGGCGCGGTTGGGTTACCCACGTCCGTATTGATGAGAATCCCGTAAAAGGGGGGTACACGATCTCTGCCTTGACAAGACGTGCCAAGGAAACCGCCTCGCAAAACATGTTGAGGCGGAAAGGTGAAAACAATTCGAGTGAAGGACCTGGCCGTAGTGTGATGACGCACTACGGAATACGTCAGCAGATTTGATTCGTGTTAATATTATTCTCTCTATGGCAATGTGTGGAAGCTTATTTTGCAGAGCCGGACACTACTCTTGGTGTTTACAATCTTCTATGAAGGACTTGGAGGAGGAACCCGCCTTGCAATGCCGAAGACAATTTGTGCACCGGACTCGTCGTCATTGAAGCCTGGTTCAGGGGCTACTGAGGGAGTCCTGGATTAGGGGGTGTTTGGGTAGCCGGACTATACCTTCAGCCGGACTCCTGGACTATGAAGATACAAGATTGAAGACTTCGTCCCGTGTCCGGATGGGACTTTCCTTGGCGTGGAAGGCAAACTTGGCGATGCAGATATTCAAGATCTCCTACCATTGTAACCGACTCTATGTAACCCTAACCCTATCCGGTGTCTATATAAACCGAAGGGTTGTAGTCCGTAGGACAGAATCAACTCCATATACAACAATCATACCATAGGCTAGCTTCTATGGTTTAGCCTCCTTGATCTCGTGGTAGATCTAATCTTGTACTACCCATATCATCAATATTAATCAAGCAGGAGTAGGGTATTACCTCCATGGAGAGGGCCCGAACCTGGGTAAAAACATCGTGTCCCTTGTCTCCTGTTACCATCCGGCCTTGACGCACAGTTCGGGACCCCCTACCCGAGATCCGCCGGTTTTGACATCGACAATTGGGCTGGATGCATTGATGACCGCCGTTCCACTAGTGGTTTTGCTGTATTCGTGGGCTCAAATCTTCTCTCATGGAGTTCCAAGAAACAACCAACTATCTCTAGATCGAGTACGGAGGCAGAGTATAAAGCTTTAGCTAATGGAGCAGCTGAAGCAATCTGGATGGAGACCTTACTCAAGGAGCTTGGGGTCTTCAAGCAGTTTACCGCCATTCTATGGTGTGATAATCTTGGGGCTACATACCTGACGGCAAATCCAGTCTTTCACGCAAGAACCAAGCACATGCATAGAGATAGATTTTCATTTTGTGCATGACCGCGTTGCTTCTGTTGTTTTAGTTGTCAGGTTTATCTCGACTAATGACCAACTGGCTGATGTATTTACTAAACCAGCCACACGAAAGTTGTTAGAGCGTTTCCGGTCCAATCTGAACCTTGTATGTAGTACTGGTTCAGATTGAGGGGGTGTGTTGGAAACGGTATTGTACCTGTTGTATTGTAACATAACTCTGTATTGTTGGTCTTATATATACGAGATATGCGGAGGCTAGACCTCACGCAACCCTAAAGTCATCGGGGTTGTGCATGATTTAAATACTTTGTGTGGTGAAGATAGAGCATAGCGAGAGTATATGATTTTGTAGGGATAACTTTCTTTGGCCATGTTATTTTGAGAAGACATAATTGCTTAGTTAGTATGCTTGAAGTATTATTATTTTTATGTCAATTTGAACTTTTATCTTGAATCTTTCGGATCTGAATATTCGTACCACAATTAAGAAGAATTGCATTAAAATTATGCCAAGTAGCACTTCACATCAAAAATTATCTTTTTTATCATTTACCTACTCGAGGACAAGCAGGAATTAAGCTTGGGGATGCTTGATACGTCTCTAACGTATCTATAATTTTTGATTGCTCCATGCTATATTATCTACTGTTTTGGACATTATTGGGCTTTATTATCCACTTTTATATTATTTTTGGGATTAACCTATTAACCGGAGGCCCAGCCTAGAATTGTTGTTTTTTCGCCTATTTTAGGGTTTCGAAGAAAAGGAATATCAAACGGAGTCCAAATGGAATGAAACCTTTGGGAACGTGATTTTCGGAACAAACATGATCCAGGAGACTTGGACCCTACGTCAGGAAACAATGGAGGAGGCCACGAGGTAGGGGGCGTGCCTACCCCCCCCCCCCCCCCAGGCGCGCCCTCCACCCTCGTGGGCCCCCTGTCGCTCCACCGACGTACTCCTTCCTCCTGTATATACCTACGTACCCCCAAACGATCAGATACGGAGCCAAAAACCTAATTCCACCGCCGCAACTTTCCGTATCCATGAGATCCCATCTTGGGGCCTGTTCCGGAGCTCCGCCGGAGGGGGCATCCATCACGGAGGGCTTCTACATCAACACCATAGCCTCTCCGATGAAGTGTGAGTAGTTTACCTCAGACCTTCGGGTCCATAGTTATTAGCTAGATGGCTTCTTCTCTCTTTTTGGATCTCAATACAATGTTCTCCCCCTCTCTTGTGGAGATCTATTCGATGTAATCTTCTTTTTGCGGTGTGTTTGTTGAGACCGATGAATTGTGTGTTTATGGTCAAGATTATCTATGAACAATATTTGAATCTTTTCTGAATTCTTTTATGTATGATTGGTTATCTTTGCAAGTCTCTTCGAATTATAAGTTTGGTTTGGCCTACTAGATTGATCTTTCTTGCAATGGGAGAAGTGCTTAGCTTTGGGTTCAATCTTGCGGCGTCCTTTCCCAGTGATAGCAGGGGCAGCAAGGCACGTATTGTATTGTTGCCATCGAGGATAACAAGATGGGGATTTTATCATATTGCATGAATTTATCCCTCTACATCATGTCATCTTGCTTAAGGCGTTACTCTGTTTTCATGAACTTAATACTCTAGATGCATGCTAGATAGCGGTCGATGAGTGGAGTAATAGTAGTAGATGCAGGCAGGAGTCGGTCTACTTGTCTCAGACGTGATGCCTATATACATGATCATACCTAGATATTCTCATAACTATGCTCAATTCTGTCAATTGCTCAACAGTAATTTGTTCACCCACCGTAAAATACTTATGCTCTTGAGAGAAGCCACTAGTGAAACCTATGGCTCCGGGTCTATCTTCATCATATTAATCTTCCAATACTTAGTTATTTCCTTTGCTTTTTACTTTGATTTTATTTTACTTTGCATATTTATCACAAAAATACCAAAAATATTATCTTATCATATCTATCAGATCTCGCTCTCGTAACTGACCGTGAAGGGATTGACAACCCCTTATCGCATTGGTTGCGAGGAGTTTTTTGTTTTGTGCAGGTACGAGGGACTCGCGCGTAGCCTCCTACTGGATTGATACCTTGGTTCTCAAAAACTGAGGGAAATACTTACGCTACTTTGCTGCATCACCCTTTCCTCTTCAAGGAAATCCAATGTAGTGCTCAAGAGGTAGCACGCACGTCCTAGTTCATCTAGTCGACAGGGTTGTCACTTCGGGCCCCGTATTTCTACACAATATGTTCCCCTTTGAGAGGTTCATGGGAGTCCTAAAGAAATATGTCTGTAACCATGCTAGGCCAGAAGGATGCATCTCCATGGGCCATCAAACAGAGGATTTCATTGGGTTTTGTGTTGACTTCATTCCTGGCCTTAAGAAGATAGGTCTCCCTAAATCGCGGTATGATGGCAGACTAACTGGAAAAGGCACGCTAGGAGCGGACTCGATAATATGCAGGGACGGGCATTCTTGGTCTCAAGCACACTACATAGTTCTACAGAACTCTACCTTGGTGTCCCCGTATGTCGATGAACACAAGAACATTCTGCACTCCAAACACCCGAAGCAGTGTGATGACTGGATTACAAGTGAACACATCATGACTTTCAGCAGTTGGTTGGAAACACGTCTCAGAGGTGACAACACTGTTTGTGATGAGCTATACTCGTTGTCCAGGGGGCCATCTTCGACTGTATTGACTTACAAAGGATACGAGATAAATGGGAATACATTTTACACTATCGCCCAAGATCAAAAGAGCACCAACCAAAACAGCGGTGTCCGCTTTGATGCAGAAACCGAGAGGGGAAAGGACACATATTATGGTTACATAGTGGACATATGGGAACTTGACTACGGACATGATTTTAAGGTCCATTTGTTTAAGTGCAAATGGGTCAATCTGTCAGGAGGCGGGGTACAGGTAGACCCATAATACGGAATGCCAACAGTGGATCTGAACAATCTTGGGTACACTGACGAACCGTTCATCCTAGCCAATGATGTGGCACAGGTTATCTATGTGAAGGACATGTCTACCAAAACAAGAAAAAGAAAAGATAAGGAAGCGAATACATCATACGATGAGCCAAAGCGCCGCATAGTTCTTTCAGGAAAAAGGGACATCGTGGGAGTGGAGGGCAAGACACACACGTCCAAAGATTATGAAAAGTTTCATGAAATTCCTCCCTTCAAAGTCAAGGCTCACCCAAGCATCCTGATAAATGATGAAGATTATCCATGGTTAACTCGCAATAAGCAAAGAACACAAGCAAAGAAAAAGTGAAGACTTTCTGTCCACAACTATTATGATGATACCATGCCAACTTTCAACCTTTTCCTAGTTCATTTGAAATGCATGTTGTAACAGACGAGTTTCCGTATGAAACCCTGATATCTCGAAATAGATTGTCAGTTTTGTTGAAATGCTTTGAATGTTTTGTTGAAATGCTTTGAATGTTGCATTTTATAAACCTCTAGTATTATTGAAGCTAAAATTATACAGAATTTATGCAACTAAAATAATATAGAATTTTCATAAAGAAATTTTTTGTTACAAACTTTAATAGCAAAAATTATCATAAAATAAATTAAATAGGTAATTAGAAACAAAATAATATAAAGTTTAAGAAAATATAGAAGTAGAAACAAAATAAAATAAACTTTAATAACATAAATAAAATTTATGAAACTAAAATTATTAAGGTATTTTCTGTTCAAAACATTATAAGCAACCTCTAGTATTATTGAAACTAAAATTACATATAAAATTGATGCAACTAAAATTATCAAAGTATTTTCTATTCAAAATCATTAAAAGCAAAAGGAATTTTGATAAAGAACTTTTTTTGTTAGAAACTTTAATAACAAAATTACATAATAAGTAAGTAATTAGAAACAAAATAAAATAAAATAAGTTTTTTGTTGTATGTAGAAACAAAACAAAATAAATAAAGCAAAAAAGAAAACAAAAAACAGGGAAAAAATAAAAAATATGCCACCTACTGAGCCTCCACGGTCTGAATACAACTAGAAAAACCCATCCATGGGCCAGGATTCAGGCCCGCAGAATGCCCAGTAGGCCCGTCAGGCATACCAGTAACAATTAGGCCCAGAAAGCCTGCAATGGAGAGGAGCTCGAGAGGGGTGCGGCTGTGGGGCTTATAAACCACTGCGCGCACCTCTGAACTAGCGAGGTGGGACTAAACATTTGGGCATGGGCAGAACGACGCCTTTGGTCCCGGTTGGTGCCACCAACCGGCACTAAAGGGGGGCATTGGTACCGGTTCGTAGCACCAACCAGGACCAATGCCATCCTTTAGTCCCGGTTGGTGCCACCAACCGGGACCAAAGGCTGCCGCTTCCCGCCTTTTGGACTGCTGAAAAGAGACCTTTGGTCCCGGCTGGTGGCACCAACCGGGACTAAAGGAGGGCATTGGTCCCGGTTTGTGCCATGAACTGGGACCAATGCCTCGTCTATAAAAGCAGGACTTGTAAATTTTTTGTTCAGTTCCTCATTCCCCCACCGCGACACCGCCATGCTATCCCCCTGTCTCGCTGTCGCCGTCGTCGCCCTGCCTCCGACGCCGTCCCAAGCCGCCCCGACGCTGTCCAGCGCCGCCCCAACGCCGTCCCTCCCTGGACCGACGTCGTTGCCGCCCCGTGCCACCCTGCCCCGACACCGTGGGCCCTGCTTCCTCGTCGCCGTTGCCGCGCACCCTGTGAGCTCTGCCCGCCGATCCCCTCCTCCTCCTCCTTGTAATGGCCGCCGCCGCTGCCGTCGCCCCCCCTATATATTATGTGTAGTTTAGATGTTGTAATTTAGTTGTATTAATTTGGATGTGTAGTTTAGATGTGTAGTTAATTTAGTTGTAATTTAGTTGTATTAATTTAGATGTGTAGTTTAGATTTTTTTGGTGATATTATTGTTGAATATGCAAATGTTTGTATGTTCATATGCAAAGAATAAGTCAATTTTTTCATAGAATTTTTATGAGTTTTTATGTTATAATTTTTTTCATAGAATTTTTATGATTTTTTTATGTTGTAGTTTTGTTCGTAGATTTTTTATGATTTTTTTGTTCATAGAATTTTCTTTGTCAACTTATGTATATGTTCATATTGTGTATGTATAGGAAAATTGCGTATGATCAAAGTCATTTATGTATATGTTCATATTTAGAAGAAAAAGAAGGAGAGAAAAAAGTAAAATAAGAAGAGGAAGAAGGAGAAGAAGAAGAAGAATAAGAAGAAGAGGAGAGGAAGAAGAGGAGAAAAAAATAAGAAGATGAAAAAAAAAAGAAAAAAAGAGGAGAAGAAGAAGGAATAAAGGCGAAGAAGAAGAATCTATTTCTTCTTCTCCTCTATTCCTTCTTCTTCTCCTCTTTTTATATTTTTTGTCTTTGATCTCCTCCTCTATTCCTTTCTTCTTCTCCTCTTTTTTTTCTTCTTCTTCCTCTTCTTATTTTTTTATCGGGTATGTCGTTGTCGATATACCCCCCCTCCCCGGTAACTTTTAGTAAGTACTACTTAGAAAGTGCTTAATTAATTAGTAATTGAACTAGTTGATTTAATAAAACTACATTATTGTACTATATATTAGAAGTAGTTTATTTTTAGTAAGTACTACCTTATTCTATTTATAGTAAGTGCTTAGTAGTTGAAGTACTTGATTTAATAAAACTAGTTTATTTTACTATAGAAGTAGTTTATTTTTAGCTAGAAAATTAATAGAACTAGTTTATTTTTTAGTTAAAGCAATTATTCCCGCATCGACGTCGAGGATGCCTATCCCGCATCCTCGTCTCGACTCGGCGGAGGAGGCCGGCTTGATCAGAGGGGCCATGTCCGGGACTGGGCTCTGCCGGGATGTTTTTGGGATGTGCTACCTTCCGGGGGGCGTAGGTTGGTGAGGAGCCAGCCCGTCATTGACCCGATCCTTGTTCGGTGGCGGTCCCGGGGGCCAGTGATGGTGCCGAGGCTTCCGGACACCGCGGAGGTGGTACGTCACCGTGTCAGCGAGGAGGACGAGCACGTCCGTCGCTACATGGTTGCGTTGAAGGGCAGGTTCGACAATACCTGGCAGGTTCTTCAAGGATCTCACTTGAGCGATCTTGTGATGGTTCCTTCTCTTTGGGTGTCCACCGCCCGTGCCGATACCCGTCGGGTGCTACGGTTCTAGCTGTACTAGCAATGTTATATGTATGATAGTATTCGAGGTGTATTAGTGATAATATTCGATGATGTACGGACGCAAGAGATGATGTAGTTTTGCTTATAATTGAATGCATCCTAATTTGAATACTACTTTATTTTGCGATTTGATTTTGCTTATTGAATGCTCAAATTGGAAAACTACTCCTACTTTGAATGCTAAAATTGGAGAGCAGTATGCAAGGCGTATGCATATGATTAGTTGATAGCTTATAGGGTTTTTGTTTTCGCAGAAATCTAGGAGCCCCCCTCCATCATCCCCGCCGTCGTCCCCGTCACCGACCCCCTCCGACCTCGAGGTGAGACCAGCCAAATCCTTTTTTAGAGAGATAATTAAATGATATTCGGGTTGACTTTAAGTCTGTCCAGTCCCCACCATATATGAGAGGACGAAGAAGCCCGACTGTTGTCGTGGGGGTCGTTTCTCCTTATTCTCCGGGTGCTAGAACTTTGTTATGCACTAGGGGAAGAAGGAGTAATGACCATCACCGACGGTCGCAAATGTCAGAGAGGGGTCAGTGAGGGAGAGTTCCACCATATATATATGAGAGGACGAAGAATCCCGACTGTTGTCGTGGCCGTCGCTTCTCCTTCGTTTCCGTGTGCTAGACATTTTGGTGTAATGCACTCGGGGATGAAGTGAGGAGCGACCATCACTGAGAGTCGAATATATACACCACGTGAGCTGAGAGTTTTCAAGAAAAGACTCGACAGACCGATAATCAACCCGTGATGAATAATAATGATCTAATTTAGTTTTTGTAGTACGTATATTTAAGTCTCCTGGGGGAGTGCAGCTGTTGCCACGACGATCGAGGTCTGTGCGACAGGCCTCACCTGGACGATGATCGGCGCTTCAGCATTAAGCTCGAGGAGACATTCGATGTTGAAACGGTACACAATGACGACAAGTGTTTTTTCGTAATTAAGCATGACTACAACTATTTCAACGTGTAATTTTCATTTTTTACAATTCAAGTAGCTTATCCCATGCCATGCAAGGCGCTATGTCTTGGAGAGGATGGGTTTCGAAGACCATGAAAGTTTTGAAACAAAGAAAATTCACCTAAGGACTCATCATGATGTGGATTTTGAAGTAAAGTTGTACAATTCTGAGAGCGTAACCCATTTTGGTTATAAAATGGGAAGCACTTTGCAATATGTATGGTTTTGATGAGGGTATGCTTGTCACCATGGATCTTGGTGATCCTGGAATCGAGCAACACAATATGGACATTTGGGTCCTTGTTGATACGCCTCCAATTCTATCGCTATGTGAGTTTCTCAAACATAGTTATTAGCTAATTTATATTGTTTACTTCAAAATAGTTGACAACTTATTTCCATTGATAGCTTACTTTCATTCTTCAAAGAATGTGCGGGAGATGGTAGACAAAACCCACTACACCGATGGCTCTGAATTAAATTACAAGGAGAAAAATCATCTGGTCGGATTTTGTACTCACATTGAAAGTTATAATATCTACAATCAAACTCCTCAACATTATGGTCAATACGTGCCACTAGTGCATGTGTTGAACTCGGTAACTACCATGGAGATACCCTGGTAAGATTTTTTACTATTACGACATCCATGCATCTTTTGCATACTTCTAAAACTAGTACATCATTGCTAACTATGAAGTTATTACTATGTTTTTCAAAAGATAATCCCAGAGAATTGTGTGCCTCATTTGATGTATCAGAAAGGTAGCCTTAATGTTTTGAACATACATCCAGGTCATCCTACAAATCTCAACTGTCCATACCAGATTTCTAAAAGGAATGGAGACATGCAAATTAAAGGATGGAAAAAATGTATGGACAGTCGTAAGGAGGTTCTTGGAAGAAAAAGGAAGCGAAGCGCAAGAATTGGAGACAGGATGATCTCCAAGTCAGGGTCTATATTGTTTTATGCTATTTTACCTTAAAGAGGGTATTTAGGTCCTACCTAATACTGATGATCATGTGCTAAAATCAATTAAGTAGGGTTGGTTCGATGACTATGAGGATGATGATCGTATGGCTTGTTATTAATAACGATTAGAAGTTGTATGATGATGATTAGTAGACTTGTTATTATATATGATGATGCATGATGCGAGCATGAAGAGTTACTATATATCAGCGGGTGAAATGAACATGGATTGGATTGAAGTGAAGGAAACATGCATGTGGTGCATGTCGAAAGTAGTACAATCCAAACTTGATCAAGTTAGGATTAGTATTACTTTCGACATGCACCACATGTTGCCTCACTTCAATCTAAGTCATGTTTAGGCATAGCAGTAGTAGTAGCGTGGAGATAAGAGAGGAGACATCTCTCTATTAGATACCTATACCAACCTAAATTAACCCCCAAAACCCCTAAACCACCTCCTTTCAAAAAAAAACAGCCCCTGAAATGCTGACGCGTGGAAGCTTATTGGTCCCGGTTGGTGCTACCAACCGGGACCAAAGGTCCTCGTGCCTGGGCTCGTGGGAGCGGCCACGTGGAGGCCCATCTGTCCCAGTTAGTATAAGAACCGGGACTAAAGGCCTAGGGCATTAGTAATGACCCTTTAGTCTCGGTTCCCCAACCGAGACAGATGGGCCTTATGAACCGGGACAAATGGCCCTTTTTCTACTAGTGGTCGTCGACTCGGCGTGCGGCAGGAGTCATCATAGACGACATGTACGACGATGCTGAGACTATATAGGAGGAGGAGGATCTCGTAGCTCGTCGTAACCACCAGGGAAAGTATGTCTGTGATCTTTGCTTTCCTTGGTTGAGGAGAGGCAGTACATGCTCCTAAAATAAAGGGATATGCTTCCCACGCTCAACTTTTTTTGGAGATTCCTATCCGGGAATTGTGTAACAAATCCCGGCTGCTCCTCTCTTTGAGCGCCGAGGGACTCGTGTCATGTACGTTTTATCTTTAATTTCTTTTCTTTTCTTTTTCGTATTATAAAATTTTGAAATCAAATAAATATTTCAACTTAACCAAATGGTCCCAATTTTTTTTCAAACAATGGGATCACCATGGACAACATGCATGCCAATTCTTGTTGATTTCCGCAATCGATGCATTTACTAGGATTTTGCCGGCGAAAAATCACGAAATGCCATCTGGACATGACGCAGCATTCGTTCGGTGTCCGGAATGGCTCAGATGTTGCATGGGGGGCTACATTAGGCATCCTCACATGGTGCCAAACTTTGGTGTAATTTCATGTAGGCCACCACATAGCACATGTGCAAGTAGCAGCATTCCGGTCTGCCAGAGGGGGTGACCGAAGGACCTCGTTTCTCTATACTGAACCAAATGGCACCAAAGTTTTGCACACAATGGGATCACCATGGAAACCATGCATGCCAGTTCTCATCGATTTCCGACAGTCGATGCATTTACTAGGATTTTGCCAGCGAAAAAACCCCCGAAACGCTGCCTGGACGTGACACAACGTTCGTTTGGTGTCCAGAGTGGCTGAGATGTTGCTTGGGGGCCTACATTGGGCATCCTCAAATGGTGCCACACTTTGGTGTCATTTCATGCAGGCCACCACATAGCACATGTGCAACCAGCAGCATTCGGGTTTGCCGGAGGGGGAGCCCGAAGGACATTGTTTCTCTAAACTAACCCAAATGGCACCAAAGTTTTTCCACACAATGGGATTACCATGGACATCATGCATGCCAGTTCTCACCGATTTTCGACACTCGATGCATTTACTAGGATTTGGCGGCGAAAAAACCCCGAAACACTGCCCGGACGTGACGCAACGTTCTTTCGGTGTCCGGAATGGCTCAGATGTTGCTTGGGGGCCTACATTGGGCATCCTCACATGGTGCCAAACTTTGGTGTCATTTCATGCAGGGCACCACATAGCACATGTGCACCCAGCAGCATTCGGGGTCTGTCGAAGGGGGAGCCCGAAGGACATTGTTTCTCTATACTGAACCAAATGGCACCAAATTTTTTCCACACAATGGGATCACCATGGACATCATGCATGCCAGTTCTCACCGATTTCCGACACTTGATGCATTTACTAGGATTTTGCCGGCGAAAAAACCCCAAAACATTGCCCGGACGTGATGCAACGTTCGTTCGGTGTCCGGAATGGCTCAGATGCTGCTTGGGGGCCTACATTCGGCATCCTCACGTGGTGCCAAACTTTGGGGTCATTTCATGCAGGGCGCCACATTGCACATGTGCAACCAGCAGCATCCGGGTCTGCCGCAGGGGGAGCCCAAAGGACGTTGTTTTTCTAAACTCAACCAAATGTCACCAAATTGTTTCCACACAATGGGATCACCATGGACATCATGCATGCCAATTTTCATCAATTTCCGGCACTCGGTGCATTTACTAGGATTTTGCCGGCGAAAAAACACCGAAACGCTGCCCGGACTTGACGCCACGTTAGTTCGGTGTCCGGAATTGCTCAGATGTTGCATGGGGGCCTATATTGGGCATCCTCACATGGTGCCGAACTTTGGTGTCATTTGATGCAGGCCACTTCATAGCACATGTGTAACCGACATCATTCGGGTCCGACGGAGGGGGTGCCCGAAGGACGTTGTTTTTCTCGACTCAAGCAAATGGATTTTTGGAATACAAGAAAATTTATAATTAACAAGTGAAACAGAAGACAACATATATTCATGAAATTTTGTATGTTAAAACTATAATAAGAAATAAAAGACAAAACATATACTTCGTATACAACTATTTTTGAATAGAAAATAGATTAAAATATTAGAATTAAGAAGTGAGATAAAAGACAACATACATTAATGCAATTTTGAATTTTAAAACTGTAACAAGAAATAACAGAGAAAAAATATATTTGAGATACTCATTTTGAAATAGAAAATAGAAAAGATATATTACAATGAAGAGGAAACATATTATCTAGCATTTTTTCAATTATAAAAGTGTCAGAATAACTGAAAGAGGAAAAATAGATTTGATTTTAAATTATTGTAAATATAAAAATAAAATAAATGTTTGATTGAATAAGTGAGATATAACACATTACTTTTTCATACGTTAGTGAATTTAAGAACTGTCACAATTTTGCGCGCGGGTGAGGCTCGCATGGGACGGCCCACCCGAATTAGGCCCAAGCCAGTGTCGCATCGGGCATATCCGAGGGCTGCAGGGAGTTTAGTCCCACCTCGCCAAGCGAGGGGAGCTCGCACTGGTTTATATACCGGGCTGAGCCTCCCCTCTCAAGTTCCTTTCCAACACAGGCAGCACATTGCCTAACCCTATCCGTCCCTGCCCTGTGAGGCCTACTAGCAGTTGGGTTACTAGTCATATGCAGGCCGTTGAATTGTGAACTATTCAGCTAGTAGGCGGTTTTTTTTTCATATTTCATTTTTTGCATTTGTCACATGTCAATTATTTGTTGTTCTTCAATTCACCTCATAAATTTGTATACATGCCCACTTACATGTATACTAATTTCAACAAGCCACTCTAAAATATAAAGAACATAACACAACATTTTTCGCACATTTTTGAATTTTATAACCATAAGAACAAATAAAAGATAAAAAATATATATTATTTAAAATTATTTAAAACATAAAACTAAAAATAAATATTATAATTAACAAGTGAAATGAAAGAGAACATATTATCTTGCATATTTTGAATTTTAAAACTGTCAGAATAAATGAAAGAGGAAAAATAGATTTGTTTTTAAATTATTGTAAATATGAAAATAAAATAAATATTTGATTCAATAACTGAAATATAACACATTAATTTTACATACGTTAGTGAATTTAAGAACTGTCACAAAACATAAAATGGAGTTGATTTTAAAATATTTTAAATATCATAAATTTGTTTTAGTGGTAAATCAAAACTTTATTACTAAGTAGCAGCTCGGTTTAATATGCTAATATTCTGCACATGGGTGAGGCTTGACTGGGATGGCCCACCCGAATTAGGCCCAAGCGAGCGTCGCGTCGGGAACATCCGAGGGGTGCACGGAGTTTAGTCCCACCTCGCCAAGCGAGGGGAGCTCGCACCGGTTTATATACCGGGCTGAGCTCCCCTCTCAAGTTCCTTTCTAACGCGGGCAACACATTGCCTAACCCTATCCTTCCCTGTCCTATGGGGCCTACTAGCAATCTATATTTACAATCGGGCGGGCCTGCATCCTGGCCCAATAAATGATTGGGATCCTAGTCGTATGCAGGCCGTTGAATTGTGAACTATGTAGCTATTAGCCGGGTTTTTTTCATATTTCATTTTTGGCATTTGTCACATGTCAATTATTTGTTTTTTCTTCAATTCACCTCATAAATTTGTATACATGCTAACTTACATGTATACAAATTTCAACAAGCCACTCTAAATATAAAGAATATAACACAACATTTTTTCGCACATTTCTGAATTTTATAACCGTAAGAACAAAAAAAGAGAAAATATATATATGATTTGAAATTATTTAAAACATAAAACTAAAAATTATTTAAAACATAAAACTAAAACTTATTTAACCATAAGCATATTTTGAATTTTAAAACTGTAGGAATAAATGAAAGAGGAAAATAGATTTGATTTTAAAATATTTAAAATATAAATAAGAAAAGAAATAGCTAAACATCATGGCTTAAGTTACCAAATGGTTTTCGAAAAATCATCTTTGTTCAAAAACTAGCTTAAGTTAGACCAAATGGTCTCTCCGGAATGCGGTGATTTTTTTTGACCAATTTCAAATCACCTCAATTTTGGCACACATGATCTCTTGCACAAACAAAGCTAGGATTCCAAGGTTTTATTTTTTTTGATTTTTTTTGAATTTATA
Source organism: Triticum urartu (assembly GCF_003073215.2). NCBI lineage: Eukaryota > Viridiplantae > Streptophyta > Magnoliopsida > Poales > Poaceae > Triticum > Triticum urartu. Next base: position 691,083,965 of record NC_053028.1, read on the forward strand.
CAGCCATCTAGACTAACTGATCAAAAATCGGTCTATACCTCAAGGGGGCATTGTAAAATATTTTTTCCAAACTTTATTTAATAGCCATGTTTGGCACATGTGGGTCACCATGTAAAAGAAAATTTGGGTGATTTGGAGGTGGTGGAAAAAAATCACCTTTGTTCAAAAACTCGCTTAAGTTAATCGACCAAATGGTCCCTCCGGAATGTGGTGATTTTTTAGACCACCTCCAAATCACCTCAATTTTGGCACACGTGATCTCTTGTACAAAAAAGCTAGGTATCATAGGTTTTATAATTTTTTGAATGTTTATGAATTTATACAACCCTCTAGACTAACTGATCAAAACATCGGTCTATACTTCAAGGGGGCATTGTACAATATATTTTTCCAAACTTTCTTTCACTGCCATGTTTGGCACATGTGGGTCACCATGTGAAAGTAAATTTGGGTGATTTGGAGGTGGTGGAAAAAATCACCTTTGTTCAAAAACTGGCTTATGTTAATAGACCAAATGGTCCCTCCATAATGTGGTGATTTTTCCACCACCTACAAATCACCTCAATTTTGGCACACATGATCTCTTGCAGAAACAAAGCTAGGTTTGCAAGGTTTTATATTTTTTTGAATATATACAGCCCTCTAGACTGACTGATCAAAACATCAGTCTATACCTCAAGGGGCATTGTAAAATATATTTTTCCTAACTTTCTTTCATAGACATGTTTTGCACATGTGGGTCACCATGTAAAAGAAAATTTGGGTGATTCGGAGGTGGTGGAAAGAATTACCTTTGTTAAAAAACTGGCTTAAGTTAGACCAAATGGTCCCTTCGGAAAGTAGTGATTTTTCCGACCACCTCCAAATCACCTCAATTTTGGCACACATGATCTCTTGCACAAACAAACCTAGTTTGCTCAAACAAAGCTAGTTTCCAAGGTTTGAATTTTTTTTAATTTTTTAAATTTTTTATGCCCCGCCCAATGCCAATTCAAAACAAGCGGCTTCACGGGGCCACTATAAATTGATCAAAATTATAAAAAGGAAATCTTTCTTATTCTTTCTATTTATATCAACGATATCATGCCAACAAAAATTGAGGTCATTTCGAGGTGGTGGAAAAAATCACCTTTGTTCAAAAACTAGCTTAAGTTAGACCAAATGGTCCCTCCGTAATGAGGTTATTTTTTTGGACCTCCTCTAAATCACCTGAAAATTTTCACACATGATCTCCTACTCAAACATAGATAGGTTTCCAAGGTTTCACAATTTTTAAAATTTTTATGCCCTGCCCAATGCCAATTCAAACCAAGCGGCTTCACGGAGCCACTATAAATTGTACAAAATTATAAAAAGGAAATATTTCTTATTCTTTAGGGTCAATCTTCTCTAGGGATGGCAATGGAAGATTCAATCATGCTATCTTATGAACATTGACAAAAAATGATTTTCAAAATTTCAAATTTTTATAATATGTTTGAAATGGAAGATTCAATTATGCTAACTTATGAACATTGACAAAAAAGATTTTTAAAATTTTCCACTTTTTAAAATATATTTGAAATGGAAGATTCAATCTTGCTAACTTATGAACATTGACAAAAAAAGATTTTCAAAATTTTCGAATTTTTATAATATATTTAAAATGGAAGTTTCAATCGTGCTAACTGATGAACATTGACAAAAAAGATTTTCAACATTTCCTAATTTTTAAAATATATTTGAAATGGAATATTCAATCATGCTAACTTGTGAACATTGACAAAAATGATTTTCAACATTTTCTAATTTTTATAATATATTTGAAATGGAATATTCAATCATGCTAACTTATGAATATTGACAAAAAATGTTTTTCAACATTTTCTAATTTTTATAATATGTTTGGAATATTCAATCATGCTAACTTAAGAAAACCTCAAGTCCATGTATTTCACTTTGTAACCTATGTAGATAAGGTTTGTGTACTTTATATAAAACATTTGTAATGGTAGGACAAATAAATGTGACAGATGAAAACATCGACAAAAAAATTCCATGCTAATTCAAATGTTATATTTTGCAAACACTACTTTTTCGTTTTAACATTTTCTCGTTCTTTTTCTTATAAATCAGTTGAAGTTTACAAATTCAAATAATTAGGATAATTTTTTTCTTGTATTTCACCCCTTTATTACAAAAATCCATCAAATATTCATTCAACTATTGTTCTTTGCACACACCATTACCAAGCACATGGCCACAACATGGGAACTGTATGCAGCATGTCTCATCAGTCAAGCAACGTTGAAGCGCCTACTGTGATCTATGCAGCATCAGAATATAAACACTGCAACAAAGCATAGCTAACCAGATTCCAGTGCATCTAGACAGTACATATAATTCAGAGACATACTACATTACTTAAGAGTCTGCCATACTACAGCTACAACAACCTTCCAACAGTTCACAAACACTTCCAGCTTCCAGCTTCATAGTTCACAACCATACTAGCGCAAAAGTAAAACATCATCAACTATATTGATGATGAGTACCTCTACTAGCTTCACAGAGGGTTACTACATGGGACCCATAGCCTTCACGAGGGTTGCTTGCTCTGCCCTGATGTTCACGTCGTTCCCACTAACCGCTACACTACGTGCATGCGACATAAGGTGCTCATACAGCCCATCCTTAGGAATTGCTTAGTGGTGCAGTATGGGCACCTGAACTTGCCCCCCTTGAAGTACGTTGCCTTCCCCTTCTCTCTAATCTTCTCGGCTTCCTTCTCAATGAAGGACTTTTTGTTCCGTCATAGACCTCATCTCCAGAGTTGTACTGCACATACAAAAGATTTGCATAAATACATACTTCCCATTTAGAGGAATGTAATCAATAAACATCAGATAATTGCATTTACTACTATTTAATGAACAAACAAACATAATAGCCATGGACAATAATTTAATTAAACAAAAAACAGTAAATTACCATTTACATCAATTTCATTGACAAACTAAAAATATCCCATGTAGATGCATTCATATACTACTTATACTGAACTAAACAACAAAAATTTGAAATTCAGGTAAATTAAATGAAAAATATAAGAATATTTTCAATTTTAGAAGAAGTTAATGGACAACCAATAGAATGTTTCCATTTATATGCATTCATATATGGTTTCATGAAAATAGATCACAAATATCCGATTTACAGCTAATTAATGCACAAACAACACAACTTTTAGAGGAATTAAATAAAAATATAAAAATACAATTTTACAATAATTTAATGGACAAACAATATAATCTTTCCATTTATATGCATTCATATATGGTCTCATGAACAAGGACCACAAATATCCCATTTAGAGCTAATTAATGAACACACAACACAACTTTATCATATGAATGAATAAACAACATAACAATCCAATTTAGAGGCATTCATATAGGGCTTCATCAAAAAACAACATCTCATACAAATTCATAAACAGACAAAAAATCAACTTGGGGTTACCTCATACACATCATCGACGTCGTCATAGTCAGAATCATACGGGTCATTGAACCCAGTGATGGCCAGCTTCCTCTTGGTGGCAGCAGCTTCCTCTTCCTGCAATATAAGTAATTCAATTACTACTAACTACATAACACAGTCTGCAAAGTTCAAGCAATCTGCAATGTGCTTCTAATTACCTAAAATGATACTTTGACCTAAATAAAACTGTATCCAAATGTGAAGCATTCTGTTGGGGATATAAGTATTGGGTGTAACCCACCCAGGAGGCTCCGGGTTATACCTACGATGGATCATAAAGTAAAAGGAGGCCCATGAAGATCTTGAGGATGGCGGTTCATGGAGGAAGCTGTTAAGGGCCTGAAGCCCAAAGGCGGCTTAAGGCCCATAGGTGTAAACCGCCATATGAGTAAGACTTCTAATATAAGGCAGGTGTTAGTAGTCACCAGACCGGACACGTTGTTTATGAGCCGGTCGGGACTCTGTGAACCACTGGGCGTCAACCTATGTATATAAAGGGACAGATCGAGAACTAGGTCAAGCGTATTCGCTCCCTAGTAATCGAGATAGAAGCAATACTACCTCAAACTAGAGTAGGCTTTTACCTTCACCACAAGGGGCCGAACCAGTATAAATCCTTTGTGTCCTTTGTCCCATTTTAACCCCTTCAAGCTAACCTAGTTGCGATGGCTCCACGACTAAGTCCTTCCACTAGGACATCTGTCGTGACAATTCCATGACAGTTGGCGCCCACCGTGGGGCCAATGCACGATGGTTTCGAGTTCTTGAAGTACAACTTCAAAGGGATCAAGTGGTACATTGTGGGTCGGATAACCAAGAGTCATCGCGGCAAGCTCTACATCGACGATGCAGGCTGGGGCCCCGAGGCCGGCTCAATTGAGTACGGGTACCGGGTCCCCTTCGGCAGGTTCCACGTCTTCCTCAGCAAGATCAGCGAGCCGGGCCTTGAGCCGGACATCTGCACCGACATCATCAAGACGGCTCAGCGTGCGCGACCCGCCCAGGTTCAGCCTGCCAGGAAGCGTGCCTTTGTTGGATTCATCCATGGGGCGGAATATGAGGTTGGATCGGTGTTTGAGGATGATAAAGTGATCTACTCTGATGGTGAGTTGTCCACCAGCAAAACTGAGTTGCTATATCAACTTCAAGACGGCCGGCTTGGGGGCTGTTCTGATGGCAACGGTATTCTGGACCTCTATAAGCCACCGAACAGAGCCGCGATTTTCATGGCCAGTACACAACCAGGACAACACTCTACGTGTTGGGGAACATAGTAATTTCAAAAGTTTCCTACGCACACGCAAGATCATGCTGATGCACAGCAACGAGAGGGAAGAGTGTTGTCTACGTACCCTCGTAGACCGGAAGCGGAAGCGTTAGCACAACGCGGTTGATGTAGTCGTACGTCTTCACGGCCCGACCGATCAAGCACTGAAACTATGGCACCTGCAAGTTCTAGCACACGTTCAGCTCGACGACGATCCCCGGACTCCGATCCAGCAAAGTGTCAGGGATGAGTTCCGTCGGCACGACGGCGTGGTGACGATCTTGATGTTCTACTGTCGCAGGGCTTCGCCTAAGCACCGCTACAATATTATCGAGGATTATGGTGGAGGGGGGCACCGCACACGACTAAGAGATCAATGATCAATCGTTGTGTCTATGGGGTGCCCCCTGCCCCTGTATATAAAGGAGTGGAGGAGGGGGCCGGCCAAGGAGGGTGGCATGCCCTAAGGGGGAGTCCAACTCCCATAGGGAGTAGGACTCCCCTCTTTCCTATTAGGAGTAGGAGAGGGAAGGAAGAGGAAGGAGGGAGGAAGGAAAGGGGGCCGGCCCCCCTCCCAATTCGGATTGGGCTTGGGGGGCGCCCCCTCCCTTTCTCCTTTCCCCTCCTTTTCACTAAGGCCCAATAAGGCCCATATACCTCCCAGGGGGTTCCGATAACCTCCCGGTGATTCGGTATTGTCCCAATCTCACCCGGAACCTTTCCGCTGTCCAAATATAGTCGTCCAATATATCGATCTTTATGTCTCGACCATTTCGAGACTCCACGTCAAGTCCGTGATCACATCCAGGACTCTGAACAACCTTCAGTACATCAAAATATATAAACTCATAATGAAACTATCATTGTAACGTTAAGGGTGCGGACCCTACGGGTTCGAGAACAATGTAGACATGACCGAGACACGTCTCCGCTTAATAACCAATAGCGGAACCTGGATGCTCATATTGGCTCCTACATATTCTACGAAGATCTTTATCGGTCAGACCGCATAACAACATACGTTTGTTCCCTTTGTCATCGGTATGTTACTTGCCCGAGATTCGATCGTCGGTATCTCAATACCTAGTTCAATCTCGTTACCGGCAAGTTTCTTTACTCATTCTATAATACATCATCTTGCAACTAACTTATTAGTTGCATTGCTTGCAAGGCTTAAGTGATGTGCATTACCGAGAGGGCCCAGAGATACCTCTCCGACAATCGGAGTGACAAATCCTAATCTCGAAATACGCCAACCCAACATGTACCTTTGGAGACACCTGTAGAGCACCTTTATAAGCACCCAGTTACGTTGTGACATTTGGTAGCACACAAAGTGTTCCTCCGGTAAACGGGAGTTGCATAATCTCATAGTGATAGGAACATGTATAAGTCATGAAGAAAGCAATAGCAACATACTAAACGATCGGGTGCTAAGCTAATGGAATGGGTCATGTCAATCACATCATTCTCCTAATGATGTGATCTCGTTAATCAAATAAAAACTCATGTCTATAGTTAGGAAACATAACCATCTTCGATTAACGAGCTAGTCAAGTAGAGGCATACTAGTGACACTTTGTTTGTTTATGTATTCACACAAGTATTATGTTTCCGATTAATACAATTCTAGCATGAATAATAAACATTTATCATGATATAAGGAAATAAATAATAACTTTATTATTGCCTCTAGGGCATATTTCCTTCAGTCTCCCACTTGCACTAGAGTCAATAATCTAGATTACAAAGTGATGATTCTAACACCCGTGGAGCCTTGGTGCTGATCATGTTTTGCTCGTGGAAGAGGCTTAGTCAATGGGTCTGCTACATTCAGATCCGTATGTATCTTGCAAATCACTATGTCTCCCACCTGGACTAGATCCCGGATGGAATTGAAGCGTCTCTTGATGTGCTTGGTTCTCTTGTGAAATCTGGATTCCTTTGCCAAGGCAATTGCACTAGTATTGTCACAAAAGATTTCCATTGGACCCGATGCACTAGGTATGACACCTAGATCGGATATGAACTCCTTCATCCAGACTCCTTCGTTTGCTACTTCCGAAGTAGCTATGTACTCCGCTTCACATGCGGATCCCGCCACGACGCTTTGTTTAGAACTGCACCGACTGACAGCTCCACCGTTTAATGTAAATACGTATCTGGTTTGCGATTTAGAATCGTCCGGATCAGTGTCAAAGCTTGCATCAACGTAACCATTTACGATGAGCTCTTTGTCACCTCCATATACGAGAAACATATCCTTAGTCCTTTTTAGGTATTTCAGGATGTTCTTGACCGCTGTCCAGTGATCCACTCCTGGATTACTTTGGTACCTCCCTGCTAAACTTATAGCAAGGCACACATCAGGTCTGGTACACAACATTGCATAAATGATAGAGCCTATGGCTGAAGCATATTGAACATCTTTTATTTTCTCTCTATCTTCTGAAGTGGTCGGGCATTGAGTCTTACTCAACTTTACACCTTGTAACACATGCAAGAATCCTTTCTTTGCTTGATCCATTTTGAACTTCTTCAAAACTTTGTCAAGGTCGAATTAAGCGTCTTGATCTATCTCTATAGATCTTAATGCCCAATATGTAAGCAGCTTCACCGAGGTCTTTCATTGAAAAACTCTTATTCAAGTATCCCTTTATGCTATCCAGAAATTCTATATCATTTCCGATTAGTAATATGTCATCCACATATAATATCAGAAATGCTACAGAGCTCCCACTCACTTTCTTGTAAATACAGGCTTCTCCAAAAGTCTGTATAAAACCAAATGCTTTGATCACACTATCAAAGCGTTTATTCCAACTCCGAGATGCTTGCACCAGTCCATAAATGGATCGTTGGATCTTGCACACTTTGTTAGCTCCCTTTGGATCAACAAAACCTTCCGGTTGCATCATATACAACTCTTCTTCCAGAAATCCATTCAGGAATGCAGTTTTGACATCCATCTGCCAAATTTCATAATCATGAAATGCGGCAATTACTAACATGATTCGGACAGACTTAAGCATCGCTACGGGTGAGAAGGTCTCATCGTAGTCAATCCCTTGAACTTGTCGAAAACCTTTTGCGACAAGTCGAGCTTTGTAGACAGTAACATTACCGTCAGCGTCAGTCTTCTTCTTGAAGATCCATTTATTCTCAATTGCTTGCCGATCATTGGGCAAGTCAACCAAAGTCCACACTTTGTTCTCATACATGGATCCCATCTCAGATTTCATGGCTTCAAGCCATTTTGCGGAATCTAGGCTCACCATCGCTTCTTCATAGTTCGTAGGTTCATCATGATCTAGTAGCATGACTTCTAGAACAGGATTACCGTACCACTCTGGTGCGGATCTTACTCTAGTTGATCTACGAGGTTCAGTAGTATCTTGTTCTGAAGTTTCATGATCATCATCATTAGCTTCCTCACTAATTGGTGTAGGTGTCACAGAAACCGGTTTCTGTGATGTACTACTTTCCAATAAGGGAGTAGGTACATTTACCTCATCAAGTTCTACTTTCCTCCTACTCACTTCTTTCGAGAGAAACTCCTTCTGTAGAAAGGATCCATTCTTAGCAACAAATGTCTTGCCTTCGGATCTGTGATAGAAGGTGTACCCAGCAGTATCCTTTGGGTATCCTATGAAGACACATTTCTCTGATTTGGGTTCCAGCTTATCAGGTTGAAGCTTTTTCACATAAGCATCGCAGCCCCAAACTTTCAGAAATGACAACTTTGGTTTCTTGCCAAACCATAGTTCATAAGGTGTCGTCTCAACGGATTTTGATGGTGCCCTATTTAACGTGAATGTGGTCGTCTCTAAAGCATAACCTCAAAACGATAGCGGTAAATCTGTAAGAGACATCATAGATCGCACCATATCAAGTAAAGTACGATTACGACGTTCGGACACACCATTACGCTGTGGTGTTCCGGGTGGCGTGAGTTGCGAAACTATTCCGCATTGTTTCAAATGTAAACCAAACTCGTAACTCAAATATTCTCCTCCATGATCAGATCGTAGAAACATTATTTTCTTGTTACGATGATGTTCAACTTCACTCTGAAATTCTTTGAACTTTTCAAATGTTTCAGACTTATGTTTCATTAAGTAGATATACCCATATCTGCTTAAATCATCTGTGAAGGTGAGAAAATAATGATATCCACCATGAGCTTCAACATTCATTGGACCACATACATCTGTATGTATGATTTCCAACAAATCTGTTGCTCTCTCCATAGTACCGGAGAACGGCGTTTTAGTCATCTTGCCCATGAGGCACGGTTCGTAAGTACCAAGTGATTCATAATCAAGTGGTTCCAAAAGTCCACCAGTATGGAGTTTCTTCATGCGCTTTACACCGATAATAGGTTGCACTATCATTATCAACTCTGCATCTTTTGGCTTCAACATTATGAATATGTGTATTACTACTATCGAGATTCATCAAAAATAGACCACTCTTCAAGGGTGATTGACCATAAAAGATATTACTCATATAAATAGAACAACCATTATTCTCTGATTTAAATGAATAACCGTCTCGCATCAAACAAGATCCAGATATAATGTTCATGCTCAACGCTGGCACCAAATAACAATTATTTAGGTCTAATACTAATCCCGATGGTAGATGTAGAGGTAGCGTGCCGACCGTGATCACATCGAGTTTGGAACCATTTCCCACACGCATCGTCACCTCGTCCTTCGCCAGTGTTCGCTTAATCCATAGTCCCTGTTTCGAGTTGCAAATATTAGCAATAGAACCAGTATCAAATACCCAGGTGCTACTGCGAGCTCTAGTAAGGTACCCATCAATAACATGTATATCACATATACCTTTGTTCACCTTGCCATCCTTCTTATCCGCCAAATACTTGGGGCAGTTCCACTTCCAGTGACCAGTCTGCTTGCAGTAGAAGCACTCAGTTTCAGTCTTAGGTCCAGACTTGGGTATCTTCTCCTGAGCAGCAACTTGCTAGCTGTTCTTCTTGAAGTTCCCCTTCTTCTTCCCCTTGCCCTTTCTCTTGAAACTAGTGGTCTTGTTGACCATCAACACTTGATGCTCCTTCTTAATTTCTACCTCCGCAGCTTTTAGCATTGCGAAGAGCTCGGGAATTGTCTTATTCATCCCTTGCATATTATAGTTCATCACGAAGCTCTTGTAGCTAGGTGGAAGTGATTGGAGAATCCTGTCAATGAAGCAATCATCCGGAAGATTAACTCCCAGTTGAATTAAGTGATTATTATACCCATACATTTTGAGTATATGCTCACTGACAGAACTATTCTCCTCCATCTTGAAGCTATAGAACTTATTGGAGACTTCATATCTCTCAATCCGGGCATTTTCTTGAAATATTAACTTCAACTCCTGGAACAGCTCATATGCTCCATGACGTTCAAAATGTCGTTGAAGTCCCGATTCTAAGCCATAAAGCATGGCACACTGAACTATTGAGTAGTCATCAGCTTTGCTCTGCCAGACGTTCATAACATCTGGTGTTGCTCCAGCAGCAGGCCTGGCACCCAGCAGTGCTTCCAGGACGTAGTTCTTCTATGCAGCAATGAGGATAATCCTCAAGTTACGGATCCAGTCCATATAATTGCTACCATCATCTTTCAACTTTGCTTTCTCAAGGAACGCATTAAAATTTAACGGAACAACAGCACGGGCCATCTATCTACAATCAAACACAAACAAGCAAGATACTATCAGGTACTAAGTTCATGATAAATTTAAGTTCAATTAATCATATTACTTAAGAACTCCCACTTAGAAAGACATCCCTCTAATCTTCTAAGTGATCACGTGATCCAAAGCAACTAAACCACAACCGATCATCACGTGAAATGGAGTAGTTTTCAATGGTGAACATCACTATGTTGATCATATCTACTATATGATTCACGCTCGACCTTTCGGTCTCAGTGTTCCGAGGCCATATCTGCATATGCTAGGCTCGTCAAGTTTAACCTGAGTATTCTGCGTGTGCAAAACTGGCTTGCACCCGTTGTAGATGGACGTAGAGCTTATCACACCCGATCATCACATGGTGTCTGGGCATGACGAACTTTGGCAACGGTGCATACTCAGGGAGAACACTTTTATCTTGAAATTTAGTGAGAGATCATCTTATAATGCTACCGTCAATCAAAGCAAGATAAGATGCATAAAAGATAAACATCACATGCAATCAATATAAGTGATATGATATGGCCATCATCATCTTGTGCTTGTGATCTCCATCTCCGAAGCATCGTCATGATCACCATCGTCACCGACGCGACACCTTGATCTCCATCGTAGCATCGTTGTCGTCTCGCCAATCTTATGCTTCCACGACTATCGCTACCGCTTAGTGATAAAGTAAAGCATTACAGCGCGATTGCATTGCATACAATAAAGCGACAACCATATGGCTCCTGCCAGTTGCCGATAACTCGATTACAAAACATGATCATCTCATACAATAAAATTTAGCATCATGTCTTGACCATATCACATCACAACATGCCCTGCAAAAACAAGTTAGACGTCCTCTACTTTGTTGTTGCAAGTTTTACGTGGCTGCTATGGGCTTAGCAAGAACCGTTCTTACCTACGCATCAAAACCACAACGATAGTTTGTCAAGTTGGCGCTGTTTTAACCTTCGCAAGGACCGGGCGTAGCCACACTCGGTTCAACTAAAGTTGGAGAAACTGACACCCGCCAGCCACCTGTGTGCAAAGCACGTCGATAAAACTAGTCTCGCGTAAGCGTACGCGTAATGTCGGTCCGGGCCGCTTCATCCAACAATACCGCTGAACTAAAGTATGACATGCTGGTAAGCAGTATGACTTATATCGCCCACAAATCACTTGTGTTCTACTCGTGCATAACATCAACGCATAAAACCTAGGCTCGGATGCCACTGTTTGGGAACGCAGTAATTTCAAAATTTTCCTACGCACACGCAAGATCATGGTGATGCATAGCAACGAGAGGAAGAGTGTTGTCTACGTACCCTCGTAGACCGGAAGCAGAAGCGTTAGCACAACGCGGTTGATGTAGTCGTACGTCTTCACGGCCCGACCGATCAAGCACCGAAACTATGGCACCTCTGAGTTCTAGCACACGTTCAGCTCGATGACGATCCCCGGACTCCGATCCAGCAAAGTGTCAGGGATGAGTTCCGTCAGCACGACGGCATGGTGACGATCTTGATGTTCTACCGTCGCAGGGCTTTGCCTAAGCACCGCAACAATATTATCGAGGATTATGATGGAGGGGGGCACCGCACACGGCTAAGAGATCAATGATCAATTGTTGTGTCTATGGGGTACCCCCTGCCCCCGTATATAAAGGAGTGGAGGAGGGGCCGGCCAAGGAGGGTGGCGCGCCCTAAGGGGGAGTCCAACTCCCACAGGGAGTAGGATTCCCCTTATTCCTATTAGGAGTAGGAGAGGGGGGGAAGAGGAAGGAGGGAGGAAGGAAAGGGGGGCGGCCCCCCTCCCAATTCGGATTGGGCTTGGGGGGGGGGGCGCCCCCTCGCTTGCTCATTTCCCCTCCTTTCCACTAAGGCCCAATAAGGCCCATATACGTCCTGGGGGGTTCCGATAACCTCCCGGTGATCCGGTATTGTCCCAATCTCACCCGGAACCTTTCCGGTGTCCAAATATAGTCGTCCAATATATCGATCTTTATGTATCGGCCATTTCGAGACTCCTCGTCAAGTCCGTGATCACATCCGGGACTCCAAACAACCTTCGGTACATCAAAATATATAAACTCATAAAGAAACTGTCATCGTAACGTTAAGCGTGCGGACCCTACGGGTTCGAGAACAATGTAGACATGACCGAGACACGTCTCCGGTCAATAACCAATGGCGGAACCTGGATGCTCATATTGGCTCCTACATATTCTACGAAGATCTTTATCGGTCAGACCGCATAACAACATACGTTTGTTCCCTTTGTCATCGGTATGTTACTTGCCCGAGATTTGATCGTCGGTATCTCAATACCTAGTTCAATCTCGTTACCGGCAAGTCTCTTTACCCGTTCTATAATACATCATCTTGCAACTAACTTATTAGTTGCATTGCTTGCAAGGCTTAAGTGATGTGCATTACCGAGAGGGCCCAGAGATACCTCTCCGACAATCAGAGTGACAAATCCTAATCTCGAAATACGCCAACCCAACATGTACCTGTGGAGACACCTGTAGAGCACCTTTATAATCACCCAGTTACGTTGTGACGTTTGGTAGCACACAAAGTGTTCCTACGGTAAACGGGAGTTGCATAATCTCATAGTCATAGGAACATGTATAAGTCATGAAGTAAGCAATAGCAACATACTAAACGACCGGGTGCTAAGCTAATGGAATGGGTCATGTCAATCACATCATTCTTCTAATGATGTGATCTCGTTAATCAAATAAGAACTCATGTCTATGGTTAGGAAACATAACCATCTTCGATTAACGAGCTAGTCAAGTAGAGGCATACTAGTGACAATTGTTGGGGATATCGCTTATCGGGAACTTATCGGTCGACCCATGATAAGGGGTAAATCGGCCAGTTTATCGGTATATCGGCCGATTTATCGCCATATCGGCTAATTTATCAGCCGATTTATCTCATCGGTCAGACACCGATAAGCGATAAATCGGCCAATTTATCAGAATATCGGAAGATATCTTGAACAGTGCTAGTGACACTTTGTTTATGTATTCACACAAGTATTATGTTTCCGTTTAATACAATTCTAGCATGAATAATAAACATTTATCATGATATAAGGAAATAAATAATAACTTTATTATTGCCTCTAGGGCATATTTCCTTCACTACGACTGCAGCACCAATGCTCTCCGGGTCAGCAGCGGCGACAGCCGCCAGGGCAGGAGGCCCCGCGCGCCCGCCGGCTTAGGTCTTGTCCGGCTTGTTGGACGCTTTGGTGACATTGCTGGCCACGAAGGTTAATCCGGCAAATCAGGCTCAGCATAACGTGGAAGTTGCGAAATTACGTGACGAGGTAGCACAGGCTAAGGAGGAGCTGGACGCAGAGAACGCTAGGATGGCCACGGAGCGAGCTGCTCTGGAGGCTCAAGCACACCGAATTTAGGCGGAGGCTTTCCGGCTCACGATGAATTAGAATTCTTCAAACGAAGTCATGAGGAGGAGGCATCAGACTCGTCTACCTTCGGTTTACGAGGCGATAAATCTCTTTAACATGCCTGGAGCGGGGACCAGTGACCCGCCGCCGGTAAACCGGGTTGAGGCACCTGGGACGGGAACGCCGGTTCAGCTGCGCACGGCCGAGCCACCCCGTTTGAATACAACTCCGCCTCAGCATGTGCCGACGCCACCGGATCATTATTCTAACCCCTTGGACAATATGATTGTTTCGGCGACTCGACAGGCAGCTATACCAATTGAGGGAGAACACCAGTGACAATGGAAATACGACGAGCCATAGAGTTACTTCAGATGGCTGTGGCCCAACAGGCGGCTTACTCTTACAGCAGTGATAGTATACACTCGACGCCATGTCCAAGCAAGAGTTATAGCAGGCACATGGACTCCCCGGCAGTTTCGAGCAGTGACCAGCGCCGTAAACCTCCCCGTGGGCATGACCTGGCCCGTGGTAATGTTAACACCCAAGCACCGCTGGATCAGGATAGAGCACGTCGCGAGGCTGGGCTGGCGGCTCAGTACGCGACCCATCAACCATCCCCGGTTTATCCAATGGCTTCGGTGGGGGCAGGCGTGACTTCTAGAACCATGGGCATACCATCTCTGGTGCCGGCTCTGCGTAGCGAGTGTTTACCAAAGGATTTCAAAGGACCCCGTAAGGTGCCTAACTACACCGCCGACTTACCCCTTGAGGCGTGGATTGAGAGTTATGAGATGGCCATGGAACTATTGGAGGTGAGTAATGCTGCATGTGCTAAGTACTTCACCATTATGCTGGATGGAACGACTCGGACTTTGCTAAAGGGGCTGCCTGCCAACTCAATTGGGTCGTGGGCAGAGCTAAAATCCCAGTTCATTCAGAATTTCAAAGACACATGAAAACAACCTATGTCAATTGTGGATTTGGATGGTTGTGCTCAAGAGGAGGGTGAGTCAACAATCCATTGGGTGCGCCGGGTCAAAACCATCTTGCAATCATCAGATAGTATCAATGTCGGTTCAGCAGTTTTAATGTTAGAGAAGAATTGTCGTTTTGAACCCCTTAAGCAGAAGCTAGGACGGCTCAAGCGCGACTACAACGACATGGGGGAGTTAATGGCAGCTCTAATTAAATATGCTGACTCAGATAGTACCAAAGACCCCGAGTCTGATGATGAAAAGATGGGAAAGGGAAAGAAGAGCGGCAACGCCAAGGGCCAGCATCATAACTCGGGGAGTCAGGGGGCAACGGAAAGCGCGAAGCTGATAATAACTCAGATTTTGTGGCCAATACCAACACGCAGAATAATGGTCAGCGTCGAAGGGGAAAGCCACCTCCTCAAGGGGGGGGGCAGTTATCAATCTTGAGCATCTGTTGAATCATCCTAGCCCAAAGCATGGTTCGCAGGAAAGACCGTCCAATCACCTCTGGAAGGATTTTTATATTATGAAGGAGTTTAAAAATTCCAATTTGTTCCAGAGCGATCATGGGACGGGTGGCGCTTCAGGCTCCGGCTCATACGGGCCGGGTTATGGTGGTGGCAGCTCTAATTCTGGTTTCCAGGGCCAAGGCAATCAAGGTGGTCAAGGCAATCAGGGTGGTTACCAGCAACAGTCTGGTCAGAGAAATCAGCAAAAACAATAATATGGGTATCAGAGTAACCCGAAGACGTTGAATAGCGGGAAGTACCACGGTATCCCTACGAGTTTGTGCAAGTGGGACCAGAAGCTTTGTAAAAGGGCTGTAAACGCCGTTGAGCCGGCAGTTCCTCATTACTTACGATGGTCAGAATAGCCCATTGTGTGGAGTCGAGAGGATCACCCGCCCCAAGTTGATAATCTGGGTCAACTCGCGTTGGTGGTGGCACCTTAAGTTGGAGGATACAAATTCACTAAAGTTCTCATGGATGGAGGCAATACCATCAATATCCTTTACTATGATACTTTTCGTCGTATGGCACTAACTGATAAACACCTTAAGCAATATAATACTCTTTCTTGGTGTAGTGCCTGGTAAGTCGGCATAGCCGATAGGCAAGATATCTTTGGAAGTTCCATTCGGCGATGACCATGATTCCTGGCTGAGATGCTGACCTTTGAAGTGGTTAAGATTTAGAGCCCATATCATGCTCTGTTTGGACGGCCAGCTTACACTAAGTTCATGGCTCGGCCTTGTTATGTTTATCTGCAACTCAAGATGCCAGGTTACAAGGGGACCATCACAGTACATGGAAGCCGGAAGATAGCCTTGGAGTGTGAAGAATGTGACGCTGCTTATGCTGAGTCTGTCTGTGCAACAGAGGAGTTAAAGTTCTATAAAGATAATGTTGACCCGGCAGATATGACATCTCTGAAAAAGCCAACTACAGAGCATGACCCGGCGTTCAAGTTTAAGTTGGCAAATGACACCAAGCTAGTTGATTTCGTTCCTGGCAATTCAGCCAAGCAGTTCAGCATCAGTGTTAATCTAGATCCAAAATAGGAAAGCGCGCTCATCGAGTTCATCCGTGAGAACCGGGACATCTTTGCAATTCCTCTGTTTTTTTAACGAAGAGAGGCGTAAGGCCATTGGTGAATAAGTAGCCCGGCTCCTGGCCACCGGGTTCATCGTCGAAGGTTTTCATCCTGAGTGGTTAGCTAACCCGGTGCTGGTGCTTAAGAAGAATGGAACTTGGATTACACAGACTTAAACAAGGCTTGTCCAGCTGACCCCTTTGCCTTCCCACGTATTGATCAGATTATTGATGCTACGGTGGGTTGTGAGCGATGCTTATTCAGGTTATCATCAGATCAAGATGGCAGTTAAGGATGAGGAGAAGACAGCTTTCATCACTCCCTTTGGTGCCTATGTTATGTGTCTATACCTTTTAGGCTCAAGAGTGCCCAGGCGACTTATCAGCGATGTGTGCAGGATTGTCTTCATGATCAGATTGGACGCGATGTTCATGCTTGTGTGGATGATATTGTGGTGAAATCCAGAAAGAAGGAGACATTGATAGATGATTTGAAAGAGACATTTGACAATCTCCGGATCTACAAGATGATGCTTAACCCGGTCAAGTGTGTTTTTGGCGTGCCAGCAGGCAAACTCTTGGGTTTTCTAGTTTCTGAGAGAGGCATTGAAGCTAAACCGGAGAAAATCAAGGCCATTACAGCATTGGCTAAGCTGGTGTGTATCAACGATGTTCAGCGTATGGCGGGTCATATTGCAGCCTTAAGCCGGTTCATAAGCCGGTTGGGTGAGAGAGCCATACCGCTGTATCAGATGATGAAGAAAACAGATCGCTTTGTCTGGAGTGATGCGGCTAATGAGGCGTTTGAAGCCTTGAAGAAACAGCTCGCTGAACCACCAGTCCTTGTTGCTCCTATTGACAAGGAGCCGTTGTTGCTATATGTGGCTGCCAATGCCCGAGCTGTCAGCGTAGCTATTATGGTGGAATGAAAGGAGGCAGGCAAGGAACATCCGGTTCAGAGGCCGGTTTACTACATCAGTGAAGTGCTTATTGAGTCTAAGCAGAGGTATCCGCACTGGCATAAACTTGTATATGGGGTGTTCATGGCCAGTCGGAAGCTTAACCATTATTTTTTGGGTCATCCCATCACTGTGGTTAGTTCTGCTCCCTTAGGGTATATTATTCAAAACAGAGAAGCCACATGTCAGGTAGCCAAGTGGGCCATTGAGCTTGGACCTCATGGTCTGAAATATATGCCTCGCACAGCAATCAAATCTCAAGCGCTCGTGGATTTCATTAATGATTGGACAGAGTTGCAGACACCCGAGGAGAAGCCAGATAACACATATTGGACTATTTACTTCGATGGATCCAGGCAGTTGGAAGGCTCGGGGGCTGGAGTTGTGTTGACTTCCCCACGAGGTGACAAGTTTTGTTATGTTCTTAGGTTGATGTTCCTTTGCACTAATAATGCAGCTAAGTACGAAGCCTTGATCCATGGCCTTCGGATGGCTAATGAAACGAACTTAAGCCGTGTGAGGTGTTTTGGCGACTCGTACATAGTAGCTCAGAAAGTTTCTGGCACCTGGGATTCTAAGGATCCACTCAGGGCGGCTTATCACTGAGAGGTTGTTGCTATTGCAGGGCACTTCAAGGGTTATCAAGTGGAACATGTTGATCGTAGGAAAAATGAGGCGGCTGATGCCTTAAGCAGGTTAGGATCCCAGCGTAAGCCGGTGCCGCCTAACACCTTTTTGGATATTCTGCATAACCCTTCTGTTAAGTTTCCTACAGAGGAAGATTTGGCCATTCCTGACCCAGAGGCACAATTGGTGGCAGCTCTTCATGCTATTCCTGATTGGACAGCCCCATATTTGGCTTATATGACCCGGGGCGAGCTGCCAGAGGATGAAACTTTGGCCACACAGATAACTCGGTGGTCTAAATCAATGATATTGCCAATAGGGAGTTACATC
Organism: Triticum urartu; assembly: GCF_003073215.2. Taxonomy (NCBI): domain Eukaryota; kingdom Viridiplantae; phylum Streptophyta; class Magnoliopsida; order Poales; family Poaceae; genus Triticum; species Triticum urartu. The sequence goes on from NC_053028.1 coordinate 691,102,359, forward strand.
ATCAAAGTGTCACCGGGGTGTTTCAACGTTGTGTTTCACCTGAGGAGGGTCATGAGATTCTTCAGGAAATTCATGAAGGAGATTTTGGTCATCATGTCGGCTCAAAGTCCATTGTGGCCAAGGCTTTTCGTCATGGGTTTTATTGCCTCACGGCCCACGCTGACGCAGAGAACTTAGTTGGTAAAAGTGATGTTGTCAGAAATTCTCACGACGGGCTCATGTGCCGCTCAAGAGTGGAGAATGATTCCAATTGCTTGGCCATTCGCAGTCTGGGGGCTTGACATGGTTGGGCCTTTTAAAAGATCTAACTATAAAAAGACCCACCTTATGGTGGCAGTTGACAAATTTACAAAGTGGGTTGAGGCAGAGCCGGTTAGCAAGTGTGATGCGGCAACAACGGTTCAGTTCATCAAAAAGGTGATTTTCCGTCTTGGCTTTCCCCACAACATTATAACTGACAATGGCACTAATTTATCTAAGGGTGCTATGAAAGAGTTTGTCAACGTGAGCATATCCGGCTGGATGTGTCATCAGTGGCTCACCCTCAGTCTAATGGTCAAGCCGAGAGAGCCAATCAAGAGATCCTCAGAGGTATCAAGCCCCAACTTATGGTTCCTTTGCAGAGAATGTCGGGTTGTTCGGTAGAGGAGTTACCTTCAGTGTTATGGAGCATCAATACCACCCCCAACAGATCTACAGGGTACACACCTTTCTTCATGGTTTATGGAGCACAGGCGGTTCTCCCTAGTGATATCCGTCATGACTCACCCCGAGTGGCGGCTTACATTGAAGCTGATAGCGAACAAGCATGGTGGGATGCACTTGACCTGTTGGATGAGGAACGTGACCTCGCGGCGGCTCGATCGGCGATTTACCAGCAGGATCTGCGAAGTTATCATAGTCGTCGGGTCTGGACGAGAACTTTTCAAGAAGGCGATTTGGTGCTCTGGCTCATCCAGGATCAGACCGATATGCATAAACTATCCCCGCCTTGGGAAGGACCTTTTGTGGTTAGCAAGAATATGAACAATGGGGCATACTTCCTTATCGATGTTAGACCACAAGGACTCACGCACATCGGAGGAGGAGACCCGCCGGCCATGGAATATTGCTCATCTTCGGCCTTACTACACTTGAGCCACCGGCTCTTGCAATGTATATATTCTGATAGTGTACATATTATGATGATTATAATAAAGCTAGCATCCCTGATAATTCAGGGCCTTTGTCGTTTCGATTCAACAGAATGATGAGTCTCTATCACTTCAAATAGGTCACTTGGGGGCTTCCTATTCAAACATAGGTGTATTCACCAAAGAGAACATAGCTGTGAATATCCCTCTTGATCCGGCGCAATGAAGTACTTCAAATAGGTCACTTGGGGGCTTCCTGTGCAAACATAGGTGTATTCACCAAAGAGAACATAGTTGTGAATATCCCTCTTAATCCGGTGCAATGTCGTACTTCAAATAGGTCACTTGGGGGCTTCCTGTTCAAACATAGGTGTATTCACCAAAGAGGACATAACCCTTCCGGGTCATCCTTCCTATATGTCAGCTGCTTCTCCATCAGGTAATCATGATTGACCCACTGAACTCTTAATAGTCAATCTTTTAAACAAGACCTGAACTAGTTAAGGTTAAAACGCCGGATTGTCATGTGAGGGCACAGCTTACAGATAACGAGGATGGACCCAGGCAATTCAGCCGCCTTCATTGAAACTTGGTTAAACCTGCCTGTTTGCATGATGCTACTCCGACCTCGTGTACTCTCGATAAGTCAATCTTGAAACAAGACTCTGAACTTATCCAGGTTAAAACATCGATTGGGTCATGTGAGAGCCGGCTTACAGAAAGCGAGGATACTCCAGTGGCTATCATGATAGTTCCATTGAAGTATTCTGTTATCATACAGATACATCATTATATACTGCATCATGCATTGCATCACCATTACATCATCATACCATGCATCATATGTGCATGGATATACTGGTTTATATGATAGGAATCGGTTTTAAGCTGGATTATATTATTCTATTAGTGGATATGATTATTCTACAATGACAGGAACAGTCCCGAGTCGCTGCAGGCCTACGACCCGACACTTGGGGGCTACACTATTCACGATTGAGATTACATCAAGAATACAAGTCCCATGGCGCTGCCAGCAAGCATCATGGTTCTTAGCTTCGGGATGATTACCCCTTGCTATATTGGTTTATAAGCCGGACGTATAAACAAATCAAGTACGGCTTTGGGTTATAACCCGTACTGCTTGACAGATGATGAGTCGGCAGAATTAACAGATCACAGGTATGATAATTTTGTATACAGTTATGATTACAACAAGCCCTGGTTATGGACTTTCATGGTCCCCAGCGGTCTTATATTGAGCATTATAACCTGCCCGGTGGTAAACCGCCAGGGCCTTTTCATATTTATGTGCAGGAAAATTATCCAATTAATATCATAAGCATAAGTGGCGGGGATTTGACTGGCAGTTCAGCACTGTTATAAAAGCAAAAATGTGCACGACGGCACGACAGATCAAAGTTCAAACTAACTTATTACATGGCTCAGTAAAGCCTAAGTTACCAGTGTTCTTTAGAGAATCAAAGATAAACCGCCGACAGAGTCAATCTTCTTGGCCTTGATGGATGGACATTTCCGGATCATCCCTCGTCGGTTCTTCATCCTCCTCCGCCGTCTGGAAATCAGGGGATGACCAGTCAATGCCACTCAAGGCTTGGAATTCCGCTTCATCATCAATAAGCTCGGACGGGTCTACTTCAGGGGCGCAGGTATGCTTACGGATTGGAGGAATCAGGTCCATCACTTTATAAGCTAGTCTAGGAAGTTTCTCAATCTCCATGGTGTAAGCTGGATGATATCGAGAAATATTAGTCTCACCAGCAATCAGACTAGCCACTTGGTGTATCTCCTTCACACAAGAAGCAAAGTCTTTCTTGTCAAAAGGAGTGGCATCTTCTTTTAAGCTTGGATATCCAGTAGCCAGCTCGGCAGGGTCAAGTTCTGTAGCCCATGCCTTGGCCCGGCTTAATGCTGTTACAGCATTGGCTCTTGCAAGAGACCACTTCATTTCTTCTATCCTTGCAGGGAGAATAGTAAGCTTCTTTAAGACATCACATAAAAGATAGGGAGTTTGGTTCGCTGGGGAAATAGTGGCCAGTGAGCGCTGGGTTCCAGCGTATAGTTGTTCGACCATCGTATAGACGGCTTTCAACTTCACAAGCATTTCTTGTCCAAGATTGTTGCTCCTCGGCCCTACATAACATTGAGACAAATTAATCAGAGGGCAGTTTATAACATGGTAGGAAAAAGCTTGGGTATGAGTCAAATAATGTTACTTACCAAAGATAGCAGAGACCATCCGGTTTATCTGGCATTTTAAACCGGTCAGCTCTATGGTCACTTCTTGAAGGGAGGATTCGGCTTTTTCAGCCCGCTGTATAAGAGCCGTCCTTTCTTTGGCCCAAGAATCTTTTTCAGTCTTAAAGTTGGTCTTCAGCTTTTCTGATTCATCCAGAGTAAATTTGAATTTTGACTCGGCCTTCTGAGTCTCGGATTCTTGACTCTCCAATCGAGCCTTCATATCAGCCAATTGAGATTCCAGTTGAGCAGTACCCTCCTGTGCATAAGCAGTTTTGGAATATGAGTCGGACTACAAGAGTAAAAATCCCAAGCCTTTTGCAAGCAACAACACTTGGCACTTGGGGGCTAATGCATGTTGAATTAGTCTTCATACAACGGTTCATATGAGTAAGTCGCAAGCACTTTGCAAGCAAGAGCACTTGGCACTTGGGGGCTAATGCGTATTGAGCGTATTTTGTCATGATGACCCGGTTGTGCCTAGCAAACCACGACCGCCTCATGGGGCTACGCCAATAAAAGTTTTGATCTATTTACAAGGTTTGATAGTGCCGATTCATTCATGCTGATTAAACCGGCCCTTGGGGGCTGCTGATGCAATGTCAGTTGACGAGTAAATCTAAGACCCGTTTATGCTATAGTAGTGAAAGACGGATTTTCTAAGTATTTTATCAAGATATTCATGGTTGTTCTAAAGTCTACAGCATACTCAGTTTCAGTATATACAGTAGACTTGGGGCTGACAGCATCTGCATTACGCATTAAGCCGGAGATCATACCTCAAATGTTTGATGCATTTGCTTTACCATGTCTACCTCAAGATTGCGACTGGTGTGTACATGGTTGAGGTAGCCAGAAAGAACTTCACTAAGGCTCAATTGGGAGTAGTTGGCAATAAAAAATTTCACCTTGCGCCTTTCAACAAGCTCCTCTTTGGTGGTATGCTTGGCTAAAACGGTAGGATTTCCCGGCTCATGGAAACCAGTACCAGTAATTATGACATCTTCAGTATGCTTTTCTGCCGGGTTGAGCGGATTGGATGACTCAATGTTCAAAGGGTCAACATTGTTGTGGTATCTGGAAAGGTTAGGGATTTCTAGTGGAGGATCATGTACAGGCTCGTCTGGTTGTTGAACAGAGGCTTTAGATGCTGGAATATGTTGCTCCAGTTCATTGACCATGGGGTCCTCAGTCGGTTTGATCACCTTTGCCTTTTTGCTAGGCTTTGCCTTTCCACTGAAAAGGGTTATGCAGATTAATATAAAGAATGAGGACGCAAGATTATAAGATAGTTAAAAATCTTACCCAGGGACAGTTTTGAAAGCCGGCAGATTGGTTTGTGATGAGTCGCCAAGGGAATGAGATGTGCCCTAATAGTTTGAATTGGAGGAATTCAATGGCTGACGAATAACACCCGTCAACGGATAAAAATGTTCGCTTTGTTCTAAATATTTCATTTAGACGACGAAAATTGTTTTTGGCATTTTAAGATTGTTATTTTATTTATTTAGGATTTTCTCGGCGGAATCAGTTTAAAAAAATCTCCGCCGGACCGAACTAGGCCGAGGCCCAGCCGGCCCAGCTGCCGCGCCGCCCTCCCCGTCGTGTGCCGCCGCCGGACTCGGGGAGTCCGAGCCCCGCCCGCCGCGCCGACCCCCTTCCCAAGTCGACCGCCGCCGCCGCCTTTCCCCCCTCTTAAATACGACCCCGAGGCCACCCTGGAGCCCCACATCGCCTGTGCCGCCGCTTGCCCTTGCCAGCCCCGTTGCCGCGCCGCCCGCTCCCCGCCGCGCCGCCGCCCGAGCCGCCCCGCACCGTCGCCAGGCCCGCGGAGTCGCTCTGTTCGCCGGATCAAGCAGTCGTTCGCTGGATCTCGTCCACCCGGTCTTATTTTGGTTTTTAGGTAAAAGCCGCCCCGGTTTTTTTTAAACGCTAGTTCATTTTTTTAGATTCGGATCGGTTCGTTTTGACGATTTATTTTATTTAGCGGACGTTCGTCCGTTCGTTCGTTTTAACGAATGCTGTTCGCCGGTTAGGTTCGGACAGCGAACGTTCATTTGTTAGTTTTTTCTTTTTTCTTTTATTTTTTTCGGCCAGGGGCCTATTCACGATTACTTTTATCGCAGATAAGCCTCTGATCTTCAAACCCTCGTCATTTCTAAACCGTTTGTCCAAATCCAGTGAAACCAACGCCAAAATCTTCGTCTTGAGCCCCTCTTTCTTTAATAAACTTGAACAAGGTTTTGACAATTTCAAATTTGGTTTCAAGAATATTTGATTTCGAAGTTCTTTTGATCGTAGTTTCAGTTCGGTAGCTCCGATTTGATCGATTCTTTTTGCAGATCGAACCACTTCAGTTGAGCTTTCAGATTCGATATTCTTATTTGAGTTTACCTATGCATATAAGCTTGAGTGCTTATGTATGCTATTGTTTGTTTGCGATAGAATTCCCGGAGTGCGAAGCGTGCTACTACGAGTCACTAGGTTTTGTGGATCGTCAGCAAGGCAAGTAACACATTGATCATACTCTTTTCAAACCCAGTTTTATGCATTAGTTCCAATCCTCAAACACAGCATGATTAGGATGTGATTAATATGTGGGTGTTGGGAAGTAGATGATGAGGTAGAACCTATTATCTGTTTTATTATCAAACCCTTGGGAGTTACTTCTACGTTATGCTTATATTGCTATGCTATGCTCGTAGACGTGGATTGGGTTTGAGAGTATCCATGATTGATGTGAGATTGTTTAATTAATGGTTCAACTTAAGGTGGCAACTTTAATACACATCTGGGTGGATTGTTGGTTTGGGCACCTGGGGTTATACCAGTGTTGTCCTAGGAGATCCCGGGGTTATACCGTATGATCCTCCTATGGTCCGCCACCCAGGCTCAAAGGGATCATAAGATTATTCATGCTAGAAACTTCTGTGTGCAGCCACAAGCTATTATGGGCTCTAGCATAGTTGAGTAGGTTGCATGACCTCTTTCAGTGGTGGGCTAGCAGATGTAGGGGAAAGTAGGTGTAACTGTCCACTCGGAGTAAGGAGTTAGTGCTTCTAAAAGACTGTGTCTTGGTCATCCGTTTCTCAAACACCATGTAGTGCGAGAAATCTAACGGAGGAGATCGAGTCTTGTGGGGAAAAGTGCGCAAACCTCTGCAGAGTGTATGAACTAATCATGGTTAGCCGTGTCCCCGGTTATGGACATCTTGAGTATCGGGTACTTGAATTATTGATTTGATCTCATCACTCTAAATTAATTTGTTGGGTTGTTAATGATTACTTTTAATTGGGCTTGAGATGGGGTACCATTCTCAATGTTTCAACCACCATGATAGTTAAACAAAATATATTCCATTTGTTGTAGGGAAAAATTGGCTTTTCGCAAAACATTATAACCATAGAGCCTCCACCAGCCATATATGCATGTAGTGATAGCATTTATCTTGTTCATTGCTCTACTGTGTTATATTGCCAGCATATTCCATGTGCTGACCCGTTCCGGGCTGCAACATATCATGTTGTAGACTTTTCAAACGAAGAGTAAGGTGCGCTAGGTCGTTGTCATGCACTCAGCTATGTCGTTGGAGTTGATGGACTCACTTTATCTTCCAAGCCTTCCGTTGTTATCTTATTTAGATGGCCTTAAGCCATATTTATTGTAATAAGTTCTCTCTTGAGACTATCAATGTAATAAGTGTGTGATTGCTACTCTGTTATAAATATTTCAAGTATTGTGTGTGTCAGCATTACCGATCTAGGGATGACACTGAACACAGAGATTTGACCGTCTGAGGTCGGATCGCTACAAGATGGTATCAGAGCCCATGCTGATTGTAGGACACGACCACTAAGATGAGCCATAGGTCACTCTTCTGTACTCATTTATGACTTCTCTCCATTTTCTACTCTTTAGGATGGCGGACTCAAGGAACAAGTTTGGACAACTGGATGAAGACACTCCCTTTGGATGACACTTGAAGGAAGTCACTAGGCACCGGAACATCGGAATAACAAGCTTCACCGGGACCTACACTGCCACTTTACCAGAAGAGGAGCATTGGATGATTCGAGTTCAAGTTTCAAGAAGAACATTCATGCCAGTTACTGAGCCAATAGAGTTTTCCTTTGATGCACCAACCTGGAGTCTAGGAAAGAGCATGGCAGCCCACATCGCCATGGGACGCATCAGCGAAGTATATCACAAGGATCTTAAGGACACTATCTACCAGATATGTGGGCGCCGAGATGAGCAATTGGAGATGATCAGCACCAGGAGAGACATGTCCATTGCAGCTTTCATCCAAGAGTTAAACCAGCACATTCGTCGACAGGAGAACCAGATGTGCGCAAGCATGATAGATTTGAAGAAGGCGATGACCAGAAACAAGGAGCTAGAAGAGGAACTCAACTCTACATGCGACGGATATGAGGAGGAAATCGCAATACTCGTGGAGAAGAATGACGACCTGACAAGGAAGCTAGGAGTATTCATGGGAGGCCCAGCGCCAGGAGGAGAAGACGACGAACCCAACGAAATTCGTTCTAAAGACTACATCATCATCGACGACACCAACTCCGACCCTGATGGTAGTGATGATGATTATGAAGACGAAGCTGGTGCGGATATCATGGAGTCTTCCACCGATCAAAATTTCTAGATGGCCACCATATGATTAGAAGTATTTCCCCATGTACATAGTAGTAGTTCGAGCACTTTTGTAATGATAGTTCTAGACCGGTTGTATGCCCTTGCTTGAATTGATTTGGTGTGATATGATTGTGTTTGTCGCATGTGCATATGGCTAGTGCTTTCTCATTAGACATCATTCTACTCTAATCTCTCCTCTCTAAACCCATCAGATGCCTCCGAGACGTGACCCCGGATTTGTCTTCCCACCGGAGATTACTCAGTTGATCCAGCAGCAGAATGCCTTGATGCAGATATTAGTCCAGAACCAAGGCAACACAACAACAACAACAACAACAACAACAACAACAACAACAACAACAACAACAACAACAACAACAACAATAACCTCCAGTTGACAACTTAGCCCATTTTCTGAGGTTGCAGTCGCCGGTGTTTTCCGGTAGCACCGAGCCAATAGTTGTTGATGACTGGCTATGCCGGATTGGAAGGGAGTTCACCACCGCAGGTTGCATAGATGCAGAGAAGGTGCGTTTTTTCACACATCAATTGGATGGACCAGCAGCTTCCTGGTGGGAAATTACATAGTCACTTTCCCTATAGCCAATATCACTTGGGATCAGTTTCAGCAAGCATTCCGCACTGCACATGTCTCAACTGGAGATATGAACATGAAGAAGCATGAGTTTTGCAAGTTACGTCAGGGAAACCGTACTATGGGGCAATACGCGGATGAGTTCAGTAAGTTAGCTCGCTACGCCCCGGATGATGTGGCCACCGATGCCGCTAAGCAGGAGAAGTTTATGAAAGGGTTGAATGATGAGATGAGCATGCAGTTGATGGTAGCAACATTTGCAAACTACCAGGAGTTGGTAGACAGGGCTCTTATGATTGAAGGGAAGCAGCAGCAGATTGAGAGCCGCAAAAGGAAGTATGGACAAGGGAAGTACAATTCAGGAGCACAACAGAAGCCCGGCCTTACCCCGAACTCGAGAGGATATACCCATAACCATGGAGGCCATAACCACAATGGAGCAAGTTCGCATAACCATAGTAGCCCCAAGAATGGAAATGAGAATGGAGCAGGCAGCAATCAGAACTGCTCTAACCCAGCCACTCCCGCCAAGAAGGATCAAAGTCACATTACATGTTTCAAGTGCGGGAAGACTGGACACTACGCCAATGATTGTCCTGAGTTGAAGAATGGAAATGGAAACAGAAGCTCTGGGAAGAAGCCCAACCCTTTCAACAGGGGACAAGTGAACCATGTGAACGTGGAGGAGGTTGAAGAGCAGCCAGATGCAGTTATCGGTAAGTTTTTGGTTAAGTCATTTACTGCAATCGTTCTTTTTGTTACTGGTGCATCACATTCATACATTTCAAGGGGATTCGTGGATAAGTATAAGTTGCCCACCAAAGTTCTTAGAACACCTATGTTAGCAAACTCATCAGGTGCACAGTTTATGGCAAGCCAAGGATGTTTTCAGATGCCGCTAACCATAGGTAGGCATGTTTTCCCCTCAGACCTAATAATATTGGAGTCACAAGGATTGGATGTGATACTAGGAATGGATTGGTTATCAATGTAAGATGCAATAATAAATGTAAGAAAATGATACAAGTATCTATCTAAACATACAAGTAAGAATATTTTTCCTTTCAGAAAGAAGATACGAATAAGAGGCTCACCACGGTGGTGTCGGTGATGAGATCGGCGCGGGTGATCGACGGCGGTGAAGACGGGGACGGGGCGTGACGGACCGCTAAATCTAGACAAATCTCGAGGAAAATGGAGCTTGGAGGTCGAGCTTCGAGAGGAGAAAGCTTAAGTAGTGTGGCTCGGGCATTCCATCGAACACCTCATGTGCATAGGAGGTGAGCTAGAGCACCACAAAGCCCTCTCCCCCTCGGCCAGAAAAAACAGAGCACTGTGCTCTGCTCTTGCGCGAGGGGGTATATATAGGCACCTCATTGGTCCCGGTTGGTGACATGAACCGGGACTAAATGGGAGCCTTAGGTCCCGGTTCATGCCACCAACCGGGACCAATGGTGGTGGGCCAGGAGCGAGGCCCATTGGTCCCGGTTCGTCCCACCAACCGGGACCAAAAGGTCCAGACGAACCGGGACCAATGGCCCACGTGGCCCGGCCGGCCCCCTGGGCTCACGAACCGGGACCAATGCCCACATTGGTCCCGGTTCTAGACTGAACCGGGACTAATGGGCTGAGCCAGCCTGGACCATAGCCCTGTTTTCTACTAGTGTATGGGGAAACATCGATTGCACCAGTAAGACAATTCTGCTCACCACACCGGAGGGAAAAAGGATCAAGTATGTATCTAGGCATGCGCCAAGGAGAACCCAAGTAAATTCCCTCTCAGGAGTTGTTTAGGAGGAAGTGCATGTAGTGAAGGAGTACACAGATGTATTTCCAGAGGAGTTACCAGGCATGCCGCCTGATTGAGACATTGTGTTTTTGATAGAGTTATTGCCAGGCACCGGACCGATATCGAAGAGACCATACTGGATGCCCACAAATGATCTGGAGGACATTAAGAAGCAGATTGAGGAGTTATTGGAGAAAGGTTACATTCGACGAAGTTCATAACTATGGGGAGCCCTAGTGCTCTTGGTTGAGAAGAAGGATGGATCATTAAGAATGGTTGTTGATTATCATGCATTGAATGAAGTGATGATCAAGAACAAGTACCCATTGTCGATGATCAATGACTTGTTTGACTAGCTGCAAGGAGCAAAAGTGTTTTCAAAGATCGAGCTGCGATCAAGATACCACCAATTGAAGATCCGAGAACAGGGTATACCTAAGAGAACCTTCACCACGAGGTACAGGCAATATGAGTATACGGTTATGTCATTTGGATTGACTAATGCCCCTGCCTATTTTATGTGCATGATGAATAAGGTATTCATGGAGTTCTTGGATAAGTTTTTTGTGGTATTCATTGATGATATCTTGGTATACTTGAAGAATGAAGAGGAACACAAGGAGCATTTGCGTTTAGTTCTCGAGAAGCTTAGGCAACACCTGTTATATGCCAAGTTTAGCAAATGTGAGTTTTGGTTGAAGGAAGCTGGATTCCTTGGACATGTTATATCAGGAGAAGGTATAGAAGTAGACCCCACCAAGGTTCAGTCAGTCACTGAGTGGTTAGCGCCCACCTCAGTTGGAGAGATCCGCAGTTTTCTTGGACTCGCAGGATATTACCGGAGATTCATTGAGAATTTTTCTAAGATTGCGAAGCCCATGACAGAGTTATTGAAGAAAGACATGATAACCCACAAGTATATGGGATCAATTGTAGCCTCTTTCGATAAGTAAGAGTGTCGAACCCAACGAGGAGCTAAAGGCAGAACAAATATTCCCTCAAGTTCTATCGACCACCGATACAACTCTACGCATGCTTGATGTTCGCTTTACCTAGAACAAGTATGAAACTAGAAGTACTTTGTAGGTGTTTTTTGATAGGTTTGCAAGATAATAAAGATTACGTAAATAAAAAGTAAGGGCTGTTTAGGTAAAGACGCAACTAAATTAGTTTTAGTAGAGAGTTTGTTGTTACGAGAAAGTTATTTGTCCCTAGGCAATCGATAACTAGACCAGTAATCATTATTGTAATTTTATTTGAGGGAGAGGCATAAGCTAACATACTTTCTCTACTTGGATCATATGCACTTATGATTGGAACTCTAGCAAGCATACGCAACTACTAAAGATTCATTAAGGTAAAACCCAACCATAGCATTAAAGTATCAAGTCCCCTTTATCCCATACGTAAACAACCTACTTACTCAGGTATGTGCTTCTGTCACTCACGCCACCCACCATAAGCAAATAATAAACATATTGCAAACCCTACAGCGGGAATCCCTCACGCTTGCGCAACATGGAGAGCACCATAGGACAGCACCAATAATAAAACATACAACTCAAAGCAATCACGGTCATCAAATAGCCATTAGGACAAAACAGATCTACTCAAACATCATAGGATAGCCATACATCATTGGGAAATAATATATAGCGTTGAGCACCATGTTTAAGTAGAGATTACAGCGGGTAAGAGAGAGGTTACACCGCTGCATAGAGGGGGGAAGAGTTGATGATGATGGTGGTGAAGTTGTTGGTGAAGATGGCGGTGATGATGATGGCCCCCGGTGGCACTCCGGCGCCACCGAAAGCGAGGGGGAGACAGCCCCCCTCCTTCTTCTTCTTCTTCCTTGACCTCCTCCCTAGATGGGAGAAGGGTTTCCCCTCTGGTCCTTGGCTCCCATGGCTTGGGAGGGGCGAGAGCCCCTCTGAGATTGGATCTATCTCTCTGTTTCTCTCTGGTTCTGCGTTCTCCTCTGGCTCTGTTTCACCGTTTCATATATATATGGAGATCCATAACTCCGATTGGCCTAAAACCTTTGCCGTGATTTTCTTTCCGAATATTAGCTTTCTTGCGGAAAAAGAATAGCGTCAACCGCCTTATGGTGGGCTCACAAGGGTAGGGGCGCTCCCTAAGGGGGGGCCTGCCTCGTGACCACCTCGGGCACTGGTTCGCCTTGATTTTCCTTCCAAATTTTCCATATTTTCCAAAAATAAGCTCCGCCCGTTTTTATCCCATTTGGACTCCGTTTGATATCGATATTCTGTGAAACCAAAAACATGCAACAGACAGGAACTAGCACTGGGCACTAGATCAATATGTTAGTCCCAAAAATAATATAAAAAGTTGCCAAAAAGTATATGAAAGTTGAATAATATTGGCATGGAACAATCAAAAATTATAGATCCGACGGAGACGTATCAGCATCCCCAAGCTTAATTCCTGCTCGTCCTCGAGTAGGTAAATGATAAAAAAATAATTTTGATGTGGAAAGCTACCTAGCATAATCTTGATCATATGTCTAATCATGGCATGAATATTAAGACACGAGTGATTCAAAGCAATAGTGTATCCTTTGACATAAAAATAATAATACTTCAAGCATACCAACCCAGCAATTATGTCTTATTGAAATAACATAGCCAAAGATAGCCCATCCCTACAAAATCATATAGTCTGACTATGCTCCAACTTCACCACACAAAGCATTCACATCATGCACAACCCCGATGACAAGCCAAGCAATTGTTTCATACTTTTGACGTTCTCAAACCTTTTCAACTTTCACGCAATACATGAGCGTGAGCCATGGACATAGCACTATAGGTGGAATAGAATATGATGATGGGGGTTATGTGGGGAAGACAAAAAGGAGAAAGTCTCACATCAACGTGGCTAATCAACGGGCTATGGAGATGCCCATCAATTGATGTCAATGTGAGGAGTAGGGATTGCGATGCAACGAATGCACTAGAGCTATAAGTATATGAAAGCTCAAACTGAAACTAAGTGGGTGTGCATCCAACTTGCTTGCTCATGAAGACCTAGGGCATTTGAGGAAGCCCATCGTTGGAATATACAAGCCAAGTTCTATAATGAAAATTCCCACTAGTATATGAAAGTGATAACTCAAGAGACTCTCTATATGAAGAACATGGTGCTAATTTAAAGCACAAGTGTGGTAAAAGGATAGTAACATTGCCCCCTTTTTTCTTTTTTTTGCGGGCTTCTTTGGCCCCATTTTTTTATTTAGGCTTCTTTGGCCTCTCTCTTTTTGGGGGGGGGGCAATGCTCTAATAATGATGATCATCACACTTTTATTTACTTAGAACTCAATATTTCAACTCAATACTAGAACAAAGATATGACTCTATATGAATGCCTCCAGCGGTGTACCGGGATGTGCAATGATCTAGCGTAGCAATGACATCAAAAAACGGACAAGCCATGAAAACATCATGCTAGCTATCTTACTATCATGCAAAGCAATATGACAATAAATGCTCAAGTCATGTATATGATGATGATGGAAGTTGCATGGCAATATATCTCGGAATGGCTATGGAAATGCCATAATAGGTAGGTATGGTGGCTGTTTTGAGGAATATATAAGGAGGTTTATGTGTGATAGAGCGTATCATATCACGGGGTTTGGATGCACCGGCGAAGTTTGCACCAACTCTCGAGGTGAGAAAGGGCAATGCACGGTTGTGACACCCCAAAATTTTAACCTTGTTTTATTAATTAAAATTTTGCCAGGAAATTTAAACTTTTATTTTCTGGATTTTCTTTTGATTTCAGAACCATTCTTTTCCTTATTATTATGAAGTTTTTACCTCAAGTGAAAAAAAACTTTCCAAATATATTATTGGACTTGTTTGCCCTTTCAAGAAAAACATTCCTATTGCCAGTGGATTTATTTGCATAATTATTTCTCTCTGAGCTTTATTCCTTAAAGTGGATTTTCATTAGTTTTGGAGCCCTATTTGAACTACAACCATTTGATAAATTTATCTAATATTCCAACCAAAATTTGGAGATGTCATGTGATGTTTTTAAATCACTTTTATGCAAAAATATATTTCATTCATTGGATATTTTGAGTTCTACACCAAGTTTTCAAATCTGGTCCAGTGGGCAACTTTGCACTACAACCTATTTAAATATTCCTTTAAAACCTGCACCAAATTGTGGGATGCTAGTAGTAGTATGTAATTCAACCTTATGCAAAAACCCAGAGTTGCCCTTTGAAATATTTGAGTGAATCAACCTCATTTCCATTCTGGCCCAGTTGGATGTTTTCTACTGCATCACTATTCAATTTTGCTCTAGTGACCATGAGCTTTCTCCTGCTTGTAGTACACCATACAAAACCCTTAAGTCCAGAAGAGTGGACCCATTGGAGGATTTTAAGTGCATGCAACAGTGCCTTTTACTTTCTGTCCAGAATCAGTTTTCTCACAAACTTGCACTAGCAAGTTTTTGTTTTTGGCAAACTAACCTTACCACCCTCCCATTCATCTAAAGAGACTATGATCTGGAGATTTGGGCCACCCCAAGAGTTGCCTAGATGCACATGGCATTTTGTCAAACACCCTGTGTGCATAGCCAGATTTGGCATGATTTTTAGTCTGCTATATGAACTTGATCCCCTGACCAGACCAGCATGTCCCATGGATTTGCCCTAGCCCATAGCCCCACCCTGCTAACCCTCTTGTGGATTGGAGCCCCCTAGCATGCCTTGGAATATTGCCGAGCACGTAGCGTGCGTGCTCTGGCATGCCCAGAGCGCGCGTTTTGCATGTGCATGTGCACGGGTCGCCGCGTCGCGCCCCGGTCCTTGCTCGCCTGCAGAGCCGCACCCCGACCTCATCCACTCACCAGAACACGCTAGCTCGCCCCTGGCGCCCTACAGTGCCGCCGCAGGGCCCTCTTGGCGGCACGCCGACGGCCACAGTACGCCCTGCCATGGACGGCGCCGCCCAAGCCACAACTCCTCGCCAGCTGCCCTCATGAACAGGCCGCCCTTATCCCCAAGCTCGTCCGCTAGCACCGACCCTGCTCCGGCCATCGCCACATAGCTGTGCCACAACAGAAGCGGTCGGCCGGCGATCTTATCCCCGGCCGTCGCGGAACCACCATTGCCCGCCTATTTAAGGAGCCCCCGAGCTCGTCAGGCCCTCAAGCAACCTCTCTCACTCCCTCACTGATCCACCCGTAGCAGTAGAAAGACCAGAGATGGTCGTCTTCTTCTCCGGCAGCCACAGCCGCCGCCCCGTTTCGATCCATTCCGGCGCCACCCGGGCCTCCCCCTCTCCACTCTCTTCACCAAAAGCCCTCTTTTCATCTCGTGAGTCCACCCCCGTACTCAATTTTGATCGGGAACCACCGCAGCCCAGAACCCCAAACCCACCCGAAGCCTCCTCCGCCGCGGAGCTCGCCGCCGGCGACTCCCTCCACCTCCGTCGACCCAACGACCACCGGGAGGACCGCCCTGGTCTTGAGGATCCATCCCTACCCTCCGGAGCCCGCGGGAAGCCGCCGTCGCCGGTGTTCATCGCCGGAGCCCCGCCCCGCTCGGACAGAGGAGGAAGAAGGGCGCGGGCGACTGGTCAAGCCTGACCAGTGGGCCCAAGGGACCCATTGTCAGTGACCAGCCCCGCCGCCACGTGTTTTAAGTGAAAGCGCAACGACCCAAAGTACGTCTCCCCTGCTAAGAGAGCGTATTCTGTATCAAAACGTTTTCCTTTTTCTGTTTTATTTTAAAAACAGAATTTGACTAAATTTGACTGGCTATAACTTTTTAAATATAAATCCAAATGACTTTATTCTTTTTCTGTTGTTTCCCAAATATTGTCTAGTTTATTTTCATATTTATTTCAAAATTTTCCAAACAACTTTTTTGTACTGTTTTTAAAGTATGTGTTATTAGAATATTTTCAAAAATAGGAGTTTGAAGAACGAGAAAACTTTCAAAAGTTTTGAAATGCACCCTGCCTCTCCACAACTTGAAGGCAAGCATTTTTGAACTCTGGCATAATATTATTGTGTGTTGTTTGATACAGTTACAGCACCACCATGACACGGAGTATCCGTTATTTATTTGTGAGGATATGATCATACTTGCATACTAGTGATCTCATGCTATTGGAGCTTGATATGTTTGCGATAGTAATCATTCTCACATGCCTTTTATGCCTACCGGAAGGAAGCCGAGAAAGTCTCTGTCTTGGGTAGAAACGAGCTTATCTCTGGTTCCCCGTCGGGACGGTTGTGTCCGGTATGACAAGATGAGGTATGATGAGTAGTGATACTATCTGTTGGTTTGAAACATATTTGTTATACTAATCATGCAGGAAAAACTTAAGCCTCCTGAGTCGGCCATAGATCGAGTCTTGTTCCAGTAACCCCCATACTTGTTTCGTGCTGCCACTTGTCCCTGTCGTAGGTAGGGTACGGTTCAGTAAGTTGTCAACCCCTGTCTAGCACACACCGTACAGAGAGGCCATAGTGGAAGATACCGACTACAGCCGGTAGGCATGCCACTTGGTCCGGGGGCATGGGGGTTTCCGGTTGGGACCGAGAGGGGGGCACCCCTTAGAGCGCGCGATAGAAATTTGATCCCATGCTACGCGAGGTTGTAGCCTCCCCACTTAGAGTTTTGCTTAACAGGTGTCGTGGGTGATTCCAAACACGAGTAAAGTTAAGGTGGTGTGTGCAAGTCAGGCGTGTTTTCGACTAAAAAACCATAGACGGAATTAGTTCCGATGGACTAAAGGAATCCGTTACTCGTGGGTAAAGAGTACACCCTCTGCAGAGATATTATACCTATTCGAATAGCCGTGTCCATGGTTAAGGACTACAGTCTGGGATGGGTCAAGTGTCGGTCTTCAGAGGAAAAACTACTAAACCAGAACATTGATTATGACCTGTGACGTATAATGATTATTATTATTATGGACTAACCATTTATGTTATTTTAATTATTGAGTATCCCTGGGACAGTTCTACCTCCCGGATATTCACTGTGATTATTCTTATATAAGCCCTTTATGTGGTGTCGCTCAGACGCCCGACTGTGGCAGGCTTGTCATTTGATTTACTTATAAGCCCTTTATGTGGTGTCGCACAGACGCGCGACTGTGGCATGCTTGTTATTTCATTTACTTATAAGCCCTTTATGTGGTGTCGCACAGATGCCCGACTGTGGCACGCTTGTTATTTCATTTACTTATAAGCCCTTTATGTGGTGTCGCACAGACGCCTGACTATGGCATGCTTGTTATTCCTCTCATATATAAGCCCTTTATGTGGTGTCGCTCAGACGCCCGACTGAGGCGTGCTTCATATTACTATCCCTTCGAGGTGTCGCTTCAGATACCCGATCGGTGCTTTTCATTTCTACACCCTAATTGTTTACTCATGTTTTATTTGAATGATCTGCTTGCGTGCAACATGAACCTTATTTCATAACTGACGAAGTGATCATAGAATATTTTTTAAAAATGATTATCAGTGGCTATATTATACCTGTGTTTTTATGTTTGCAAGTACATTCAAAGTACTCACTAGCTTGTCCCTGGCTATTCTCTTGGCCAGATTTCCTGCGTGGAGAGGAGCGTTGTGATGACAGCCCCGGAACCTACGCAATGGAGATAGCGGCCTCGCGAAGATATGAGTTCTCCTGGTCAGCTGGTCCTGTGGGAAATGAAGTCCCATAGACACTGGTGATCCGCAAACCGCTTCCGCCTTCAGCCACTAGCAAACCATTTGTTGTACTCATAGGCCAGAATGGTCTTGTACTACATATCCTGTGTTTTGCTTGGAGTTTCTGTATCAAGTTGGTGCCTCATTAGCTAACAGTAATCCTGGGGCTGGTGAGCACAAGGGCCGCTTTTGGGAAATTAATACCCGAAAATCCGGTCCTGACAAACTTGGTATCAGAGCCAGGCTGACCATTGGCTAATCCTATCTTCGCCAGGTCAAAAAACTAGGTAAAAAAACCCACCAAACCTTAACCAAACCCCGGCCAAGCTTCTCATGCAAGATAGCCACACAGTGACCCGACACCTTTTGGCAGTCGGTGCCCAACCTATCAGCCTAGCCTGTCGATCATGCGCCAGTGGCCGGCCCCTAAATAGTCCTTTTCGCAAGTGTGCGAAGGAAGACTCCGTCCCCTTTTGCTATAAAAAGGGCATGCTAGCCTCAACCCAGCACAGCACAGCCTCTACCCCAAACCGAGCTATAATGCCAGGACCCATTGTTCACAATGAGACCACAGAAACCAACCTTGGAGGTTTTGTGACCGTGCTAGCAAACCTCACCTGCCGTGCCTTTGCATTAGAAGAGCCCCCAGAATATGTGGTGTACCAAGGGTCCATGAGCGGTGAGAGCCGTCAATTTTGGGCCACTGTGCACGTCTATGGTAGGGGTCTATCGCCAGAACACCCCTACAGGTTCACCGGAAGGACAACTTCCTTTGAGACACAAGCCATCCAACTAGCTGCTCGAGAGGCTATAGTTCAACTCCGGCACTTGTCGCCCAGAGTTAAATGTCGCTCCTTCTACTACTACCACAGCCGTGACGGGTATGGTAGACCACCCCAGGTTGCCAACGGAGACCACGAGACAGATCCTGCATTATTGCATCTGGTGCGCTATGTGAGTGCACTAGAGGGACTGTTCGATCAAATCACCCTTAATCTGATCGCAGCTCGTGGAGAACTGGTTCGCCGAGCCCCAGCAAGGAGAGAAGATGAGCCCGACGCCAACAACCCAGTCGTGCTGTTCGGACAACCAATCGAGACCTTGAGGTAAGCCCCAGCCATCAACCAAGGTGCTTTGATGACCCCAGAAGTGCTTCGTCGCCTTTTGGGAACGCACTCCAACGGGATTGTGGCCAACAATCCCCGCGATGGTCATCATCGCTACCCCGACCCTGCAGTTCCTCAACCCCCTCCAGCTAACCCCGACGGTGAGGCCAATGGAGAAACCTCGACAGCCACAAGGCACGCCCGCTTAGATATAAACGAGGTGGACTAAGTCACTCGAGTAGTACCGAGTCTTAGTATACCCCACGCCCTGTAATTGTGTGATCACGTATCGCCATATTGGAATACTATCTGCTTGTGCGCCCCTATTTTGAATAGTGGCCATGCATGAGTGCGTTGGTGTACGGATGCATTTTTAATTCCGGGCGTAGCTACCAAAACCAACCCTGACGGCGCCCACAGTAACATGTCACTTTTGTGAGGTGTGTGTATCTGTGTCATTGACCCTGACCCCATGAGAGCAGAACCAGCAAACTAGTGCCCCTCACCGCGGTAAATAACCCAGCCCAGTTGCTATATCAAAGGCCACCTCGTGACCTTGCCGAGTACCCCTCATCTTGTGCGCAACCCTCACAACCATTTCTTGCCATGCCGAGCCCTAGCATTTATCTGAGAACCCCAGATGCAACCCCGGGTAGTTTTGTTAAAATATTGTGGGACTTTACCTGCAGTACCATGGGTTCTACCCAGCCACCCCAGTATGAGCTGCTCAAGTTGAGGATCACCTCATCCACCTCGAAATATTGGGCAGCAGTGCAAATTCCTCCCGTAGACTCAAATCAAGACCCAACGGAAGTCTCCTTCCTGGGGAAATCTATGCCGACTCCGTAGATGGCCATAGAAGCGACTACACACGGAGCGATTGTTCGCCTTCGATTCGCGGTACCCTATGCTAGCGAACGAGGGTATTATTACTTTCCGAGCCGTGCAGCACCCGGAGAAGTAGCATCCTTTCCCGGTGGACGAATTGAGAGAGACCCAATACTGGCCAACCTTGTCCAGTATGTCATCGCTCAAGAACGTTTGACCCAGAGAATTATGGGTTATCTCTAGAGCCTCACTGATTTAAATCCTCAGATCGCCATCGGCAGACCACTGAGGCCCGACCAAGAGAGACGCGTCCATCGACTGGTCAACCCGCTTCCCCCGATAGAAGAAGAGTGTGTCCCAGTACCAGAGACGTTTTCTCGGGATCCTGTCCTTTTACCGTTTTCATTGTAAACGTCATAGCTATGTTTATTTATGTGTGGCAACTTATGCAATGTACCCAAGTATGTGCTATGAGTAATCTGTTTGGTTTCAGCTCATAGGAGCAATATTTTCAAAACGACCCTTAGCAAATCTCGAGGACGAGATTTTTTTTCTTAAGGGGGGTAGTGTTGTGACACCCCAAAATTTTAACCTTGTTTTATTAATTAAAATTTTGCCAGGAAATTTAAACTTTTATTTTCTGGATTTTCTTTTGATTTCAGAACCATTCTTTTCCTTATTATTATGAAGTTTTTACCTCAAGTGAAAAAAAAACTTTCCAAATATATTATTGGACTTGTTTGCCCTTTCAAGAAAAACATTCCTATTGTCGGTGGATTTATTTGCATAATTATTTCTCTGTGAGCTTTATTCCTTAAAGTGAATTTTCATTAGTTTTGGAGCCCTATTTGAACTACAACCATTTGATAAATTTATCTAATATTCCAACCAAAATTTGGAGATGTCATGTGATGTTTTTAAATCACTTTTATGCAAAAATATATTTCATTCATTGGATATTTTGAGTTCTACACCAAGTTTTCAAATCCGGTCCAGTGGGCAATTTTGCACTGCAACCTATTTAAATATTCCTTTAAAACCTCCACCAAATTGTGGGCTGTTAGTAGTAGTATGTAATTCAACCTTATGCAAAAACCCAGAGTTGCCCTTTGAAATATTTGAGTGAATCAACCTCATTTCCATTCTGGCCCAGTTGGATGTTTTCTACTGCATCACTATTCAATTTTGCTCTAGTGACCATGAGCTTTCTCCTGCTTGTAGTACACCATACAAAACCCTTAAGTCCAGAAGAGTGGACCCATTGGAGGATTTTAAGTGCATGCAACAGTGCCTTTTACTTTCTCTCCAGAATCAGTTTTCTCACAAACTTGCACTAGCAAGTTTTTTTTGGCAAAATAACCTTACCACCCTCTCATTCATCTAAAGAGACTATGATCTAGAGATTTGGGCCACCCCAAGAGTTGCCTAGATGCACATGGCATTTTGTCAAACACCATGTGTGCATAGCCAGATTTGGCATGATTTTTAGTCTGCTATATGAACTTGATCCCCTGACCAGACCAGCATGTCCCATTGATTTGCCCTAGCCCATAGCCCCACCCTGCTAACCCTCTTGTGGATTGGAGCCCCCTAGCATGCCTTGGCATATTGCCGAGCACGTAGCGTGTGTGCTCTGGGCGCGCCCAGAGCGCGTGTTTTGCACATGCGTGCGCACGGGTCGCCACGTCGTGCCCCGGCCCTTGCTCGCCTGCAGAGCCGCACCCCGACCTCATCCACTCACCAGAACACGCCAGCTCGCCCCTGGCGCCCTACAGCGCTGCCGCCAGGGCCCTCTTGGCGGCACGCCGACCCCAGTACGCCCTGCCATGGACGGCGCCGCCCAAGCCACAACTCCTCACCAGCTGCCCTCGTGAGCAGGCCGCCCTTATCCCCAAGTCCGTCCGCTAGCACCGACCCTGCTCCGGCCATCGCCACGTAGCTCTGCCACAACAGAAGCAGTCGGTCGGCGATCTTATCCCCGGCCGCCGTGGAACCGCCATTGCTCGCCTATTTAAGGGGCCCCCAAGCTCGTCGGGCCCTCAAGCAACCTCTCTCACTCCCTCACTGATCCTCCCGTAGCAGTAGAAAGACTAGAGATGGTTGTCTTCTTCTTCTCCGGCAACCACAGCCGCCGCCCCATTCCGATCCATTCCGGCACCACCAGGGCCTCCCCCTCTCTACTCTCTTCACTAGAAGCCCTCTCTTCATCTCGTGAGTCCACCCCCATACTCAATTTTGATCGGGAACCACCGCAGCCCTGAACCCCAAACCCACCCGAAGCCTCCTCCGCCGCGGAGCTCGCCGCCAGCGACTCCCTCCACCTCCGCCGACCCAACGACCAACGGGAGGACCGCCCGGTCTTGCGGATCCATCCCTACCCTCCGGATCCCGCGGGAAGCCGCCGTTGCTGGCGTTGATCGCCGGAGCCCCGCCCCGCTCGGACAGAGGAGGAAGAAGGGCGCGGGCGACTGGTCAAAACTGACCAGTGGGCCCAAGGGACCCACTGTCAGTGACCAGCCCCGCCGCCACGTGTTTTTAGTGAAAGCGCAACGATCCAAAGTATGTCTCCCCTGCTAAGAAAGCGTATTCTGTATCGAAACGTTTTCCTTTTTCTATTTTATTTTAAAAACAAAATTTGACTAAACTTTGACTAGCTATAACTTTTTAAATATAAATCCAAATGACTTGATTCTTTTTCTGTTGTTTCCCAAATATTGTCTAGATTATTTTCATATTTATTTCAAAATTTCCCAAACAACTTTTTTGTACTGTTTTAAAGTATGTGTTATTTGAATATTTTCAAAAATAGGAGTTTGAAGAACGAGAAAACTTTCAAAAGTTTTGGAATGCACCATGCCTCTCCAAAACTTGAAGGCAAGCATTTTTGAACTCTGGCATAATATTATTGTGTGTTGTTTGATACAGTTACAGCATCACCGTGACACGGAGTATCCGTTTTTTTGTGAGGATATGATCATACTTGCATACTGGTGACCTCATGCTATTGGATCTTGATATGTTTGCGATAGTAATCATTCTCACATGCCTTTTATGCCTACCGGAAGGAAGCCGAGAAAGTCTCTGTCTTGGGTAGACATGAGCTTATCTCTGGTTCCCCGTCGGGACGGTTGTGTCCGGTATGGCTGGATGAGGTATGATGAGTAGTGATATTGTCTGTTGGTTTGAAACATATTTGTTATACTAATCATGAAGGAAAAACTTAAGCCTCCTGAGTCCTCCATAGATCGAGTCTTGTTCCAGTAACCCCCATACTTGTTTCGTGCTGCCACTTGTCCCTGCTGTAGTTAGGGTACGGTTCACTAAGTTGTCAGCCCCTGTCTAGCACACACCGTACAGAGAGGCCATAGTGGAAGATACCGACTGCAGCCGGTAGGCATGCCACTTGGTCCGAGGGCATGGGTGTTTCCGGTTGGGACCGAGAGGGGGGCACCCCTTAGAGCGCGCGATAGAAATTTGATCCCATGCTACGTGAGGTTGTAGTCTCCCCGCTTAGAGTTTTGCTTAACAGGTGTCATGGGTGATTCCAGACACGAGTAAAGTTAAGCTGGTGTGTGCAAGTCATGCGTGTTTTCGACTAAAAAACCGTAGACAAAATTAGTTCCGATGGACTAAAGGAATCCGTTACTCGTGGGTAAAGAGTACACCCTCTGCAGAGATATTATACCTATTCAAATAGCCGTGTCCATGGTTAAGGACTACAGTCTGGGATGGGTCAAGTGTCGGTCTTAGTGTCGGTCTTCGGAGGAAAAACTACTAAACCAGAACATTGATTATGACCTGTGACGTATAATGATTATGATTATTATTATTATGGACTAACCATTTATGTTATTTTAATTATTGAGTATCCCTGGGACGGTTCTACCTCTCGGATATTCACTGTGATTATTCTTATATAAGCCCTTTATGTGGTGTCGCACAGACGCCCGACTGTGGCAGGATTGTCATTTCATTTACTTATAAGCCCTTTATGTGGTGTCGCATAGACGCTCGACTGTGGCATGCTTGTTATTTCATTTACTTATAAGCCCTTTATGTGGTGTCGCATAGACGCCCGACTGTGGCATGCTTGTTTTTTCATTTACTTATAAGCCCTTTATGTGGTGTCGCACAGACGCCCGACTGTGGCATGCATGTTATTCCTCTCATATATAAGCCCTTTATGTGGTGTCGCTCAGACGACCGACTGAGGCGTGCTTCATATTACTATCCCTTCGAGGCGTCGCTTCAGATACCCGATCGGTCCTTTTCATTTCTACACCCTAATTGTTTACTCATGTTTTATTTGAATGATCTGCTTGTGTGCATCATGAACCTTATTTCATAACTGACGAAGTGATCATAGAATATTTCTAAAACATGATTATGAGTGGCTATATTATATCTGTGTTCTTAATGTTTGTGAGTACATTCAAAGTACTCACTGGCTTGTCCCTGGCTATTGTCTTGGCCAGACGTCCTGCGTGGAGAGGAGCGTTGCGATGACAGCCCCGGAACCTACGCAATGGAGATAGCAGCCTCGCGACGATAGGAGTTATCCTGGTCAGCTGTTCCTTTGGGAAATGGAGTCCCATAGACGCTGGTGATCCGCAAACCGCTTCCGCCTTCAGCCACTAGCAAACCATTTGTTGTACTCATAGGCCAGAATGGTCTTGTACTACATATCCTGTATTTTGCTTGCAGTTTCTGTATCAAGTTGGTGCCTCATCAGCTAACAGTAATCCTGGGGCTGGTGTGTTGGGGAACATAGCAGAAATTCAAAATTTTCTACGCATCACCAAGATCAATCTATGGAGTAATCTAGCAACGAGGGGAAGGAGAGTGCATCTACATACCCTTGTAGATCGCTAAGCGGAAGTGTTCAAGTGAACGGGGTTGATGGAGTCGTACTCGTCGTGATCCAACTCACCGATGATCCTAGTGCCGAACGGACGGCACCTCCGCGTTCAACACACGTACAGCCCGGTGACGTCTCCTACGCCTTGATCCAGTAAGGGGAGAAGGAGAGGTTGGGGAAGACTCCATCCAGCAGCAGCACGACGGCGTGGTGGTGGTGGAGGAGCGTGGCAATCCTGCAGGGCTTCGCCAAGCACCGCGGGAGAGGAGGAAGGAGAAAGGCAGGGCTGCGCCATGGAGAGGTCAAAACTCATGTGTTGGCAGCCCCAAAGTCCTCAAGTATATATAGGGGAGATGGAGGGGGTGCGCCCCCTTTAGGGTTTCCACCCCAAGGGGTGCGGCAGCCCCAAACCCATCTAGGGTGGCGGCCAAGGGGGGGAGAGGGGGAAACTTGCCCCCCAAGCTAGGTGGAGGCGCCCCCTCCCCAAACCCTAGGCACCTTGGGCCCTTGTGGGGGGGGCGCACCAGCCCACCTGGGGCTGGTCCCCTCCCACACTTGGCCCATGCAGCCCTCCGGGGCTTGTGGCCCCACTTGGTGGACCACCGGGACCCTCCCGGTGGTCCCGGTACATTACCGATAAAACCCGAAACTTTTCCGGCAACCAAAACAGGACTTCCCATATATAATTCTTTACCTCCGGACCATTCCGGAACTCCTCGTAACATCCGGGATCTCATCCGGGACTCCGAACAACATTCGGTAACCACGTATATCTATTCCCTATAACCCTAGCGTCATCAAACCTTAAGTTTGTAGACCCTACGGGTTCGGGAGTCATGCAGACATGGCCGAGACAACTCTCTGGTCAATAACCAACAGCGGGATCTAGATACCCATGTTGGCTCCCACATGTTCCACGATGATCTCATCGGATGAACCACGATGTCAAGGATTCAATCAATCCCGTATACAATTCCCTTTGTCCATCGGTATGATACTTGCCCGAGATTCGATCGTCGGTATCCCGATACCTTGTTCAATCTCGTTACCGGCAAGTCTCTTTACTCGTTCTGTAACACATCATCCCGTGATCAACTCCTTGGTCACATTGTGCACATTATGAAGATGTCCTATCGAGTGGGCCCAGAGATACCTCTCTGTTTACACGGAGTGACAAATCCCAGTCTCGATTCGTGCCAACCCAACAGACACTTTCAGAGATACCTGTAGTGTACCTTTATAGCCACCCAGTTACGTTGTGATGTTTGGCACACCCAAAGCACTCCTACGGTATCCGGGAGTTGCACAATCTCATGGTCTAAGGAAATGATACTTGACATTAGAAAAGCTTTAGCATACGAACTACACGATCTTTGTGCTAGGCTTAGGATTGGGTCTTGTCAGAGTTTGTGAAGTCCGGCCATCTGCCCAAGAAGGACGTCATGTCTTATCATGCTCCTGACCCGTCTGAAGAGAAACCTCAACCCAAGGAAGGGGAGGTGATCATTTTTACTAATCACATGAGCCGGGGATTTGCTCCTCCCGGTTCAAAATTCTTTAGAGACGTTTTGCACTTCTTTGACTTAAGACCTCAAGACATCGGGCCCAACTCCGTGTCAAATATCTGCAACTTTCAAGTTTTCTGTGAGGTCTACCTTGGAGAAGAACCCAGCCTACTTCTGTTCACGGAATTGTTCTATTTGAACCGGCAGAATGAACGGGCCAACGGGCCCAGTCTGGAGCTTGGTAGCATATCAATTCAAAGGCGGAGAGACTGCCTGTTCCCTTATGCTGAATTGCCGAGTCATCCAAAGGACTGGAACCAGACATGGTTCTACTGCCAAGATACTTCTCCGGCTGGCGAAAATCCACTGCCCGGCTTCCGCGCATTGTGACTTGAACCTACTCACCCACTGTCGGATAAGTTGACAGCTATTGAACGCCTGCCACTCACCCCCAAAATAAAGAGGATTAAAGCTCTTTTAGGGAACGGCTTAGATGGTATTGACTTGGTCCGAGTCTGGATTGCTTGGAGAATAATTCCGTTAAGCCGCCGCCCCGGCTTAATGTGTAATTATTCAGGCGAGAAGGATGACCCTCAACGTCATAACCCTGACAACTTACCAGATGACGTAGTGTAAGCTACAACTCAGTCCTTGTTGAAAGAAGGCACAGTGAATAGTAACGCCTTCGGCTTACTACCTTTTTGCCAGAAGAACCCGGCCCCTGCAGTAAATTTCCAGCCATCGGGTTATGTTTTATCATGTTAGGCTGTATTCTTACACATAACCAGCTATAACCTTTTACAGGCAAACGATAGCTTCTGGAACACGCAATATGATCATGAGGCGGCCAAGAAAGCCAGGGCGGCCAAGAGAGCCTAAAAGAAAACCACCAAGCCCACCACCTCAGGGAAAAGGAAGCCAAGCGCCTCTGAGCTATTTTAGCTTGATGATACTGATGATAATGAGGAAGAGGTAACCTTTGAATTTCCCTTTCTCTTTTATTTCTACCTTACTGATGCTAACCTTCTTTGAGGAAGACACGGGAAACAGCCAACCCGTCGAGGAAGAGGTAATTGTAATCTCCTCCGACTCCGACCTTCAGCCACATCAGAAAATTCGAAGAGTAACTTGGAAAGTAAGATTTTCACATCCTTTGGCTTACCAAGATCCTGTCTTTCTTTTGAAGCGACAGATTTATGAGAGCCGGAGGCAGACCCGGACCAGCAAAGACTCGGAACTCTCCTCCGGCTTACCTGATGTGACCAGGAAACGCCAGACTGAGGTTATCTCCGATTTACACCTTCTTTTTCCTTTGGCGGGTTTCATTTGTTAGCCTCTCAATTATTCTGACTCCAACTATCAGGATATTTCACCTTCCTCCGGTGAGTCTATGCAGTCCAACATGCCAGCCTTCAAAACTGCTCCCGGGTAATATAAACTTGTTGCACCTTATGCTTTATTTTACTCATATTTGCTGTATTTAACCTGTCTACCTTTTCCATAGTGTGCAAGTAAAACCCGGCAAAAGGGAAAAAAAGAATAAGCCGCCCCAAGAGCCGGTTGTGACTGAACTAGAGCTGGGCACAGCTGCTCCTGATGCCTCTGCTCACGAGCCGCCGCCTCAACCGTCTCATGATATTCCTATGTCTTCCTCTGACCCGCCTGCTGAACAAACCTTCAACGATTCTGGTAACCCGGAGGCTCCTAGCCCCGCCAAGGCAAATGATCAGGAAGTTGAAATTCTCAAGACTCAGTTTGTTGAGCCGGCATAGCCGTCTGTACTTGCCAAGTGTTCTAAAGAGGAATTGGTGGAACGCCGGAAGGCCAAGCTGGACATTGCTGACTATACCCATTTGAGTATTGGAGAGATTGTCTCCGGCTATATCAATCAAGTACAAAGCAGCCGTGACCTGGAAATTGACATGGTGAAGTAGATACAGCAAAAATCTGAGGTATGACTTATGCTAGCTTTCTTTCAATCACACGTACTGTACCAGCCCCCAAGTCTATTGCTTATCAATAAATATGTTGTAGACTTAGAAAAATTGTTAGAGCTACTTGCCCGGCTTAAAGAAAAAATAATTGAACCGGATGTAACACAATACCTTTAACTTGTGATATACATTAGCCCCCAAGTGCCAAAAATCTTGGCTTGCAAGGTATTTGGGACTTAATATTCTGGACCGGCTTAATAATTTAGAAAGCTTCGATATACATTAGCCACCAAGTTTCAAGTATCTTTGCTTGTAAAGTGCTTGGGACTTAATAGTACTTGCCGTAACTTTTACTACTATCCGGTGCAATGCAGGCCACCATAAGTAAATTTGAATCGGAGATTGCTGATTTGAAGAATCGCTTGGCAACCCAGGAAAGTGAATTGAAAAGGCCAACTCCAAATTTGAATTCAGCGTCTCTGAACAAGAGAAGTTGAAGCAAAATTTTGAATCAGAGAAGAAAATTTGGGCTGATGAAAAGACTGCACTGGTAACCCAGGCCGAGACAGCAGAGGCATCGCTTGTAGAAGCAACGGCCGAACTGTCCGACTTAAAGCGGCAGATATCTCGAATGGTTTCAGCAATCTTCGGTGAGTGACTTACTCAAACCTTCAACGTTGCAAAACTCCTTGAACGACCATTTCAGTTGTCTCCTCTAACTTACCTTATGCTTGATAACGCAGGCCCCAGGAGCACAAATCTTAAGCAGAACATGGTGATCAAGCTGAAGGCGGTTTATACTCTGGTGGAACAACTCTACGCCGGGTCACAACGTGCTCTGGCCATTGTGGCTTTATCAAACGATGTTCCTTATCTCCTGCAAGATGTGCTGAAGCGGCTTGCTGTGCTACCTCAGCGAATCCAAGAGTTAAGATGCGCATCTGCAAGAGCCGGAGCTATAGCCGCATTGAGCCGGGCCAGGGCGTGGCTTCCAGAACTAGACCCCGCTGATAGTGCTCTTGGGTATCCAAGTTTAAAGGAAGATGGCACTGTGTTTAATGATAAGGATTTCACCGCCTGTGTGAAGGATATACGTCCGGTGGCTACTCTTATTGGGAACGATACTGACCTCACCAAGTGTCAGCCGGGTTATGACAAGGAGAATCAGAGAATCCCCATGCCTCATTACGACAATGTCAGCTTGATCCCTCCAACCCGTAATCACACCTTTGCTCCTGAAGTCGACCCAACCGGTTTAATAGATGATGAAGCTGAGTTTGAAGCCTTGAGTGGCATTGACTGGGCCTCATCATCCTTCCAGGACAAAGCAGCCGGCGGAGAGACGGAGAAGGATAACCCGGGGGCTTCAAGTCAACCCCAAGAGTAGCTTGTCAGGCGCCACCTGCTTATGTCATCGTAGAAAACAATGCATCATTCAGACTCGGAGAGTCTTGTAACAAAGTAGAAGATACCTTGAGTTTTGCTATGCCTTTGCGCATGCTTATGGCCCTTAATACTTGCATAAGCCGCCGCCATTATTCTCTTTGTAGTTTGTATGAATCTGTTATGTCCTTTGCAAAAAATACCTTCCATTGCCCTGTAGTGCTCACAGCTGTTTTCTTTTCCGGCTTATATAAACCAACCACTGAGGGTAAACTTAACTCCTGAAAATTGGCACATATAAGTTCACCTGGTTCTTAAGAACCTGATGTAACTAACATTAACTCCGGAAGATTGTAATGTATTCCATTGTATCTTCAAGGGGGTCACAAGATACCTAATGTTGGCACTTGTAAAATATGATGAACAAAATTCAAGGGTTTCTGATTCGAATACGATCAGTAACCCGTTCCAAAGGGGTTGAGCTAAGATTCGGATACGATCTGTTAGCCCCCAATGGCTGTGGCGATGCCAATCAAGTGGGTATCGACAGCTATGTTCTCTTTGGTTCGAATACGACCTATGTTTGAACAGGAAGCCCCCAAGTGACCATAAGAGTTATTTAATGACGCTGATTCGAATACGATCCATGTCAGACCCAAAAGGAGTTAAGCTATGATTCAGATATGGTCAAGAAGCCCCCAAGTAGGTTTGGCAGTATGCCGATCAAGCGGGTATCGATAGCTATGTTCTCTTTGGTTCGAATACGACCTATGTTTGAACAGGAAGCCCCCAAATGATCAACGGCTAGATTCAGATATGATCATAAGCCGGACCAAAGGAAAGACGGATTCAGATATGATCCGCTTCTCCTTGGTTATCTCCACCACCTGACAAGGAAAAAACACATAAACCTTTTTAGGATTGGAAAAAAGGACAGAGGTCCTGCTTTATTGCTTTAGATAATATACATAGTATAAGTATATACACATTAGAGCCGACGGCTCAAGTATAATAAGGCCGAAGATGAGCAATATTCCACGGCCGACGGGTCTCCTCCTCCGACTTACGTGAGTCTTTGTGCTCTCGAACGTCGATAAGGTAGTATGATCCATTGTTCAGATTCTTGCTGACCACAAAGGGTCCTTCCCAAGGAGGGGATAACTTATGCATGTTAGATTGATCCTGGATGAGTCGGAGCACTAAGTCACCTTCCTGAAAAGTTCTGGACTTAACCCGGCGGCTGTGGTACCGACGCAGGTCTTGTTGGTAAATCACCGAGCGGGCTATTGCCAAGTCTCGCTCTTCATCCAACAGGTCAAGTGTATCTTGCCGAGCTTTTTTATTGTCTTCCTCAACATAAGCCGCCACACGGGGTGAATCGTGACGGATGTCACTTGGCAGGACCGCCTCTGCTCCATACACCATAAAGAAAGGCGTGTAACCCGTAGATCTGTTAGGTGTAGTATTGATGCTCCAGAGTACAGAAGGTAACTCCTCCACCCAACAACCCGGCGTCCGCTGTAAAGGGACCAAGAGCCAAGGTTTGATACCCTTCAAGATTTCCTGATTGGCTCGTTCTGCTTGACCATTTGATTGAGGGTGAGCTACAGCTAAAACATCAAGCCGGATATGCTCTCGTTGACAGAACTCTTCCATAGCTCCTTTGGAAAGGTTAGTACCATTATCAGTTATGATGCTATGTGGAAAACCAAAGCGAAAAATCACCTTTTTCATAAACTGGACTGCTGTGGCTGCATCACACTTACTGACTGGCTCCGCCTCCACCCACTTTGTGAACTTGTCAACCGCCACCAAGAGGTGAGTCTTTTTATCCTTAGACCTCTTGAAAGGACTGACCATATCAAGCCCCCAGACTGCAAACGGCCAGGTGATTGGAATCATCCTCAATTCTTGAGCCGGCACATGGGCTCGTCGTAGAATTTCTGACATCCGTCACATTTACTGACCAGGTCTTCCGCATCAGCATGAGCCGTCAGCCAATAAAACCCATGACGGAAGGCTTTGGCCACAAGAGATTTTGAGCCGGCATGATGACCACAATCACCTTCATGAATTTCACGAAGGATCTCCTGACCCTCTGCAGGTGACACGCAACGTTGAATCACTCCAGTGACGTTGTAATGATGTAACTCGCCATTGACAATTGTCATGGACTTGGACCGCCGGACGATTTGTCTTGCCAAGGTCTCGTCCTCTGGCAACTCTCCCCGGGTCATGTAGGCCAAATAAGGCACTATCCAATCTGGGGTAATGTGGAGAGCCACCACCAGCTGTGCCTCCGGGTCTGGTATTGCCAGATCTTCTTCTGTAGGTAACTTAACAGAAGGATTGTGCAAAACATCAAGAAAGGTGTTAGGCGGCACCGGCTTACGCCGAGACCCCAACCGGCTTAAGGCATCCGGCGCCTCATTCTTCCTTCGATCAATGTGTTCCACTACGTAACCCTTGAAATATCCAGCCACAGCATCGACTTCACGACGGTAAGCCGCCATGAGGGGATCTTTAGAGTCCCACTTGCCTGACACCTGTTGAGCCACAAGGTCTGAGTCTCCTAAGCATCTTACCCGGCTCAAGTTCATCTCCTTGGCCATCCGGAGACCATGGAGCAGGGCCTCATACTCAGCTGCATTGTTAGTGCAAGGAAACATAAGCCGAAGCACATAACAAAATCTGTCACCTCGAGGGGAAGTTAATACAACTCCGGCCCCCGAGCCTTCCAACTGTCTGGACCCATCAAAGTGAATAATCCAATAAGTGTTATCGGGCTTCTCCTCAAGTGCCTACAGTTCTGTCCGGTCGTTGATGAAATCCACCAAAGCTTGAGATTTAATGGCAGTGCGCGGCGCGTACTTCAGACCATGAGGCCCGAGCTCGATGGCCCATTTGGCAACTCGTCCTGTCGCCTCTCTGTTCTGAACAATGTCTCCCAAGGGGGCAGAACTTACCACAGTGATAGGGTGACCTTGGAAGTATTGCTTCAGCTTCCGGCTTGCCATGAACACCCCGTACACAAGTTTCTGCCAATGAGGATATCTTTGCTTTGACTCGATGAGTACCTCACTGACATAATAAACCGGCCGTTGAACCGGGTGCTCCTTACCAGCCTCCTTGCGCTCTACCACAATCGCCACACTGACGGCTCATGAATTAGCAGCCACATATAACAGCAAAGGCCCTTTGTCAATGGGAGCCGCAAGAACGGGCGGCTCAGATAACTGCCTCTTCAAATCCTCAAAAGCAGCATTAGCGGCCTCACTCCAGACAAAGGTGTCTGC
This sequence comes from Triticum urartu, assembly GCF_003073215.2. Lineage (NCBI taxonomy): Eukaryota > Viridiplantae > Streptophyta > Magnoliopsida > Poales > Poaceae > Triticum > Triticum urartu. The sequence goes on from NC_053028.1 coordinate 691,135,408, forward strand.
CTTCTTCATTAATTGGTACAGCGGTAGGGCCTTCTCACCTAACCGACTTATGAACCGGCTCAAAGCGGCAACACGACCCGCCAATCACTGAACATCATTAATACATGCCGGTTTAGCCAAAGAAGTGATTACCTTAATCTTCTCCAGATTAGCCTCGATGCCCCTGTTTGAGACCAAGAATCCCAAAAGCTTGCCTGCAGGCACACCAAATACACACTTCTCCGGGTTAAGCATCATTTTGTAAACCCGGAGATTGTCAAAGGTTTCTCTAAGATCAGATATCAAGGTTTCCGCCTCTATGGATTTCACTACTATGTCATCCACATAAGCATGAACATTGCGCCCAATCTGATCGTGAAGACAATTCTGTACACACCGTTGATAAGTTGCCTAGGCACTCTTGAGCCCAAATGGCATAGACACATAGCAGAAGGCTCCGAACGGGGTGATGAAGGCCGTTTTCTCCTGGTCCTTAACTGCCATCTTGATCTGATGATAGCCAGAATAAGCATCCAAAAAACTCAAACATGCACAACCTGCCGTACCATCAATGATTTGATCAATACAGGGGAGAGAAAAAGGATCAGCCGGATAAGCCTTATTTAGGTCCGTGTAATCCACACACATCTGCCAGGTGCCGTTTTTCTTGAGTATGAGCACCGGGTTAGCCAACTATTCCGGGTGAAAAACTTCAACAATAAACCCATCTGCCAAGAGCCGGGCGACCTCTTCTCCTATAGCTTTTCGTCGCTCTTCATTGAATCACCGCAGAAATTGCCTGACCGGCTTATACTTCGGATCAATATTAAGAGTGTGCTCAGCAAGTTCTCTCGGTACACCCGGCATGTCAGAAGGTTTCCATGCAAAGATGTCCCGGTTCTCACGGATGAACTCGATGAGCGCGCTTTCCTATTTAGGATCCAAGTTGGCACTGATGCTGAATTGCTTAGATGAATCGCCCGGAGTGAAATCAACAAGCTTAGTCTCTGCAGCCGATTTAAACTTCATGGCCGGGTCATGCTCCGTAGTCGGCTTCTTGAGAGAAGTCATATCTGCCGGGTCAACGTTATCTTGATAAAATTTGAGCTCCTCTGCTGCACAGACAGACTCGGCATAAGCCGCATCGCCCTCTTCACACTCCAGGGCCACCTTTCGGCTTCCATGCACAGTGATGGTACCCTTTGTAACCCGGCATCTTGAGCTGTAGATACACATAACACGGCCGTGCCATGAATTTGGCATAGGCCGGCCGTCCGAACAAAGCGTGATATGGACTCTTGATTTTGACCACCTCAAAAGTTAACTTTTCCGCCCTAGAATCATGCTCGTCTCCGAAGGCCACCTCTAGCTCAATCTTCCCCACAGGATACGCCGACTTACCGGGGACCACTCCATGGAAGACGGTGTTCGACGTCTTTAAATTCTTGTCAGTCAAGCCCATGCGCCGAAAGGTCTCGTAATAGAGGATGTTGATGTTGCTGCCTCCATCCATGAGCACTTTAGTAAACTTATAACCACCAACTTGCGGCGCCACCACTAGGGCCAGTTGACCCGGATTATCAACCCGGGCAGGGTGATCCTCCCTGCTCCAGACAATAGGCTGTTCCTACCACCTCAAGTAACGAGGGACTGCCGGTTCAACAGAATTCACAGACCTCTTATGAACTTTCTGATCACGTTTGCACAAACTTGTGGTGAACACGTGATACTGCCCACTACTTAACTGTTTTGGGTGGCTCTGATAACCCGACTGCTGCTGCTGACCTCCTTGACCAGACTGCTGTTGATTATAACTACCCTGGTTTCCCTGAAAACTGGATCCTGAACCACCGCCCAGGCCATGAAGGCCGCCGGCTCCTGAACCGCCGCCTAGGCCTTGATTGCCATCAAATGTGTTATAATTCTTGAAAGCTTTCATGATTGCGCAATCCTTCCATAAATGAGTCGCTGGTCGCTCCCGGGTGTCGTGTTTCGGGAAGGGTTCATTGAGTAGTTGCTCGAGAGACGGACCTGACCCACCAAACCGGGATGGCTTTCCTTTGCGCTTCTGATAGTTACCCTGTGCATTGGCCACAAATTCCAGGTTACTGTCCGCCTTACGCTTATTGCCTCCTTGACTCGCCGGGTTATGCTGCTGACCCTTTCCATTACCATTCTTCTTTCCCTTCCCTGTCTTTTCCTCATCAGACGTGGGATCCTTCGTACTATCAGAATCGGCATACTTGACTAAAGCCGCCATCAGCGTCCCCATATCGTTGCAATCATGCTTAAGGCGCCCCAGCTTCTGTCTCAGAGGCTCAAAGCGGGAATTTTTCTCCAGCATGAGAACTGCTGAGCCGGCGTCCATCTTGTCAGACGAATGTATTATATCTTTGACCCGGCGCACCCAATGAGTCGTAGATTCACCTTCTTCCTGCTTACAATTTGTCAGATACACAATTGACATAGACTACTTGCAAGTATCTTTGAAGTTCTGGATGAAACGGGCTTTTAGCTCCACCCATGAACTAATGGAGTTGGGTGGCAAACCCTTTAACCAAGAACGGGCCATTCTGTCCAGCATCATGGTGAAATATTTAGCCATCGCCTCATCACTAACCTCTAGCAGCTCCATAGCCATCTCATAACTTTCAATCCATGCCCCAGGCTGTAAATCGGCCGTGTAATTCGGCACCTTCCGAGGCCCCTTGAAATCCTTGGGCAGATATACATTACGTAGAGCCGGTACCAGACAAGGAACTCCTCCGGTTCTAGTAGCAACCCCCGCTTCAACGGAAGTCGTCGGGTAAGCTGGTGAGTTCTGTTGGGCTGCTAGCTGAGCTGCCCGCTCGTCCTCCTGACGCATCCGATCCTGAACCGGGTTATACCCGCCGGGCTGGTTTCGGCGCTGAGCATTACTTGACAAGGCCTCTGACTCCATGTGTCTACTGTAACTCGGGCTCTGATTTTGATGAGGCGGAGCTAACCAGGGCGGAGGAGTCGAGTGAATCCTACCCCGGCTGTAGGAGTAGGTTTCTTGGTGAGCCAGGGCTGTTTGGACAAGTTCTCTGATCTTCCGGGTCTCCACTGCTGTCGGATCATCCCCATCCGCCGGGAGGGCCGCCAAACGTGCTGATGCTGCGATTAAGTTCTCCATGGGGTTTGAGAAGTGACCCTGCGGTATTGGTACATAATTGGGCGGTGCCATATTGCCGTGAGGCGGTGTCATCCCCTGAGGCCGGACTGGACCTCCCGCTCCGGATGTAATAAGCTGATTCGCACCTGGCGGGTTACTTGGGCCGGCCCCGGGTGTAGCAAAGAGATTCCGAGGATCATAATTCTGAGGTAAACGGGACTGAGTTTTCTGATGTCCCCTCCTCATTACCTCATTAGATGCGTTCAGGCTCAACGTGAGCTGCAAGGCTTTTGCCTGAAGTTGTTGTACCCGTACGTCCAAAGCCGCCCGCTCTGCTGCTAATCTAGTGTCCTCAACTGCGAAGGTTTCTTTGACCCGGGCGATCTCGTCGCGAACCTGAGCCACCTCAGCCTCATGCTCAGATTGGTTCGCAGGGATGACTGTAACAGTTAACAGAGCCGTAAGCTTATCCATGAGATCCATCAGTACCTGAGCCGGTGAGCGCACGGGGCCTCCTGCCCCGGCTGCTCCTAACCCGGACGTTATAGCCGCTGAAGCCGTAGAATTTTGACCGGGTTGAGTACCAGCCATGAAGACTCCTGCCCGGTTTGGCGACTCTGAGAGGTCAAGAATAGTGCTGCCATCGGAACAGCCCCCAAGCACGCCATCTTGAACTTGATACAGCGAATCTGTTGAGCCGGCGGATGAATCACCGTCAAAGAGGACGGCCGGCTCACCATCCCCTTCAGATCCTTCAGGAAGTTCACCTCCATGGATTGAGCTCGGGCGGGTTTCGCACGCTGAGCCGTCTCGATGAGGTCGGTGTAGTTGTCTGGCTCAGGGCCCGGCTCACCAATTCAGCTGATGAAGACATGAATTCCGCCAAAGGGGACCCGGTAACCGTACTCAATTGAACCGGCGTCGGGGCCCCAGCCTTCGTCGTCGATGTAGATCTTGCCGCGACGACTCTTGGTCATCCGGCCGACTGCGTATCCCTTGAGCCCTTCGAAGCTGCCCTTCAAGAACTCGAATCCACCGTGCGCTGGCCCCACGGTGGGCGCCAACTGTCGTGGAATTGTCACAACAGATGTCCTCTTGCAAGGACTTGATCGTGGAGCCATCGCAACTAGGAATCTTAAAGGGGTTAATCGGGACAAAGGACACGCGATGTTTATACTAGTTCAGCCCCTTACGGTGAAGGAAGGCCTACGTCTAGTTTGGTTGGAATTGCTTGAGGTTTCGATGACCAGGGAGCGAGATACGCTATGCCCGATTCTCGATCTCTTGTTTCTTGCCCTAAGCCGCCAGCGGGTCGTCCCCTTATATACATGGGTTGACGCCCTGCGGCCTACAGAGTCCCTGCCAGCTCATAAACAGTGTCCGGCTTAGTGACTAGTTAATTCTACCTTATGATACAAGTCATGCCATCATGGCGGTTTACCACTATGGGCCTTAAGTCTCCTGTGGGCTTTTAGACCCTTTATTGAACCGCCATCTTCATGCTTGGTCTTGGGCTTCTTCTGATGAGTCCTTCTTTGCGTAACCCGGCCCCTCCTGGGCGGCTTACACAAATAGTTATATCCCCAACAGAACCGGTATCCAATACCCAGGTGCTACTAGGAGTACTAGTGAGGTACACATTAATAACACGTATATACTTTGTTGAAGTTGCCAGCCTTCTTATCTACCATGCATTTGGGGTAATTCCGCTACCAGTAACCGTTCCCCTTACAATAGAAGCACTTAGTCTCGGGTTTGGGTTCAACCTTGGGTTCCTTCACTGGAGCGGCACCTGGTTTGCCATCCATATGAAGTTTCCTTTCTAGCCCTTGCCCTTCTTGAAACCAGTGGTCTTGTTAAACCATCAACACTTGATGCTCCTGCTTGATTTCTACCTTTTGCGGTCTTAAGCACCGCGAACAGCTCCGGGATCAACTCCATCCCTTGCATGCCATAGTTTATCACGAAGATCTAGTAGCTTAGTGATAGTGGCTAGAGAACTCTATCAATCACTATCTTATCTGGAAGTTTAACTCCCACTTCATTTAAGTGATTGTAGAACCCAGACATTCTGAGCACATGCTCACTAGCTGAGCTATTCTCCTCCATCTTGTTGGCAAACGAACTTCTCAGAGGTCTCACCCCTCTCAACACGGGCATGAGCCTGAAATCCCAATTTCAGCTCTTGGAACATCTCATATGTTCTATGGCGTTCAAAACGTCATTGGAATCACGATTCCAAGCCGTAAAGTATGGTGCACTAAACTATCAAGTAGTCATCAGGATGTGTCTGTCAGGTGTTCACAACATCCACAGACGACGTTGTAGGGGTTTGCACATCGAGCGGTGCATCAAAGACGTAAGCCTTCTGTGTAGCAGTGAGGACACTCCTCGGACTACGGACCTAGTCCGCATCATTGCTTACAATATCTTTCAACTTAATCTTTCTCTAGGAACGTATTCAAACAGGGAGCTACAACGTGAACTATTTATCTACAACATATTTGCAAAGACAATTTAGACTATGTTCATGATAATTGAGTTCATCTAATCAAATTATTTAATGAACTCCCACTCAGATAGACATCCCTCTAGTCATCTAAGTGAAACATGATCCGAGTCAACTAGGCCGTGTCCGATCATCACGTGATACGGACTAGTCAACATCGGTGAACATCTTCATGTCGATCGTATCTTCTATACGACTCATGCTCGACCTTTCGGTCTTCCATGTTCCGAGGCCATGTCTGTACGTGCTAGGCTCATCAAGTCAACCTAAGTGTATTGCGTGTGTAAATCTGGCTTACACCTGTTGTATTCGAACGTTAGAATCTATCACACCCGATCATCACGTGGTGCTTCGAAACGACGAACCTTCGCAACGGTGCACAGTTAGGGGAACACTTTTCTTGAAATTTTAGTGAGGGATCATCTTATTTAATCTACCATCGTTCTAAGCAAATAAGATGTAAAACATGATAAACATCACATGCAATCAAATAGTGACATGATATGGCCAATATCATTTTGCTCCTTTTGATCTCCATCTTCGGGGCTCCATGATCATCGTTGTCACCGGCATGACACCATGATCTCCATCATCATGATATCCATCATCGTGTCTTCTTGAAGTTGTCTCGTCATCTATTACGTCTACTACTATGGCTAACACTTTAGCAATAAAGTAAAGTAATTACATGACGTTTAAGTTGACACGCAGGTCATAAATAAATTAAGACAACTCATATGGCTCCTGCCGGTTGTCATACTCATCGACATGCAAGTCGTGATTCCTATTACAAGAACATGATCAATCTCATACATCACATATATCATTCATCACATCCTTTTGGCCATATCACATCACAAGGCATATGCTGCAAAAACAAGTTAGACATCCTCTAATTGTTGTTGCAAGTTTTTTTACGTGGCTGCTATAGGTTTCTAGCAAGAACGTTTCTTACCTACGCCAAAACCACAACGTGATATGCCAATTTCTATTTACCCTTCATAAGGACCCTTTTCATCGAATCCGATCCGAGTAAAGTGGGAGAGACAGACACCCGCTAGCCACCTTATGCAACTAGTGCATGTCAGTCGGCGGAACCAGTCTCACGTAAGCGTACGTGTAAGGTCGGTCCGGGCCGCTTCATCCCACGATGCCGCCGAATCAAGATAAGACTAGTAACGGCAAGTAAATTGACAATATCGACGCCCACAACTGCTTTGTGTTCTACTCGTGCATAGAAACTACGCATAGACCTAGCTCATGATGCCATTGTTGGGGAACGTAGCAGAAATTCAAAATTTTCTACGCATCACCAAGATCAATCTATGGAGTAATCTAGCAACGAGGGGAAGGAGAGTGCATCTACATACCCTTGTAGATCGCTAAGCGGAAGCGTTCAAGTGAACAGGGTTGATGGAGTCGTACTCGTCGTGATCCAAATCACCGATGATCCTAGTGCCGAACGGACGGCACCTCCGCGTTCAACACACGTACAGCCCGGTGACGTCTCCTACGCCTTGATCCAGCAAGGGGAGAAGGAGAGGTTGGGGAAGACTCCATCTAGCAGCAGCACGACGGCGTGGTGGTGGTGGAGGAGCGTGGCAATCCTGCAGGGCTTCGCCAAGCACCGCGGGAGAGGAGGAGGGAGAGAGGCAGGGCTGCGCCATGGAGAGGTCAAAACTCATGTGTTGGCAGCCCCAAAGTCCTCAAGTATATATAGGGGAGAGGGAGGGGGGTGCAACCCCTTTAGGGTTTCCACCCCAAGGGATGCGGCAGCCCCAAACCCATCTAGGGTGGCGGCCAAGGGGGAGAGAGGGGGAAACTTGCCCCCCAAGCTAGCTGGAGGCGCCCCCTCCCCAAACCCTAGCCACCTTGGGCCCTTGTGGGGGGCGCACCAGCCCACCTGGGGCTGGTCCCCTCCCACACTTGGCCCATGCAGCCCTCCGGGGCTTGTGGCCCCACTTGGTGGACCACCGGGACCCTCCCGGTGGTCCCGGTACATTACCGATAAAACCCGAAACTTTTCCGGCGACCAAAACAGGACTTCCCATATATAATTCCTTACCTCCGGACCATTCCGGAACTCCTCGTAACATCCGGGATCTCATCCGGGACTCCGAACAACATTCGGTAACCATGTATATCTATTCCCTATAACCCTGGCGTCATTGAACCTTAAGTGTGTAGACCCTGCGGGTTCGGGAGTCATGCAGACATGGCCAAGACAACTCTCCGGTCAATAACCAACAGCGGGATCTGGATACCCATGTTGGCTCCCACATGTTCCACGATGATCTCATCGGATGAACCACGATGTCAAGGATTCAATCAATCCCGTATACAATTCCCTTTGTCCATCGGTATGATACTTGCCCAAGATTCGATCGTCGGTATCCCGATACCTTGTTCAATCTCGTTACCGGCAAGTCTCTTTACTCATTCCGTCACACATCATCCCGTGATCAACTCCTCGGTCACATTGTGCACATTATGATGATGTCCTACTGAGTGGGCCCAGAGATACCTCTCCGTTTACACGGAGTGACAAATCCCAGTCTCGATTCGTGCCAACCCAACAGACACTTTCGGAGATACCTGTGGTGTACCTTTATAGCCACCCAGTTACGTTGTGACGTTTGGCACACCCAAAGCACTCCTACGGTATCCGGGAGTTGCACAATCTCATGGTCTAAGGAAATGATACTTGACATTAGAAAAGCTTTAGCATACGAACTACATGATCTTTGTGCTAGGCTTGGGATTGGGTCTTGCCATCACATCATTCTCCTAATGATGTGATCCCGTTATCAACGACATCCAATGTCCATGGTCAGGAAACCGTAACCATCTATTGATCAACGAGCTAGTCAACTAGAGGCTTACTAGGGACATGGTGTTGTCTATGTATCCACACATGTATCTGAGTTTCCTATCAATACAATTCTAGCATGGATAATAAACGATTATGATGAACAAGGAAATATAATAATAACCAATTTATTATTGCCTCTAGGGCATATTTCCAACATGGTGAGCACAAGGGCCGCTTTTGGGAAATTAATACCCGAAAATCCGGTCCTGACAACGGTACCGAAGAGGCTAGCAATGATGGAAGGGTGAGCGTGTGTATAATCCATGGACTCAACATTAGTCATAAAGAACTCACATACTTATTGCAAAAATCTATCAGTCATCAAAACAATGTACTACAGCATGCTCCTAGGGGGATAGATTGGTAGGAAAAGACCATCGCTCGTCCCCGACCGCCACTCATAAGGAAGACAATCAATAAACACCTCATGCTCCGACTTCGTTACATAACGGTTCACCATACGTGCATGCTACGGGACTTGCAAACCTCAACAAAAGTATTTCTCAATTTCACAATTACTCAACTAGCATGACTCTAATATCACCATCTTTATATCGCAAAACTATTGCAAGGAATCAAACATATCATATTCAGTGATCTACAAGTTTTATGTAGGATTTTATGACTAACCATGTGAATGACCAGTTCCTGTCATCTCTCTAAATAGATATAAGTGAAGCAAGAGAGTTTAATTCTTTCTACAAAAGATGTGCCCGTGCTCTAACAAATATAAGTGAATCAAAAGAGCATTCTACAAATGGCGGTTGTCTAAGTGAAGAGAAACAGGCAATCCAAACTTCGAATGATATAAGTGAAGCACATGAAGCATTCTATAAAGCCATACTCAAAAGATATAAGTGAAGTGCAAAGAGCATTCTATAAATCAACCAAGGACCATCTCATACCAGCATGGTGCATAAAAAAATAAAAACCTAAATGCAAAAGACGCTCCAAGACTTGCACATATCGCATGAACGAAACGAATCCGAAAACATATCGATACTTGTTGAAGAAAGAGGGGATGCCTCCCCAGCATACCCAAGCTTAGACACTTGAGTCTCCTTGAATATTTACTTGGGGTGCCTCGGGCATCCCCAAGCTTGAGCTCTTGCCTCTCTTCCTTCTTATCACATCGAAACCTTCTCGATCATCGAACACTTCATCCACAAAAAACTTCAACAGAAAACTCGATAAGATCCGTTAGTATAATAAAGCAAATCACTACTCTAGGTACTGTTGCAAACCAATTCATATTTTGTGTTTGCATTGTGTCTACTGTAATATAACTTTTTCATGGCTTAATCCACTGATATAAATTGATAGTTTCATCAAAACAAGCAAACTATGCATCAAAAACAGAATCTGTCTAAAACAGAACAGTCTGTAATAATCTGAACATTCATCATACTTCTGGTACTTGAAAAATTCTTCAACAATTAGGAAAAATAAGAAATTTGTATAGGAAGACAGTGCAAAAAGAATCAGAACCATTTGACGTTCCAGCAAAAAATGTAAAATCATGCACTACAGCCAAAGTTTCTGTCCTGCACCATACAAACCATCAAGCAAATGTAAACTTCCTAAAGGCAAACCTTGGCACATTATTTTTATTTCTAAACTTTATAAAAGCACACAACAGAGATAAGTGACTCTCTAAAACTTCCGGGTTGTCTCCCTGGTAGCGCTTTCTTTAAAGCCATTAAGCTAGGCATATAGTGCTCAAGTAATGGATCCACCCGGATCCCAAGCTATATCAAAGCCAATTTTAATTAACAATGATTTGTAGTTTAGTAGTGAGCACAAAGTAACATATATAATGTAATGACGAAGTCTAAGTCTCTTCCTATGCATCGGCATGTCATAAAAGAACAAATCATGCACATAAAGTAAAGGCCAATGCATAGTATAAACAGTTTGTTGCAATTTTATCGTGTTGGAAACATAGAGAGGTGGAGATATAGTTCCTCTCTCATAATAATTGCAAGTAGGAGCAGCAAGCACATGCATATTATACTCATCAAAATCATCATGTGTATTAGTAAAAGGCAACCCATCAATATAATCCTTAATAAGAGCAAACTTCTCCGATATAGTGTAGTTGGGAGAATTCAAAAAGATAATAGGACTATCATGCGTGGGTGCAATAGCAACAATTTCATGTTTAACATAAGGAACTATAGCAAGTTCATCTCCATAAGCATCATTTATATTGGCATCTTGGCCACAAGCATAGCAAGCATCATCAAAAAGGGATATTTCAAAAGAATCATAGGGATCATAACAGTCATCATAGCAATCATCCTTCGGTAAGCACGAAGGGGAATTAAACAATGTATGAGTTGAAGAGTTACTCTCATTAGAAGGTGGGCACGGGTGATCAATCCGCTCTTCCTCCTTTTGTTCTTCACTCTCCTCCTCATCTTTTTCATCCAATGAGCTCACAGTTTCATCAATTTCTTCTTCCATAGACTCCTACAAAATATTAATCTCTTCTTGGATAGCGGAGTATTCCTCAATATATTGTTTAACATAGGTATTAGAAGCATAATTCTCATAACAATATTCATGTATGGAAAAATTTTCAGATTTGTAAAGAGTAGCATCATACTTTTCAATCAAAGAAGCAATTTCAAAAGCAACCTTAAAAGCAACAAATTCTTCAATTTGTTGAACATCATAGTAATTATAAACACCCTTAGCATATGAAGATAAGATTCCATTATCAATAAACTCACATTGGTAGGTAAGGTGTTTCTTAGGGTTCTCAGAACAACAAGTAAAATCATAATAATAGCATAAATTCCAAGCATAGCATTGCATAGTATTAATTTGATGCTGTAAAAGTTTCCCTTTTGAGATATACGGTGTCGCACATAACAAGCATTCTCATCTAAAGATTTGCCCTCAACTAGGCTAGTTGGGGTTTCAGCACGAGCACATAGGGATCGAAGATGATCCAAGTAATAAGCTTCAGCAGTGTGATAGATTTTGAGTGGTTCTTCAACCATTGGTTCAGTAGGTACAACTAATTTTTTGGTATTTTGCGTTTCCTACCCATAACTAAAGATAGAAAACAACTAAGAACAGCAAATAAAAATTACTTAGTGGTAAAGCAAACAAGCACACACGAGAATATTCACCCACGCTATTGCTCCCCCGCAACGGCGCCAGAAAAAGGTCTTGATAACCCACAAGTATAGGGGATCAATTGTAGCCTCTTTCGATAAGTAAGAGTGTCGAACCCAACGAGGAGCTAAAGGCAGAACAAATATTCCCTCAAGTTCTATCGACCACCGATACAACTCTACGCACGCTTGATGTTCGCTGTACCTAGAACAAGTATGAAACTAGAAGTACTTTGTAGGTGTTTTAGATAGGTTTGCAAGATAATAAAGATTACGTAAATAAAAAGTAGGGGCTGTTTAGGTAAAGACGCAACTAAATTAGTTTTAGTAGAGAGTTTGTTGTTACGAGAAAGTTATTTGTCCCTAGGCAATCGATAACTAGACCGGTAATCATTCTTATAATTTTATTTAAGGGAGAGGCATAAGCTAACATACTTTCTCTACTTGGATCATATGCACTTATGATTGGAACTCTAGCAAGCATCCTCAACTACTAAAGATTCATTAAGGTAAAACCCAACCATAGCATTAAAGTATCAAGTCCCCTTTATCCCATACGTAAACCTACTTACTCGGGTATGTGCTTCTTTCACTCACGCCACCCACCATAAGCAAATCATAAACATATTGCAAACCCTACAGTGGGAATCCCTCACACTTGCGCGACACGGAGAGCACCATAGGACAGCACCAATAATAAAACATACAACTCAAAGCAATCACGATCATCAAATAGCCATTAGGACAAAACAGATCTACTCTCAAACATCATAGGATAGCCATACATCATTGGGAAATAATATATAGCGTTGAGCACCATGTTTAAGTAGAGATTACAGCGGGTAAGAGAGAGGTTACACCGCTGCATAGAGGGGGGAAGAGTTGATGATGATGGTGGTGAAGTTGTTGGTGAAGATGGCGGTGATGATGATGGCCCTCGGTGGCACTCCGGCGCCACCGGAAGCGAGGGGGAGAGAGCCCCCCTCCTTCTTCTTCCTTGACCTCCTCCCTAGATGGGAGAAGGGTTTCCCCTCTGGTCCTTGTCTCCCATGGCGTGGGAGGGGCGAGAGCCCCTCCGAGATTGGATCTATCTCTCTGTTTCTCTCTGGTTCTGCGTTCTCCTCTGGCTCTGTTTCACTGTTTCGTATATATATGGAGATCCATAACTCCGATTGGCTTGAAACCTTCACCGTGATTTTTTTTCTGAATATTAGCTTTCTTGTGGCAAAAGAATAGCATCAACCGCCTTACGGTGGGCTCACGAGGGTAGGGGCGCACCCTAAGGGGGGTGCCCCCTGCCTCGTGACCACCTCGGGCACTGGTTCACATTGATTTTCCTTCCAAATTTTCAATATTTTCCAATAATAAGCTCTGTCCATTTTTATCCCGTTTGGACTCGTTTGATATGGATATTCTGCGAAACCAAAAACATGCAACAGACAGGAACTGGCACTGGGCACTGGATCAATATGTTAGTCCCAAAAATAATATAAAAAGTTGCCAAAAAGTATATGAAAGTTGAATAATATTGGCATGGAACAATCAAAAATTATAGATACGACGAAGACGTATCAAGACACCAAGTTTAAATGGACAGAAGAATGTGAGGCAAGTTTCCAGGAGTTGAAGAAACGTTTTGTTACAGCCCCAGTGTTGATTCTGCCGGATATACGCAAGGATTTCCAAGTGTATTGCGACGCTTCTCGCTTAGGACGTGGAGGAGTGCTTATGCAGGACGGAAGAGTTGTTTCATATGCCTCACGATAGCTTCGACCGCATGAGTTGAATTATACCACGCATGATTTGGAGTTAGAAGCCGTAGTGAATGCGCTCAAAACCTGGAGACACTATCTTATTGGAAACCATTGTGATGTGTACACGGATCATAAGAGTTTGAATTACATTTTCACTCAGAAGGAGCTGAACCTCAGGCACAGGAGATGGTTGGAGCTCATAAAGGATTATGATATGAAGTTGCACTATCATCCAGGCAAAGCCAATGTCGTAGTAGACGCTTTGAGCCGGAAGAGTTATGCCAATACCCTCGTAAGTGGGGGATTGCCAAAGGAGTTAGTGGAAGATCTCAGGGAGCTTCGTTTGGAGATAGTTCCTAGAGGTTTTTTAGCAGCATTGGAGGTTCAGTCAACATTATTAGGAAAGATTCGAGAAGCTCAAAAGGATGACAAATAAATTGCCGAGATAAAGGAGAGAATGAGCAAAGGAAAAGCCAAAGGTTTTCGTGAGGATGAGCACGACACCTTGTGGTTTGAGGACCGTGTTTATGTGCCCAATAATGCAGAGATCAGGAAGTTGATACTACAGGAAGCTCACGACTCGCCATACTCGATACACCCCGGAAACACCAAGATGTATTTGGATCTGAAGGAGCGTTTCTGGTGGACTGGAATGAAGAAGGATATTGCCGAGTATGTAACCATATGTGATGTATGTTAGAGAGTGAAGGCAGAACATCAGAAGCCAGCCGGATTATTGCAGCCTATGCCGATACCCGAATGGAAGTGGGACAAGCTTGGCATGGATTTCATCACCGGATTACCCAGGACCCGATGGGGATATGATTTTATTTGGGTAGTAGTGGATCCTTTAACCAAAGTGGCTCACTTTATCCCAGTGAAGACCACCTATACAAGTGCGAAGTCGGCCAAGATATATATGACCAGGATCGTATGTCTGCACGGAGTTCCGAGGACCATCGTATCAGATAGAGGAACACAGTTTACTTCAAAGTTTTGGCACCAGCTACACCAGACTTTGGGTACCAGGCTAGAGTTCAGTACAGCTTTTCATCCGCAGACAGATGGACAGACCGAGAGAGTCAACCAGATTCTGGATGACATGTTGAGAGCTTGTGTGCTAGATTATGGATCTAGTTGGGATGACAATTTGCCTTACACGAAGTTCTCATACAACAATAGCTATCAGGCCAGTTTGAAGATGGCACCTTTCGAAGCTTTGTTTGGAAGGAGGTGCAGAACACCGTTGATGTGGGAGAAGTTGGAGACCGTTAGTTGTTTGGACCTGACTTGATCAAGGAATCCGAAGAGAAGGTTAAGCTGATTCGTGATAGATTGAAGGTAGCTCAGTCCAGACAGAAGAGTTATGCAGACTCAAAATGCAAGGAGGTAGTCTATGAAATCAGAGATAGAGCATATCTTCCTGTGTCACCTCTGTGTGGAGTTAAATGTTTTGGATTTAAGGGGAAGTTAGCCACGAGATTTGTAGGACCATACCGAGTTTTGGAACGTATGGGAGAGGTGGCCTAAAAGTTGGAGTTACCAGAAAGACTGTCAGGAGTTCATGATGTGTTGCACGTTTCCCAGTTGAAGAAGTGCCATGCTGAGATGGTCGATATTCCTTTGAGAGATACAGTGCCCCTGGAAGCAATTCAATTGGATAGTGACCTGACCTATGAGGAGAAACTAGTCAAGATTCTCGAGTTTGCCAGCCGAGTTACACGCAGCAAGGTTATCAAGTTTTGCAAAGTTCAGTGGAGCCACCATACGGAAGATGAAGCCACCTGGAAATGTGAGAAAGATCTACGGAAAGACCACCCGCACCTATTTTCTAGTCAACCCGAATGTTGAGGACGAGATTCATCTTAAGGGGGGTAGGTTTGTAACATCCCAAATTTTCAATTTGGAATGTTATACCTAGGTCATTCATGCATATCATATTTTATTGCATTTTGTTTTGCGATCCTCGAAATTCTAAGCAACTCAAGGACCCACGCAGAGAGTTGAGAATTTCACCGTTTTCATATTTGAATTATCTCAAATATCAAAACCAGGATCACTTTGGTTTTAATTATTTTTCTCCAAAAATATTTCATATTAAAAATGTATGAGAGGACATAATATGACTTCTCCAAAATAAATGAAATGTTGGAGGAAAAATGTTAAAATCAAATAAATAATTTATTTTGGATTTTATTGCTATTTTATTTGAATTAGAAAAAAATGCATTTTTCAAAATTGAATTTTAGGCCAAGAAAATGTTCACTTTATTCTAAATATTTCATTTAGACGGTGAAAATTGTTTTTGGCATTTTTATATTTTTATTTTATTTATTTAGGATTTTCTCGGCAGAATCAGTTTAAAAAAATTCTCCGCCGGACCGAACTGGGCCGAGGCCCAGCAGGCCCAGCTGCCGCGTCGCCCTCCCCGTCGCGTGCCATCGCCGGACTAGGGGAGTCCGAGCCCCGCCCTCCGCGCCGACCACCTTCCCAAGTCGGACGCCGCCGCCGCCTTCCCCCCTCTTAAATACCACCCCGGGGCCCCCATGGAGCCCCACATCGCCCGCACCGCCGTCTACCCTCGCCAGCCCCGCAGCCGAGCCGCGTCGTCGCCAGCCCAACCGGAGTCGCCCCGTTCGCCAGATCGAGCCGTCGTTCACCGGATCTCGTCCGCCCGGTCTTTTTTTGGTTTTTAGGTAAAAGCAGCTCCGGTTTTGTTTAAAACCCTAGTTCGGTTTTTTAGATTCAGTTCGGTTCGTTTCGACAGTTTATTTTATTTAGCGGACGTTCGTCCTTTCATTCATTTTAACGAACGCTATTCGCCGGTTAGGTTCAGAAAGCGAACGTTCGTTCGTTAGTATTTTCTTTTTATTTAATTTTTTTGGCCAGGGACGTATTCATGATTACTTTTATCATAGATCAGCCCCTGATCTTCAAACCCTCGTCGTTTCTAAACCGTTTGTCCAAATCCAGTGAAATCAACGCCAAAATCTTTGTCTCGAGCCCCTCTATCTGTTTAATCCACTTGAACAAGGTTTTGACAATTTAAAATTTTGTTTCAAGTAGATTTGAATTTGAAGTTCTTTTGATCGTAGTTTCAGTTCCGTAGCATCGATTCGATCGATTCTTTTCGCAGATCGAGCCTCTTCGGTTGAGCTTTCAAATTCAACCTTCTTATTTGAGTTTACTAGTGCATATTTTCTTGAGTGCTTATGTATGCTATTGTTTGTTTGTGATAGAATTCCCGGAGTGCGAAGCGTGCTACTACGAGTCACTAGGTTTTGCAGATCGTCAGCAAGGCAAGTAGCACATTGATCATACTCTTTTCATACCCAGTTTTATGCATTACTTCCAATCCTCAAACACTACATGATTAGGATGTGATTAATATGTGGGTGTTGGGAAGTAGATGATGAGGTAGAACCTATTACCTGTTTTATTATCAAACCCTTGGGAGTTACTTCTACGTTATGCTCATATTGCTATGCTATGCTCGTAGACGTGGATTGGGTTTGAGAGTATCCATGACAGATGTGAGATATTTTAATTAATGGTTCAACTTAAGGTGTCAACTTTAATACACATATGGGTGGATTGTTGGTTTGGGCACCTGGGGTTATACCAGTGTTGTCCTTGGAGATCCCGGGGTTATACTGTATGATCCTCCTATGGTCTGCCACCTAGCCTCAAAGGGATCATAAGATTATTCATGCTAGAAACTTCCGTTTGCAGACACAAGCTATTATGGGCTCTAGCATAGTTGAGTAGGCTGCATGACCTCTTTCAATGGTGGGCTAGCAGATGTAGGGGAAAGTAGGTGTAACTTTCCACTCGGAGTAAGGAGTTAGAGCTTCTGAAAGACTGTGGCTCGGTCATCCGTTTCTCAAACACCATGTAGTGCGAGAAATCCAATGGAGGAGATCGAGTCTTATGGGGAAAAGTGCGCAAACCTCTACAGAGTGTATAAACTAATCACGGTTAGCCATGTCCCCGGTTATGGACATCTTGAGTATCTGGTACCTGAATTATTGATTTGATCTCATCATTCTAAATTAATTTGTTGGGTTGTTAATGATTACTTTAATTGGGATTGAGACAGGGGTACCATTCTCAATGTTTCAACGACCATGATAGTTAAAACAAAATATATTCCATTTGTTGTAGGAAAAAATTGGCTTTTCGCAAAACATTATAACCATAGAGCCTCCGCCAGCCATATATGCATGTAGTGATAGCATTTATATTGTTCATTGCTCTACTGTTTTATATTGCCAGCATATTCCACGTGTTGACCCGTTCCGGGCTGCAACATATCATGTTGCAGACTTTCAGACGAAGAGTAAGGTGCGCGAGGTCGTTGTCATGCACTCAACAATGCCGTTGGAGTTGATGGACTCACTTTATCTTCCAAGCCTTCCGTTGTTATCTTTAGATGGCCTTAAGCCATATTTATTGCAATAAGTTCTCTCTTGAGACTATTGATGTAATAAGTGTGTGATTGCTACTCTGTTATAAATCCTTCAAGTACTGTGTGTGTCAGCATTACCGATCCAGGGATGACACAGAACATAGAGATTTGATCATCTGAGGTCGAATCGCTACATTACATCACCAGTGTAATTACACATTAAGCCGGAGCGGCGTCTCAAAGGTATGATCCTCCAGGAAACCCAGCACCAAACTAGGTCAATACCAGCCAATCCATTTCCCAACAGAGCCCTGGTTTTGGAGATAGCGGGAGCGAGTTTTCTACGCTCAACAGCAGTAAGCTTCTCGGGAAGATGATGTTTTGGGTCAAGCCGCTGAACACGATAACCCGGCAGTGGATTCTCGTCGGCTGGAGAAGTATCTTTACAGTAAAACCATGTCTGGTTCCAGTCTTTGGGATGAATTGGAAGGGTGGCATAGGGAAAGATGGAGTCTCTTCTCCGTTGAATTGAAATTCCGTCAAGTTCTAAACTGGGGACGTTGGTGAACTCATTCTGCCAGTTCACATAGAAAAATTCCCTAAAGAGTTCAACATTGGGCTCCTCTTGAAGATATACTTCACAGAAGACCTGGAAGTTGCAGATATTAGACACGGAATTGGGCTCAATGTCTTGAGGATGCAATTGAAAGAAGTGTAGAATGTCTCGGAAGAACTTAGACCCGGGTGGTCAAAAGTCCCGGTTCATATGATCAGTAAAGACAATGACTTCACCGTCGTTCGGCTTAGGTTTTCTCTCATCCGGATTGGGGGCAAGCCAAGGCATGATGTTCCTTTTTGGTAAAAAGCCGACTGTGACAAAGTCCTTGAGTGTACTTTCAGTGACTATGGAATCAACCCAGTTACATGTGGTGGTTGTCTTCGGTGGCATTGTGAATGATGAGGCCTAAAAAGGAAAGAAGGGTGGCCAGTTCAAATAAATTTTTTAACCCGGAGATGATTACAAATAGCCTATGATCTCATTGACGGCTTAACGGGACCTAATGGTATATGACTAATTAAAAACTAGCGAGGCAAACCGCCATGACAACAATGGTATTCGAGACCTATCAAGAGCAAATTTTACTAAGTGTTGAAACAAACAGGATTCACAGATCGTTGCTATGATTTCGGATCTGCAGCGTTTCAGATAATGGAAAACATTTTCGACCTAAATTTCGGTGCTCAAGCAGTTCATGTGTTCAGATCGGTTTTCTTATGCAAAGGAGATGGGCTAAATACCAAGGCAAGTATCACAATTGTCGCCGTGCAGAAGGAGCGCTAAGCCTGAATCAAAGACACAGGTTGCAGTGAAGAACAAGGATGATCTCCGACGAGTTTTTAGGAAACCCGAATGAGATCCAGAGGAAAGGGAAGGAGGAAAACTTACCTGCGCTATCAAATGACGAAGGCGCGGGACCAAACTCTGGACAGAACAGGTCAATGCAGCGGACGAGGTTGAGGCAGTAAGTTGAGGTCGAGGACGGCGGTAGAGCTCGGGCGCTGGAGCGACGCGAGGAAGAAGAAAGGGATAAAGTGGCAAGGGAGGAAAAAGAAAGGGACCCTTGGCCCTATTTGTAAGCGAATAGTGAACAGGCAGGCGCGAGAATCGAGGAGGTCAAGGAATGATTATCCAGCGACTCGGACGCCTCGATATTCGGGACAATTATTAAAGGATAAAGATCCGTTAAGATATGTTGCGTAATTTTTTAATTGTTATGACAGGTGACGTCATGGCGGGTTATTATAATTTCAGGAGATGACGTCATGGCGGGTTACAATATCTCACAGGAAAACAAAGGAAGGGGAATTTTTGTATGTATGAAGGATTGACATGAACAAGTTCAAATCAACATGGGGCCTAATGTTGGGGATATAAGTATTGGGTGTAACCCGCCCAGGAGGCTCCGGATTATACCTACGGAGAATCATAAAGTAAAAGTCCCATGAAGATCTTGAGGATGGCGGTTCATGGAGGAAGCTGTTAAGGGCCTCAAGCCCAAAGGCGGCTTAAGGCCCATAGGTGTAAATCGCCATATGAGTAAGACTTGTAATCTAAGGCAGGTGTTAGTAGTCACCGGACCGGACACATTGTTTATGAGCCGGCCGGGACTCTGTGAACCATTGGGCGTCAACCTATGTATATAAAGGGACGACCCGGCGGCGGTTTAGGGCAAGAAATAACAGATTGAGAATTAGGTCAAGCGTATTCGCTCCCTGGTAATCGAGACATAAGCAATATCACCTCAAACTGGAGTAGGCTTTTACCCTCCCCGCAAGGGGCCGAACCAGTATGAATCCTTTGTGTCCTTTGTCCCGTTTTAACCCCTTCAAGCAAACCTAGTTGCGATGGCTCCACGACTAAGTCCTTCCACTAGGACATCTGCCATGACAATTCCACAACACATTCTACAATTCTAGCTTGGTGAAACTAAAATTTTAGGTCATGCTGACTGTGGTCCTTCAAACTATAATGCCTGACTGGGCACCAACACTAATCTTGTGAGTGCTCAGGACTGACAATGGAGATAGTAAATTCTAGGAGATGGTGTCTTTGATGTACCCTGCAACAACATAAGTGAGTCATTGTGGTTCGCAAGATGTTATTGCATTTAGTTCATCTGGCTCATGTAATGTAGATAGTGGTGCATCAGCTGCCCTATCCTTTGAACCTTATATTGGATGGTATATTGTAATGCCATGAGCTTCAGGAAAGGAAAGCTTTGTGCAATTTTTGGTGCTAGGTGTGAAACTATTTCATATGACATTCATGCATGGAGTTATGCAACAACAATTTAATATGAGTTGGTCATCTGGCATAGTTGCATGTCTAGCAAACCTACTAATGGTTCACTTTATAAGTACAGGAATCCTACAGATCATAAATAAACCTACCTACAATTTTAGTTTATGGATAATGAAGTGAAGCTCCTAACTATTTTCAAATTGTGCACTAGTTAAACATATTGTGTTCATTTCAAAAATTAATTAATAGACTTTAAATGAAGGAACTAAGATTTTAACCTAATTTGTACAATATCAACTTTAATAGATACACTGGGTGGCTACTCAGCCCCTGTCGTGGCCCACTAAGGGAATATGCAGAACAAATTTAACAACATATACATCACAGAACAAAATCTGAGCACATGCGGCAATCCAGATTCTAATATAAAAAACCTAACTCTCATTATGATCTCTCTAGCATTCAAGCATGAATCAAATACAAAAAACCCTAACTCTCAAATGGGGTTCTCCATTCAATCAAAAAACCTAACAAGTAGAAGGGGGTGCCGCATTCAATCACAAATCTACTCTAAAAAAAACCTATCTACTAAATCTTCTGCTTATCAACTACAACTATGAAAGGAGGGGAACAAGAAGCATTACCACATCCACCACCTGCTTGTCGCTCGCCTCCGCACCTACATCCAGTGCGCCGCCAGACGCCGTCACCACCAAGTCCGGCATGACGGAGTCCGAGCCCACCACCCCCTGCTCCACCAGTTCTGCCGCCGCAGCGACATATCCGGCGACCGCGGGTGCAGCATCTCCCGCACCGCCGACGGC
Source organism: Triticum urartu (assembly GCF_003073215.2). Taxonomy (NCBI): domain Eukaryota; kingdom Viridiplantae; phylum Streptophyta; class Magnoliopsida; order Poales; family Poaceae; genus Triticum; species Triticum urartu. The sequence continues at coordinate 691,156,818 of NC_053028.1, forward strand.
GGCCACTTCTTGGACGGCATCTGTCGCGGTGTTCGCGGTCTCGACCAGAACTCCGTGCGCAGCGGCGGCAGCGCCACGACCTTGCTCCATCAAAGCCTGAGAGAAGGAGGCGGTGGGGTTGAGCAAGTACGTGCGGTGGCGGGGTGATGGAGACGAGGGGGAGACGATGCGGCAAGGAGGGAGGGAGTGAGACGATTTGGGGGGAAATGGTGGGGGTGATGCGGCCGGTGGTGGTCCCCCCCCCCTCCCCCTTATAGGATGGGATGTTTTTCGAAGTTTTCGTGCGTGGCGTGGCCGTGTGCCTAGCCCACGACCGCCACATGTGACAAGGGAAAACGAAACACCCACGTACAATACATGTATATCCTCAGCGTACAAAAGTAATTGGACCGGTGCGGGCTTGTACAGGGCTCTACGCGCGCTCTACGCGGGCATAAAAAGACGATCATGCCCCCTCTTCACGAATCATTTTTGACAAATCTCAGCCGTCCTTGTGTTTCACGCGCCGAGCGTTCAGTCAGGGGGGAGCACCGGAGCAAAAACGTAACACGCCTTGGTACGGGGCTGCATGCATGCGCGCCCGGGTTAACAGCTCCCCATCTTTGCATGCCCAACCAACATACGTGTCTATACTCTATACCAAATATTTGAATACAATACGACCGTGTTTCCATCACTCCGATACACGAAATATGCATGACAAAAATCTACACAGGCGTCGCAAAATGTATGTATATACATAAAACATGCAAGATCGGGTTCCCATCACAAGGACGTGATCATGCCAACTTGCTCTAGGACTCCATACGAACCAGAATCCGGTTTACGGATATGATCCACTCCCGACTCGATCTCGAATTCCCTCCCCGGCCGGCCTACATCTCTACTATTAAAGCAGAATCGAACGTCGTGATGGTTCGACCTGCTGTTTTCCATGTACGATCGGATCTTCCTTCCACGCGCGCGTAAGAAAAGCAGCCCACCCCGCGGATGATCGGTACAACGTGGCCCCATCCACGACCGAACAGAGAGAGAGAAAATTGTTGCTACACATGCACACACACGCCTCCGTTTCTCCTCTCTCCCCAAGTCGCTCCCGATCCCATCTCTCTCCATGAAAAGTTGCCGCCGCCGGCTGTGCTCGTCACCCCGCCTCCTCTCCATCCGCTGCCGCGCGCGGATCTAGGTGAGGCGTGTCTCCCGTCCCTTGCGCCCGTCGTGGAAGAGAGGGAGAGAGAAAGAGAGAGGTGGGAGAGAGAGGGAGGAGCAGACAGCGGGGGTGCTGGCCTAATCGCCGACAGTGGAAGATGAGGTCGTGGTTCCGACGCATCGTGGGTCGGCGATGCTGAGGCACGGCCGTCGACTTCCTTGTTTGCCTCTGGCCGCGGGCGCACCTTCTCCTCATGTCACCCAAGATGGTCTGTAGTCCATCACGGTCATCATAACTCCAAACGCCGCCGTCGTCGTCTGACGTGCAGTTCAGGGCGGCCACCAGAAAGAGCCTGATATGCCGCCGTTATGGAGAAGCTCTCGGTTATGGTGAGATATACACCGTGTTTCCTTTTTCTTCCAGACTTCAAATTCATTGGTTGATATGATTTTTTTAGGTTAGGGTAAATGGCGATGATTTCGGATAATCTGGTCTAAGAGCTTGTGGAGACGAAAAAATAATCCTAATCAAGCAGTTTGGGAACAGCAATGCCAAGATTAAGTTCAGCAAGGAAGCCAAACGACATTTTACAGTGTCTACTCTCACAAGTACTCTGCTAATTTGCTTGGTAGTTGTTTGCCCTCTCCTGATCGAGATGAATTATGGATGTCTCTTGTGCCACTGATAGATTGGTTTGGTGGTTGGTCTGATTTTTCACGCCTGGTAAACAAGAAGGTTGCTAGCTGCTTATAAAGATAAGCCCGTGAGGAGAACTGGATATATATGTAATGTTAACTCATGTTCAACTGTTTTGCCATTTCCCCTGAAACTATGCAACTGCGACTGCTCCAGTCTTTGTTGATCTTAATGTAAGACCAAGAGATGAAGTGTATTGCTTATCAAATTCTGTTGTTTTCTTGTCAGATGAAAGAATTTAATTTTAGGATGAAAATTTAGCATTTAACAAATCAAGCGGTCAAGCCACTAAATCATGATCCTTTAATGTTATAGTACAGCTATGAAAGGATGAGATACTTTTGGTTGCATGCTTAAAGAGAACTACTTGGTACCACAAAAACTGGGCACCGAAGTAATTTTGATTGGATAATAATTTATGCACCACAACATAAGTGGATAAACTCCTCTCACATGTTTGCTATTTCCTGCAAACTTTTCCTTTTATTTGTGCAGGAACTTCTCAGTATATATTTCCTTTCCGTTTGCAATCTGTGGACCATCACTCTGTGTAGTACAGTCAGTATATACGTTTCCTTTTATTTTTGAACTTTTAAACTACCTTAGAAGCGACGATGAAAACTTAACATCAGTGCACTTTTCTATATATTGTATTCTGACTACCCTACTCAATCGCTAACCCAGCGAGGTTAAAAGCTTGCCTTGCCTTTTGACTTTTTTTCTTGTGCTGGTAAGAACAAATGCCGGTTGTTATCCTCTTGTCATGGCCCTATTAAATACAGTTATCTCTGTATAAAAAATCACATATATAATGTGTTTCATAATAGCATTGTAGGCAAAGGTTTGAAACACGCAGTGATCAATATTTAGACAACAATTTTCAGTACAGTATTCTGAGGAATACTAGATTCGTGTGTTGTTTCATATGCTGTAGTTTTCTGCTTGACATGAATTTTTCACATGGAAAAGGGGCTAAGTTTGGTGGGCTTTGTATTTCTCATCACTTTGTGTTTATTATTTTGTAGTCCTTAATTGCCATCGTTAAGGTCAATTAGTGCTAGCAGTTAATGCTCTCTGTTCAATTCTGGGGTGGCAGACCAAGCATTTCAGAGCTTCGCATTTTAAGAATCTCAGGTAATATGATTCTTCTATGTAGCAACACATCGGCTTTTAGCAATCTTTAAAGTGAATGATAATTTATTGTTGTATTTCCAAGAATGGAAATTGCAATTGCAAATGATTTTTTTGATCAAAAATTTAAACTTGTTCGCAAGTAAATATTAATTTTAGTTTACAAGTAAACAAGCAAAACTTTTTTTTGAAATAAACCTTTTCTCCTTAATTTTTACACTATCTCTGTTGATGCAGATAGGAATTTTAGTAACTTGAGAAGGTTGGCCGCCGAGAACTTCATTTATGCACACAACCATCCATGGATTAGATAGGATGTATGATGCAGTGGCTACATCGACCACCCTGAGCTCGCTGATGAATCCGGCCGGGCACATGATGCCATTAACAGCAAGAATGACAATGTACCTTCGTGCAACATTTTTGAGCTATCATGCTCTTATCTTACCAAATGGTATCATTGCCACCTAGCAAAGAATGTTGATACTTGAGCGCACCCTCTGATATATACTTTCTAGCCAGCTACAGGAATGAGAACCAGCAGGAAACAGAATGCAAGGCTCGTCAGATGGGTACCAAGAAAAAGGCTGGCCCCAAAACCTGCAATGTGTTCCTTCTGTTTGAAACCTCGTGGACTCAAGCTTCACGTACAATCCAACACAGAGATCACATAAAAAATTCCAAGCATGGCAGGCGGAAACAATAGAGAAAATGAGAGGAAGACAATAAACATGTACAATGACATGGTGAGAGGGAAAAAGAAATACAATGACATTCAGTTTATTTTAACCCATTCTTTCTCTGTCATTCTCTTTTCTTTCTCACCCTTATGTCTAAAATAAACCGGAAGAGCATGGCAGAGGAAGACAATAAACATGTACAATGACATGGTAAAAAAAATACACATGACACATTTAGGTTCATGTCTTTTTGTTATTCCCGTGGCAACGCACGGGCATCTAACTATGTATTCGAGACTGCTAAGTCTCTTCTATTTTTTTCCTTTCGGCATGGACAAGGATTCGCCTTGAATACTATTATGTAGAGTACATCTTTGTAGTAGTTCTTTTTTTACAACAGAGTACATGTCTATAGTTAGCGTGGAGCCATAACTCATCTGTCATTTGCACTTGCTGTTTCATATGCTTTTATCAATAGTAAAGCTTCTGGGATTACAATTATAGTGGTTTACTTGGAGCTATTTAGTTGGAAGAAAACATAGATTGAAGATGGATATATCAGATGCACCTGCTTGATAGGATTCTTATTTAGTTATGTGGAGGCAGTGATGCTTGCTTTGATGTGGATATGTGTATTTTTTTTTAATATTTGCTTACTTGCTACTTGCTTGTCTATCAAGCTACTTTGGTAGATTTTAGAGAGAAATTTGTTTTTGAACAAGACTATCAAGGAAGCATCATGGCAAAGATATATGTTGCATTACTGCAGTTGAGATAATTGATTTGATTATAATATGTCAAGCTTCAGAAACTTCACTATGTACATTGGTTTGGTGGTTTAATATTTGTCACACTATAGTAATAAGCAACATACGACACATAAATTCTTGATTTTTTTTTCTGACTCAAGATCTCTACGCCTAAATTTATTGTTTTGTGGCACTGTGCGGACATTTTTCTCTTGGTGACCAATATCCCTCAAGCTATACGAGATTTGATTAAGAACATAGGGATACTTTTTTTTAACTCATGATGATAAGTATGTATATCTGGAATTCAAGTTTGAGTCACATGTACTTGGTTTAGTAGTACTCTTTCCGTTCAAAATAAATGTCGAGTTTTAGTTCAAATTTAAACCGACACTTATTTTGGAACGGAGGGAGTACATTGTATAGGGAAGAAGGTATTATACTATTTCGTGGGGTGAATGCTTTAAGCAGGATGGGTTGTCAAGGCTTCAAGTGGGTTAGTAGATAACAGCGAGCAACTAGCAAGGTTGGATCAATGTTGGAGGGGAATAACAATGGTGAGCGATGTTTAAATTTATGTTCCGTGGCAACGCACGGGCACTCAGCTAGTATATATACAAGCGCGTGCGCGGGCATACCCGATCGCCTCACAGCATAATTGGCAGCACGTCAACAATGGGTGCCACCGTGAGCCGATCGGCGCGTATGACGTCCGACGACTTGCCGGTCTTGTGGTACTCCAAGCTGGTGCGGTCACGTCGCGTGCTGAATGTGGGCAAAGTCTTCTTCGACGGCCTCGTCTGCAACGTCGAAATTTTGCCCATGTGTTTCGACAAGGACGGCCTAGCCAACGTCTTGATCGTCTCGGTGGGCGTCATGTTGGATCGTCACCTCAGATCGTTCGCCGGCACCCACGTCTCCCTCGAAATCTTGGACGCGACCGGCCAGCACACCGTCTTCCACAAAGACAGCGACCAAGAAGAGGACCGTTTCTACAGGCTGACCATGTACGTGCGCAGGTGCGAGCTGGAGGCGTCTTCGTGCGTGTGTGCCAGCGACACATTAACCATCCGGTGCACTCTGGAGAAGAAGCAGCAGGCGACAAAGCGGCCGCGCCTGCTCGGAATCTTGTTCAAACCCAACGCGGTTCAGGAGCCGCCGCAGGTCGCCATGGATGGGTCCTACACGCTCACCGTCCGTAGCTTCTCCGAGCTCAGCGCGGCACTTCGAGCCGAAGGGGAGGGCATATACTCCAGGCACTTCGCCATAGGGGGGAGCAGATGGTACCTCAAATTCTGTCCCAAATACCACGGACGGTCCTTCTTGTGCCTCGGCCGCGGCCGCATGGGCAAGGGCGAGATGCCGATGACGGTAGAGTTCAGCTTCGACCTCAAAGGGGTGGTGAACCACCATTCCCACAAGATGACGCACACGTTCGACCGTGACAACGATGACTTCTTCTACGATCTAGAGCAAATTAGAAGAACGTCGCCCATGCAGGACGACAGCCTCCTTGTTCGGTGCTGTCTCACCGTTGTCATGCCGGAGGAGACTCCGTTCGCCGTCCCAATGTGCAGCAGCGAATCAGTGCTCACTCCTCTGCTTAGCGCCATGCATGGCTAGCTAGTTTGGCCCACGCAAAACTCATTTGTAATTTACTGAACAGTTTTTAGTCAGCTGCCATGTTGTATAAAACCAGTTACACCCAATTGTTATCGTATATATTCTTATAAGCAGCCTTTTTCTCATGTCTTGTCATGTACATGAAATCTGTCATGAAGGTTGTTGCTTTCTCGATGCAAGCATAGTTAGTTCAGGTTACAGTAGGCCGGCGTAAAATTAGCTATATATTGCCGAAGCTAAGTCGACGTAAAGTGCTAGCCAGTCTCTATTTTGCTTGCTCAACTTAAATTCGAACTCTTGGGATCCAAAATAGGCCTTGCAAAAAAAAAAAGGATTGTGAATAGTTCGTCTTGCACCTACAATTCTCTGTTGGGGCAATTCTCTGTTTGTTTCTGTAGATTTTGCCCAAGCCATTGGATTGAAATCTGGCTAACGGTTGTCCTTCAGCTTTAACGTCCTGGAGCACATTGTCCTTGGCCACATCCTTGTGAACAGAGAATTACTTGTTTTAGAGTTGTCTAGATACAGACATATCTAGCATCATACATATATATAGTACTCCCTTGGTCCCAAATTACTTGTTTTATAGTTGTCTAGATACGGACATATCTAACCCCAAAACATTTTTACTCTATTTTTACGGCCGATTTTTGGAAGGCTTTAGAATCTTCACTCTACCTATTTTTATAGAAAAAAAAATTGGTTTCTTTTTCCAGCTTTTCCCTCCATTTTATTTTTCTTTTCAATTTGTTTCATTTTTAATTCGTGAAATATTTTTTGAAATTGGGGAACACTTTCTGAATTTTGTGAACATTTTTTTTGAATCTGCGAACACTTTTGAATTTATGAATATTTTTTTTATAATTTAGGAACATATTTTGAAATCCACCAATATTTTCTCAATCTCGCATTTTTCCCACTTCAGGTTCCGCATGGAGTGGAAGACATTCACCAGACCTAACTTGAATTGAGGAAGCAACAACCTTTTTTTTGCGGGAAAGGAACTTTTCATTAATCAGCCATGATGATTACATTCAGAATCAACAATGCTAGCTATCTCCATACAATGTGGTACTATGTGATTTATTTGGTTCTAAACTACATAAAATGTTTCTTTTTAGTTAGACATATGCATGGAAAAAGTTGAGTACATTTGCCGTCGGGCGAATAAAATGTGTCAGCCGGTTGGGCACACTGTCCATGCAAATACAGAAGAGGCCGGACGCCGCCCTTTGATCAACTCAAATGGGCAGAATCTGAAGAAAACGGACGCCCGTTTAGGATTGTGCGTTGGAGTTGACCTGTTGTTCTCTGCTGGCATGCAAGGATGTGGAAGAAGCTGAAGCGATTGCATTACTGGGTGGGTGTTGACCTGTTGTTCTCTGCTGGCATGCAAGGACGTGGAAGAGGCTGAAGCGATTGCATTACTGGGTGGCATGCATGTTGTGTGAGAGCTCTACAACTGGATAGTTGGCTGTCCTGAGGTCTGCCACCTCCTCTAGGATAACTGCCTCAGCTATGGAAGCTTCAAGCTTAGCTTTGTTTCCACATATCTGTCTCAGATGCTTGTTCTATCTCCCAGGGCTGTACTGCCAACGATTCTGCACAGCCCCCCCCCCCCTCCCCAACAATAGCTCGTTCGCTAGATGCAAAATGAGATGTGTCATCGGACTAAAGAAGCCTGGCGGGAAGATCTTCTCTAGCTTGCATATCAATCAGCCTCTTTGTTGTGGCGACAATGGCGCACAGAGCTCTGGCCTCCTCTAAAACCTCCCGCGTGTAACGTTCCACCTTGGACAGCGCTTCCATCATCATGTGCTCCTTGAAGATGGGTGCGTAGCGAGGGTAGAATTCCACGATGGATACTGTGAGCTCAACCAGCAGGCTTCTCATTTCTGGAAATTCATGAGGACTTGGTTTCTTGCGGGCGTTGAGTTCACCGACAAGTTTCTTAACAAAAGCCTCATCATCTGCAAACGAATCCGAAACAGGAGCAATGAGTTCAAACATGACACTACAGATTTTTGAAACTAGGCCGATTTTTGAAACCACCTGCTTGCCCTCTGCATCCTTTATGCTTCCCATGACCTGCAAATACGGTGCACTACAAATCTCAGGTAGGATTTACTTCAGGGTTAGTTATTAATACCACGGCAATGAAGCATTTTAATTAGTGTATAAACAACATACGTTTGTATAGGTTGGTAGTAATTCAAATTCAAGTGATCTGCACACTAATTGGCCGCTAGGAATAGGCCAAATTGAAACTTCAAAAATGGAAATAATAGTTTGCTTAACTAGCAGTCCACCGCTCTTGTTCTAATCATCAAGTGCCTGCTTTTTTTTTTAGAAAAGAAGGAGGACCCCCGACCTCTGCATCTGGGCGATGCATGCAGCCACTTTATTAATTATTAAGTGCCTGCTAGTTATCATTTTGGTATCGGCTTCATTTTAATTGACCATTTGAGTGTAATAGAACTACAGAAGGAACAACTTATTTGTAAGAAAATAATGATCATAAGAAAATCAGAATGACAGCACATGCACAAAAATATTTGGAAATTAAAAGGAAAAACATGTGGTGTAACTTAAAAGCAACTAAAAAGTACTAGAAATTCAAAGGACTCACCCCTATCAACGTAGACAATAGGCGATTACGAAATTTAAGAGACAGAACACATGGCGTAACATACGGAGAACTCAAAAGTACTAGCAAATTCAGAGTACTCACTATTGTTAAGGTAGACGGCAGGTGAGTGTTTGAACCTTGATGGCTCAGAACTAATTGCCTTGAGTTTTTGCAGAGGCTCTGGAGTAGACTTGCTGCTGCGCACACGTGAGTACCACACTGAAGCTTCTTGGCGAGAACCCCAATAAGCTCATAATCTGTTTTGTCCAACATAGCAGAGCAGTTGTCAGGGCTCTCAATTGCCAACATGGCAAGTGCTTCCCCTGCCTCTGCTTGCAGTGGATTTGATATCTCCTCTTCCCCAATAAACTGCTGCACCAGCTTGTCAATGATAACTTGTACCGTCCCAATCTCCTGCCTAGTTTTTGTATCTTTTTTTTACAGGGTAAAGAAGAGCTTTATTCAAACGATAAGGCGCCGGCCCTGTCAGCCAAAAGAGACTGGTGACCAGCAACACCGGGGGAGAGTCCATCCAACACTCAGTCACCTCCAATGTGCATGCATGTTGAACACAAAGGTGGGTGGGGATGTTTGCATGTCTCTTTACATGATGAATATAAAAAAAACTAGCAGCTAGCTCTTCAATATCTAAGAGTAACGGCGCTAACACAGAGCGCAAAGTCCGGCGCGATTTCCAGAGGTTCATCACCTCTAAACTGTCTGTCTCAATCTCCACACGCACAAATCCATGGAGTGTTGCCACTATCACACCTTCACGTACAGCTATTGCCTCCGCGACAAGAGGATCTGTAATACCTGGGCATGTCTTGCACCAAGCAGAAATAAAAGCCGTATATGATCTAGCAACACCTTCAATTTTTTTCGAAAAGGGGGTAACCCCGGCCTCTGCATGAGAACGATGCATACGGCCACCTTTATTACCAAGCAAATCATTTTGACGGTAGTCTTAAAGTCTCAACAAAGTACAAACTATGCTCACAAAGAGCTAAATAACAAAAATAAAGCCACAACCCGCTAGCAAGAGAAAGATAGGAAAACTAATTACCTATCCCATTACATGACCGTCATCCAAACCGTTGAAAATAACCCGTGCTACCATCTCCCATCGGATAGATCCAGTAACCAAACGCTCCCTGGCCTTCATCGGAGTGAGTAGCGACCACATACGGATCAACGCAGTGTCTCGGAAGATAACCTGCAAAAAATGAGTATTTGTTGTTCTGTTAAAAACCAAATCATTTCTGCAATTCCAGATAGCCCATAATAAAGCACATACTCCTACGTGAATGTGTCTCGATGTTTGGGGCTCAACCCCATCAAGCCACGTCCCAAATAACGTGTTGATATTATTCGAGGAGTACTATTAAAGGGTATGTGCACGGACTGCCAAAGAATTTTTGCCAAGGGGCAATCAAGAAAGAGGTGTTTGATGGATTCATCCCGATCACAAAAGCTACATCTAGTGGATCAATTCTAGTTGTGTTTTATCAAGTTATCCTTAGTTAAAATGACTTGTTTGTGTATAAACCACATAAACATTTTAACTCTCAAGGGTACTTTGACATGCCAAACATGTTTCGAATTAGGAATAGAGCTAGAATTAATAACATCCAAATACATGGATTTGACTGTAAACTCTCCATTCCTAGTTAGCTTCCAACACAACTGATCGGGTCATTGAGTTAGTTGAACATCCTTCAATCTTCTCACAAGATGGAGCAAGCTTCCCAACGATTTCCGGCTAGCGCTCTCCTGAAGTGAATATTGAGAGGCGTGGACTGACATACTGTCTCAACGGTTGCGTCTCTCCGTTGAACAATGCTATGGAGAGAAGGATATTGAAGCGCGAGGGGTGTATCCCCTAGCCATGTATGCTCCCAGAATCTCATAGAAGTACCGTTCCCAATAACAAACTTTGTCCGATAAAAAAAGACTGATTTTAACTCTCATCAGTCCTTTCCAGAAAGGCGAATCCATCGGCCTCACTGTCACCTGGGATAATGTTTTGGAATGAAGGTACTTATTACGCAGAATCTGTGCCCATGTGACCCCGGTCTCACTAGATAGGTTATACAGCCATTTGATGAGAAGACATTTGTTCTTCACCTCAAGATTTTCGATACCTAGACCCCCTTGGTTCTTTGGTCGACAAATAATGTCCCATTTAGTGAGTCTATACTTCCTCTTCAGATCATCACTTTGCCAGAAGAAGCGGGACCGATAGAAATCAAGTCTTTTCAGAACTCCAACTGGTACCTCGAAAAAAGACAAAAGAAACATGGGCATGCTTGTGAGAACCGAATTAATGAGAATTAAACGGCCTCCATATGACATTAGTTTGCCCTTCCAGCATCCCAGTTTCTTCTCAAAACGATCCTCAATGCTCTTCCATTCTCTGTTTGTTAGCTTACGATGGTGAATTGGTATACCCAAATAAGTGAAAGGTAAAGCCCCCAATTCACATCCGAACAATTGCTTATATGCCTCTTGTCCCTCATTGGCTCTTCCAAAACAGAACAATTCGCTCTTGTGGAAATTAACCTTTAATCCGGTCAATTGTTCAAATAAGCATAGCACCAGCTTCATGTTTCTCGCTTTTGCCAAGTCATGCTCCATAAAAATGATAGTATCATCGGTGTACTGTAGGACAGATACACCTCCATCAACTAGATGAGGTACCAGACTGCCTACTTGACCAGCATCCTTAGCCCTTCCTATTAGAATCGTCAACATGTCGACTACAATATTCAAATCGGATCTCCTTGTCTAAGTCCTTTATGTGTTTGGAAATAGTGACCTATGTCATCATTTACTCTAATTCCAACACTCCCTTTTTGCGTGAAATCAAAGCCTTTCATACGCAAAGACTGTTGAAGAAATGGCCATTTGACTTTGTCGAACGCCTTTTCGAAATCCACTTTGAAAACAACCCCGTCTAGTTTTTTCGTGTGAATTTCATGAAGTGTTTCATGAAGGACCACAACCCCTTCTAGGATGTTTCTGTCCGGCATAAAAGCAGTTTGGGACGGCTGCACCATAGAGTGTGTAATCTGCATGAGTCTATTTGTCCCAACCTTGGTGAAGATTTTGAAACTTATGTTAAGAAGGGCGATGATACGTCTCCAACGTATCTATAATTTTTTTATTGTTCCATGCTATATTATATTCTGTTTTGGACATTAATGGGCTTTATTATAAACTTTTATATTATTTTTGGGACTAACCTATTAACCGGAGGCCCAGCCCAGAATTGTTGTTTTTGCCTATTTTAGAGTTTCGCAGAAAAAGAATATCAAACGGAGTCTAAACGGAATGAAACATTCGGGAACGTGATTTTCGGAACGAACGTGATCCAGAGGACTTCGACCCTACGTCTAGAAAGCAACCAGGAGGGCACGAGGTAGGGGGCGCGCCCTCCACCCTCGTGGGCCCCATGTTACTCCATCGATGTACTTCTTCCTCCTATATATACCTACGTACCCCCAAACTACCAGATACGAGCCAAAAACCTAATTCCACCGCCGCAACCTTCTGTACCCGTGAGATCCCATCTTGGGGCCTTTTCCGGAGCTCCGCCGGAGGGGGCATCGATCACGGAGGGCTTCTACATCAACACCATAGCCTCTCCTATGATGTGTGAGTAGTTTACTTCAGACCTTCGGGTCCATAGTTATTAGCTAGATGGCTTCTCCTCTCTTTTTGGATCTCAATACAATGTTCTCCCCCTCTCTTGTTGAGATCTATTTGATGTAATCTTCTTTAGCGGTGTGTTTGTTGAGACTGATGAATTGTGGGTTTATGATCAAGTTTATTTATGAACAATATTTGAATCTCCTCTGAATTCTTTTATGGATGATTGGTTATCTTTGCAAGTCTCTTCGAATTATCAGTTTGGTTTGGCCTACTAGATTGATCTTTCTTTCAATAGGAGAAGTGCTTAGCTTTGGGTTCAATCTTGCGGTGTCCTTTCCCAATGACAGTAGGGGCAGCAAGGCACGTATTGTATTGTTGCCATCGAGGATAACAAGATGGGGTTTATATCATATTGCATGAGTTTATCCCTCTACATCATGTCATCTTACTTAAGGCGTTACTCTGTTCTTATGAACTTAATATTCTAGATGCATGCTGGATAGCGGTCGATGTGTGGAGTAATAGTAGTAGAGGCAGGTAGGAGTCGGTCTACTTTTCTCGGACGTGATGCCTATATACATGATCATACCTAGATATTCTCATAATGCTCAATTCTATCAACTGCTCAACGGTAATTTGTTCACCCACCGTAATATTTATGCTCTCGAGAGAAGCCACTAGTGAAACATATGGCCCCCGGGTCAATTTTCCATCATATTAATCTTCCAACACTTAGTTATTTCTATTGCCGTCTTTATTTTGCTTTCTTTGCTTTGCATCTTTATCATAAAAATACCAATAATATTATCTTAGCATATCTATCAGATCTCACTCTCGTACGTGACCGTGTAGGGATTGACAACCCCTTATCGCGTTGGTTGCGAGAATTTATTTGTTTGTGTAGGTGCGAGGGACTCGTGTGTGGTCTCCTACTGGATTGATACCTTGGTTCTCAAAAACTGAGGGAAATACTTACGCTGCTTTACTGCATCACCCTTTCCTCTTCAAGGAAAAACCAACGCAGTGCTTAAGAGGTAGCAAGAAGGATTTCTGGCGCCGTTGCCGGGGAGTCTACACAAAAGTCAACATACCAAGTACCCATCACAAACCCTTATCCCTCGCATTACATTATGTGCCATTTGCCTCTCATTTTCCTCTCCCCCACTTCACCCTTGCCGTTTTATTCGCCCTCTCTTTTCCGTTCGCCTCTTTTTCGCTTGCTTGTCGTTATGGCTAGTCCTTTATCTACTCCTCTGTCCCCCAATTTTGATGTCCTCCACTTCAAACAAAAGCAAAGAGAAAATTTAAAAGATGCTTGGTATAGATTGATAGAATCTTATTGCGGCTGCACTATAGAAGGAGATTTCAAGGTCTTACTTCGCAATTTTTATGTTGGGCTAACCTTATCCCATATACAACTCCTTAATTTTGCCGCCAAGAGGAATTTTATTGAAATTGATCCTAGTTTTGCTTATGTAATTATAGAGGGGATAGTAGGAGTACTTCCCCCACCAAAGGGATTAACTCTCACTCATGAGGGAACCCAAATCTTAGAAAAATTAGGCGAACTGCAAAAATCTCTTGAACCCCTTCAAAATGTTGGAGGGAACCTCAATCGTATGAATACTTTGATCACACTTTGCAATAAATGGTTGGATGCTCTAGATCTAAGAATCTCTGAGTATGAAGGGAAACATAAGGAACCTCCCAGATTCGAGCATAACTCCATTAAAAATATAAAAACCAAAGATGGCAATACCTAGATCTATCCTTGCTATTATGCCTAGGGCGTTAAACGATAGCGCTTGTTGGGAGGCAACCCAATTTTATTTTTAGTTTTTTGCTTTTTGCTTCTCTTTAGGAATAAATATTTTATCTAGCCTCTGGTTAGATGCCTTTTTATGTTTTAATTAGTGTTTGTGCCAAGTTTAACCTATAGGATCTTCTTGGACGATAGTTATTTGATCTTGTTGTAAATTCCAGAAACTTTCTGTTCACGAAAATAACTGTTAAAAATCACCAGACCGTGATAAAATATTGATTCCAATTGCTTCTGATCAATAAACAAATTTTCTAGGTCGTCCTATTTTGGTAGATTGTTTGGAGTTCCAGAAGTTTGCGTTAGTTACAGATTACTACAGACTGTTCTGTTTTTGACAGATTTTGTTTTTCTTGTGTTGTTTTCTTATTTTGATGAATCTATGGCTAGTAAAATAGTTTATAAACCGTAGAGAAGTTGGAATAAATTAGGTTTAACACCAATATAAATAAAGAATGAGTTCATTACAGTACCTTGAAGTGGTCTTTTGTTTTCTTTCGCTAACGGAGCTCACGAGATTTTCTGCTGAGTTTTGTGTTGTGAAGTTTTCAAGTTTTGGGTGAAAGATTTGATGGATTAAGGAACAAGGAGTGGCAAGAGCCTAAGCTTGGGGATGCCCATGGAACCCCAAGATAATCTAAGGACACCTAAAAGCCAAAGCTTGGGGATGCCCCGGAAGGCATCCCCTCTTTCGTCTACTTCCATAGGTAACTTTACTTGGAGCTATATTTTTATTCACCACATGATATGTGTTTTGCTTGGAGCATCTTGTATTATTTGAGTATTTATTTGTTAGTTTACCACAATCATCCTTGCTGTACACACCTTTTGAGAGAGTCACACTTGATTCGGAATTTATTAGAATACTCTATGTGCTTCACTTATATCTTTTGAGCTATATAGTTTTGCTCTAGTGCTTCACTTATATCTTTTAGAGCATGGTGGTGGATTTGTTTTATAGAAACTATTGATCTCACATGCTTCACTTATATTATTTTGAGGATCTTAAAATAGCGTGGCAATTTGCTTTAATTAATATCATGAGAAATTTGATGCTTGATAATTGTTTTGAGATATAAAGGTGGTAATATCATAATTGTGCTAGTTGAGTAATTGCGGAATTGGAAAATACATGTGTTGGAGTTTGTGATTCCCGTAGCATGCACGTATGGTAAACTGTTATGTAACAAAGTCAGAGCATGAGGTATTTGTTGATTGTCTTCTTTTGTGTGGCGGTCGGGATCGCGCGATGGTTAACTCCTACCAACCCTTCCCCTAGGAGCATGCGTAGTAGTACTTTGCTTCGAGGGCTAATAAATTTTTGCAATAAGTATATGAGTTATTTATGACTAATGTGAGTCCATGGATTATACGCACACTTACCTTTCCACAATTTTCTAGCTTCTTCGGTACCGTGCATTGCCCTTTCTCACCTTGAGAGTTGGTGCAAACTTCGCCAGTGCATCCAAACCCTGTGATATGATACGCTCTATCACACATAAACCTCCTTATATCTTCCTTAAAACAGCCACCATACCTACCTATCATGGCATTTCCATAGCCATTCCGAGATATATTGCCATGCAACTTCCCACCGTTTCGTTTATCATGAAATGCTCCATCATTGTCATATTGCTTTGCATGATCATGTAGTTGACATTGTATTTGCGGCAAAGCCACCGTTCATAATTCTTTCATACATGTCGCTCTTGATTCATTGCATATCTCGGTACACTGCCGGAGGCATTCATATAGAGTCATATTTTGTTCTAAGTATTGAGTTGTAAGTAAATAAAAGTGTGATGATCATCATTATTAGAGCATTGTCCCAAGTGAGGAAAGGATGATGGAGACTATGATTCCCCCACAAGTTGGGATGAGACTCCGGACTAAATAAAAAAAAGAGGTCATAAAAAAGAGAGAAAAGGCCCAAATAAAAAAATTAAAAAATGAGAGAAAAAGAGAGAAGAGACAATGTAACTATCCTTTTACCACACTTGTGCTTCAAAGTAGCACCGTGATCTTCATAATAGAGAGTCTCTCATTTTGTCACTTTCATATACTAGTGGGAAATTTCATTATAGAACTTGGCTTGTATATTCCAATGATGGGCTTCCTCAAATGCCCGAGGTCTTCATGAGCAAGCAAGTTGGATGCACACCCACTTAGTTTCTTTTTGAGCTTTCATACACTTATAGCTCTAGTGCATCCGTTGCATGACAATCCCTACTACTCGCATTAACATCAATTGATGGGCATCTCCATAGCCCGTTGATTAGCCTCACTGATGTGAGACTTTCTCCTTTTTTGTCTTCCCACATAACCCCTACCATTATACCTTATTCCACCATAGTGTTATATCCATGGCTTACGCTCATGTATTGCTTAATTGAAAAGGCTGAAGCACGTTAGAAGTATGAACCAATTGCTTGGCTAAAACCGGGGTTGTACATGATATGAATATTTTGTGTGGGGAAGATGGAGCATAGCCAGACTATATGATTTTGTAGGGATAACTTGCTTTGACTATGTTATTTTGATAAGACATAATTGCTTTGTTAGTATGCTTGAAGTATTATTGTTTGTTATGTCAACATTAACTTTTATCTTGAATCATATCAAATCTGAACATTCAATGACACAATAACAAGAATTGTATTGAAATTATGCTAAATAGCACTCCACATCAAAAATTCTGTTTTTATCATTTACCTACTCGAGGACGAGCAGGAATTAAGCTTGGGGATGCTTGATACGTCTCCAACGTATCTATAATTTTTTATTGTTCCATGCTATATTATATTCTGTTTTGGACATTAATGGGATTTATTATACACTTTTATATTATTTTTGGGACTAACCTATTAACCAGAGGCCTAGCCCAGAATTGCTGTTTTTGCCTATTTCAGAGTTTCACAAAAAAGAATATCAAACGGAGTCCAAACGGAATGAAACCTTCGGGAACGTGATTTTCGGAACGAAAGTGATCCAGAGGACTTGGACCCTACATCAAGAAAGCAACCAGGAGGGCACGAGCTAGGGGGCGCGCCTACCCCCCTGGGCGCACCCTCCACCCTCGTGGGCCCCACGTTGCTCCACCGACGTACTTCTTCCTCCTATATGTACCTACGTACCCCCAAACTACTAGATACGGAGCCAAAGACCTAATTCCATCGCCGCAACCTTCTGTACCCGTGACATCCCATCTTGGGGACTTTTCCGGAGCTCCGCCGGAGGGGGCATCGATCACGGAGGGCTTCTACATCAACACCATAGCCTCTCCGATGATGTGTGGGTAGTTTACTTCGGACCTACGGGTCCATAGTTATTAGCTAGATGACTTCTTCTCTCTTTTTGGATCTCAATACAATGTTCTCCCCCTCTCTTGTGGAGATCTATTCGATGTAATCTTCTTTTGCGGTGTGTTTGTTGAGACCGATGAATTGTGGGTTTATGATCAAGTTTATCTATGAACAATATTTGAATCTCCTCTGAATTCTTTTATGTATGATTGGTTATCTTTGCAAGTCTTTTCGAATTATCAGTTTGGTTTGGCCTACTAGATTGATCTTTCTTGCAATGGGAGAAGTGCTTAGCTTTGGGTTCAATCTTGCGGTGTCCTTTCCCAATGACAGTAGGGGCAGCAAGGCACATATTGTATTGTTGCCATCGAGGATAACAAGATGGGGTTTATATCATATTGCATGAGTTTATCCCTCTACATCATGTCATCTTACTTAAGGCGTTACTCTGTTCTTATGAACTTAATACTCTAGATGCATGCTGGATAGCGGTTGATGTGTGGAGTAATAGTAGTAGAGGCAGGCAGGAGTCGGTCTACTTATCTCGGACGTGATGCCTATATACATGATCATACCTAGATATTCTCATAACTATGCTCAATTCTATCAATTGCTCAACAATAATTTGTTCACCCACCGTAATATTTATGCTCTCGAGAGAAGCCACTAGTGAAACCTATGGCCCCCGGGTCTATTTTCCATCATATTAATCTTTCAACACTTAGTTATTTCTATTGCAGTCTTTATTTTGCTTTCTTTACTTTACATCTTTATCATAAAAATACCAAAAAATATTATCTTATCATATCTATCAGATCTCACTCTCGTAATTGACCGTGTAGGGATTGACAACCCCTTATGGCGTTGGTTGCGAGGATTTATTTGTTTGTGTAGGTGCGAGGGACTCGTGCGTGGTCTCCTACTGGATTGATACCTTGGTTCTCGAAAACTGAGGGAAATACTTACGCTGCTTTACTGCATAACCCTTTCCTCTTCAAAGGAAAACCAACGCAGTGCTCAAGAGGTAGCAGCAGATCGGCCTGAACTGCTCAATTCGCACGACCTCTATTTTCTTAGGAAGCAAAGTAATAGTTCCAAAATTCAGATGAAAAAACTGAAGTTGTCCAGAGAATAAATCATGGAACGTCGGTAGCAAATCCCCCTTAATAATATGCCAGCATTTTTTATAAAACTCCGCTGGAAATCCATCCGGCCCCGAAGCTTTATTATTCTTCATCTGAGAAATAGCTTCAAACACCTCTTTCTCCGAGAATGGTGCAGTCAAAATATCGTTCTCATCCGTAGCAAGTTGAGGGACATCCTCAATCGTCGACTCATCCAGGGACACAAAATTATCCTCTGGCAGCCCAAAAAGCTGCTTATAGTAGTTGCTAATGTATAATTTGAGGTTTACCTGCCCTAAGATCGTCCCCTCATCTTGCTCAAGCTGAAAGATTCTTTTCTTTCTATGCTTTCCGTTAGCTATCATATGAAAGAATTAAGTGTTGGCGTCCCCTTGGACAACTTTGCGAACCTTACCCCGCAATGCCCACTTCAATTCCTCTTATCATAGGAGTTCTTTCAATCTCATCTCCGCATCTACTTTAGCATGAAGTTCCGTGGATTCTAGGATTGTGGACTCGGCTTTTACATCTAAGGCCTGAATAAGAGTAAGGAGTCTTTCCTTTTCAACCTTACAAATCCTACTAAGATGCTTCGTCCACCCACGCAAGAAACTTCTCAAATGTCTTATCTTATTCCGCCATCTCTCAATAGAAGTCCTCCCTCCTACCTCTTTAGCCCATTCCCTGGCTATTAGGTCAAAGAAACCTTCTCTCTCAAACCACGCTAATTCGAAAGAGAAAGTATTTTTATTCCCCACATGTGTTGCCTCACCAGAATCAACCAGTAAAGGGGTGTGGTCCGAGATTCCGCGCGATAACGCCTGGACTGTTACCAGAGGAAACTTTTGTTCCCAGTCAACACTTGCGAGGACACGATCTAGCTTCTCAAACATAGGGGTTGGCAAGGTATTAGCCCATGTGAATTTTCTACCAGAAAGCTCTATCTCTCTCAGATCCAAGCTTTCAATAATGGTATTAAACATGAACGACCACCTGCCGTCAAAATTATCATTGTTCTTTTCGTCTCTCCTTCTAAGAATATTGAAGTCACCCCCAACTAAGATTGGAAGCTTCTCAGACCCGCAAATACGAACCAGATCCGCCAAAAAATCTTGTTTGAGTTCTGGCTGTATGGCCCCATATACCGCTACCGATGCCCAATTAAACCCATCGGTCTATGATCAGACCCGGGACTTGACAGCGAAATCTCCCATAACAACACTATGCACTTCCATTGTCTCGCATCTAACCCCAAGTAGAATCCCGCCTGATCTTCCTCTCGGGGGTAGGCAGTGCCAATCAAACTCGACACCTCCCGATAACGTATTTAGGAATTGCGGGGAGAAATTACCCCTGCCTGTTTCAGACAGGGCAATAAAATCCAACCTATGATCAATAGAAGCATCCGCTAGAAATCTTCTTTTAGCCAAGTCTCTCAGACCTCTGCTATTCCAAAAAATTCCTCTCATAACTCATCATGAAATTTTTTGGTTGTACGGATCCTAGCACTTCTATGCACAGCCGAAGCTGGATAAATCTTGCGCTTCCACTTACGCTTAAGCTTGTTGTGATCCTCCACCCGGTCCTCATAACCAGGTTCCGTGGACCTAACACTATGATCCTCGATGGGTTCACTATCCCCAAGAGGTAGAGAGTCGTCATCCTCCTCAGTCTCAGGAAGGGATGGGGCAATGTCTACACAGAAAGTGTCTAACACCCTGACTCCCAACGCATCAATATCGGAATCGTTCATAGGTTTAACAGCTGCTAAGTTTCGAATCATATCTAAAGCGCGTTCCGCTTCAAGATCCAGGAGATCATTAACAGAATTAGAGATTTCACTATCATTACTGCCTAGTGAAACTCCTAACTGATTTGCATTATAAATAATTTCATCATTAGAAAAATGCATAGTGGAGTTGGAAGTGTTGACCGACATACCAGTGGTAACCTCAATATCACAAAGCTTGGCCGCCCGCTTGGCGCACCTCAGCTACATGTCACCAACATCCGGCTGGTCTTGGAGACGGGAGCTCATCCGCCGCCCCTCAGAAACAGGATCTGGGATGCCTCCAAACGCGATGACCTCCTCCCGAGTAGCCCCGTTAGGGATGAGGCCTCCATCCCCACCCCCAACGCGCGGCCAGGCTACATCACCTAGAGAGGCGCCAAGAGCCGCAGGCACCGGCCCCGGCGAGCGTGGGGGAAGAGAGCGTTGGGCCACCTGCCCATGCTCCCCACCTGACGCGGCCAGTACAATCGACGGCCCGCCCCAAGGCAAGCGAGGAGAAGTGAGTGCGAGAGCCGCCTGCCCCCGCTATCCACCCGACTCTGCCTTCAAGCAGGTGGGTGATGCTGCCACCGTGGTCGGTGTCGGCTGGAGCATCCCCTGCAACTGAGCAGGCGACAGCCGGCCCTCGGGATCCACGGACGCCGCAGGCGCGGCCGCCCCGACAACCGCAGGAGAGGAGGGGGCCGAGGCCTCCCGCCATGTCCTTCGCCCTACCACCGCAGGAGAGGAGGGGGTCGAGGCCTCCCGTCGCGTCCCTCGCCCTACCACCGCAGGAGAGGAGGGGGCAGAGGCCTCCTACCGCGTCCCTCGCCCTACCACCACAAGAGAGGAGGGGGCCGAGGCCTCCTGCCCGGGCCCCCCACTCAAAGTGGTCATGTCGCCGATCGGCAACACAGACACCTCCACCGCAGTCCTCATCTGTGGCAAGACATCGGAATGAGAGGGGGAACAAGGGGCCACCTGCCCACAATCCTCCCCCCTCGACCGACGTCAACAGAGAGGGGGAGCGAGGGGCCACCTACCCATGATCCTCCCCCCTCAACCGAAGTCATCAGAGAAGCTGACGTCTCCATGCTCCCATCGACAGGACCATCAGCCGCTGCAAAATCCAAGGGAGGGAGCGTGCACTCTAGCACGTCATCAGAATCCACTCAATCGCTCCATAACCTAGGAGGACCAGAAGCTAGCTCGAACGAACCGAATCTCAGAGTGCTCATCGGCATCGTAGCCGAAGAAGCAGCCCTAGTCCCGGGCGTCTGCGAGGTAGAACTCAGGCCGTTGGACAACTCATGCCCAACATCATCCCCTCGCGCTTCCATGTGACCTGATCCATCATTCCTATCATGCATATCCACATCCGTCCCTGCCAAAGCCTCAGCAAAAAGATCTGTATCCTCACATTCGATCTCAAGGTTAAAAACCTGGCCCTTATAAGTCCACTTAACCACGTGAGTCACGAACTCGATATCGAGAACACTCACCAACAGTCTGGCCACCCCGTTAGCTCGGGTGAAGGCCATGTCCACCTTCTCAGTTTTCCCGACCAGAATCCCCAAGCTAGCAGCAACCCGAGCATCCTGAAGCGGCTTGGACGGAGCTCTTGAGAATCGCAACCAGACCTGAGTGAGGGGCTTGCCCTGCGGCTCAACTCTCTTCCACTCATGGAACTCGAGGATGCACTCCGTGCCAGGAACTCTACACAACCCAAATCTCAGAAGACGCTCCAAGTCCTCTGTTGTAGGGAAATCAACCTTATACGTGTTGGCCTCGAGAGGAGAGAGCTCCCACTGAAAATCACCTGGAGCTAACTCACTGTGCCTGTGCATAATCTGCGCCTCAGACACATCACCCTCCGTGACCTTTACAATCCCCGTGGTTGTGCTCTGTGGTTCCTCTGGTATCTCCCTCGCACTAGGAGACTCAAAGAACATCAACTCAGCACAATAGACTCCATAGATGGTAATACTCGGCATCTGATCACGTAGAATGGGGCACTCCCCCGTGTCATGCGCTGGCTTGAGACATGTATTACATAACTCAGTCACGCACTAAGCAATAAAGTGGCCCCTCTCTCCACACCGGTAGCACAACATCTTTTCCTTTTTACGAGCCCACTTGGAAGCTCTATCCGCATCAGACTTGTCGGCGGCACCGGCTGCACCTGTAAGCACAGGATCAGCCACAGGTACATCAGCGTTAGCTAGCGCCGTCACTGCATCCATAACCTGACCGGACAATTCCGGCGTCTGTCCAGAAACAACCACCTCTGAGGACGCCGTCGACTCCACAACAACAGGCGGTGGAGGTTGGCGGTAATGGCTCTGACCACCGCGACCACCACGGTGACCTCTGTAGCCGCCTCTCTGCCGGTAATCTGGGCTAGATGCCCCATCAACAAAGCCTCCAGGGGGGCCGTAAAAAGGTCTTTCTGCAGTGCCATCACTCTGCCAAGCATACCCACGCCCGCCTCCCGTCAACGAGGAACCCCGATGTTGGTCGTCACCATAGACGTCATAGCCATCGTCACCCCACTTTCCCCGAGGTGGACCGTTGCCATCATGGTTAACCGGGAAGCGAGCGTGTCCAGCACCACCCTCGCCCACATGCTCAGGTTGAGGCAGCGGATCATGCGTCTGTAACGGCCCAGGCCTTTGCTGTGGCGGTCTTGCAACATAGTGGGGCGGCGGGCGCAGCCCGGTTTTGCTGCCCATGCGCCAGCGCGTGCTTGCGAGGCGCCACCACCGTCGTCCCTGGCTACAACGGCCGAGAGCCTTGTCCATGCCCCGCCGCGGCAAGCGCGGGTGCTGGACCGACCACCCCAGGACACTAGTAGAAAAAGGGGCTTTTGTCCCGGTTGGTAAGGCCCTTTAGTCCCGGTTTTCGAACCGAGACTAAAGAAAATTTTACGAAAAAAAATTTGAAAATTTTTTTTGAAATTTTTTTTAATATTTTTTTTTATTTTCAAATTTCTGAATTATTTTAACCTCTAGTGTGTAATCACCACCCCTCATCATTGCTCAATTTATCCTCTAATCACCCCTCATCATTCCAAATCATCTAATTTCCCGAACGGTCACCCATCCTCCCACTCCCCCACACCGGTAGCACAACATCTTTTCCTTTTTACGAGCTCACTTGGAAGCTCTATCCGCATCAGACTTGTCGGCGGCACCGGCTGCACCTGTAAGCACAGGATCAGCCACAGGTACATCAGCGTTAGCTAGCGCCGTCACTGCATCCATAACCTGACCGGACAATTCCGGCGTCTGTCCAGAAACAACCACCTCTGAGGACGCCGTCGACTCCACAACAACAGGCGGTGGAGGTTGGCGGTAATGGCTCTGACCACCGCGACCACCACGGTGACCTCTGTAGCCGCCTCTCTGCCGGTAATCTGGGCTAGATGCCCCCTCAACAAAGCCTCCAGGGGGGCCGTAAAAAGGTCTTTCTGCAGTGCCATCACTCTGCCAAGCATACCCACGCCCGCCTCCCGTCAACGAGGAACCCCGATGTTGGTCGTCACCATAGACGTCATAGCCATCGTCACCCCACTTTCCCCGAGGTGGACCGTTGCCATCATGGTTAACCGGGAAGCGAGCGTGTCCAGCACCACCCTCGCCCACATGCTCAGGTTGAGGCGGCGGATCATGCGTCTGTAACGGCCCAGGCCTTTGCTGTGGCGGTCTTGCAACATAGTGGGGCGGCGGCGCAGCCCGGTTCTGCTGCCCATGCGCCAGCGCGTGCTTGCGAGGCGCCACCACCGTCGTCCCTGGCTACAACGGCCGAGAGCCTTGTCCATGCCCCGCCGCGGCAAGCGCGGGTGCTGGACCGACCACCCCAGGACACTAGTAGAAAAAGGGGCTTTTGTCCCGGTTGGTAAGGCCCTTTAGTCCCGGTTTTCGAACCGGGACTAAAGAAAATTTTACGAAAAAAAATTTGAAAATTTTTTTTGAAAATTTTTTTAATATTTTTTTTTCAAATTTCTGAGTTATTTTAACCTCTAGTGTGTAATCACCACCCCTCATCATTGCTCAATTTATCCTCTAATCACCCCTCATCATTCCAAATCATCTAATTTCCCGAACGGTCACCCATCCTCCCACTCCCCCAGCCTGAGCACGCTTAACTTCCAGGTTCTATTCTCTCTCGTTTCCAAGTCTGCACTTGTTGTTTTCCTGACAATAGTAAGATGTCAATCCTATTAACCTTCATGAATTTTGCTTGAGCATGAAGTGACACATTTCACTGTTTGAGTTTGAAACTATTGTTTTAAAAAACAATAATTATTTAGTAACACTAATATTTCTTGAATAATTAGTTTGACCATAGTTTGACCAGATTTGACCAAAATTCAAAATAACTGAAATAATTATTTAGTAACACTAATATTCTAGAATAATTAGTTTGACCACTGTTTGACCAGATTTGACTAGTAATTTTTTCGATTTTTTCCACTCTAGATCTTAAAAGCCCCGTAACTTTTTTTCTGTTGGGTTTTTGAGAATTTTGAAAATGTTTAACGGGGTAACTTTTCGAGTAGATGATTTTTCATATAAAAAACTTTTTAATCCTTACACTTGGGATAACAGGCATGCGGGTTCTGCTAATGTAAAAGCTAGGCTTGATCGAGGTGTAGCTAATTCTGATTTCTTGCAGCGTTTTGAGCTAGCTCGTGTACGTCACATAAGTGCTATAGAATCAGATCATTGCTTTGTGTTTGTGGAGACTCGAGTTTCAGTTGAGAGAAGAGGTCCACGCCAGTTTCGGTATGAGAACGTGTGGCAATCCCATGCTGATTATGATAGAATTGTTGCAGATTTGTGGCGCAAAAATCATTCAGGACAGGGACTTGCTTCGATTTCAGTCACTTTGCAGTGCATGCAAGTGGAGCTGGGTACATGGGGGGCACGTGAGTTTGGGTGCTTGGCAAAAACAGTTAAAAAACTTCAGAAAAAGCTAGAGCTGCTGCGTGCACAGGCGGTCGGAAGGGGGCCGTCTGATGAAGAGAAGGCTACTGTAATTAAGCTTCGCGAAGCACTTCGTCGGGAAGAAGTGTGGATGCGACAGCGATCACGAGTTCCCTGGCTGCGCGAAGGCGACAGAAATACGAAGTATTATCAGGCTCAAGCAGCTCAGCGGACGAGAATGAATCGGATCTCACATCTTCAGCGAGATGACGGTTTTGTTTGTGCAACGGAGGAAGATGGCAAAGCCGAGGTTCAGTCGTTTTATCAAGAGTTGTATACTTCCCAAGGATATAATCCTATGGATACACTACTGCAGTATGTCCCGGAACGGGTGTCCGAGGAGATGAACATTTCCCTGGACAAGCCGTATGTGGCTGATGAGGTAAGGGCAGCCCTGTTTCAGATGGCGCCGTCCAAAGCTCCGGGAGTCGATGGA
The DNA here is from genome assembly GCF_003073215.2 of Triticum urartu. Taxonomy (NCBI): domain Eukaryota; kingdom Viridiplantae; phylum Streptophyta; class Magnoliopsida; order Poales; family Poaceae; genus Triticum; species Triticum urartu. Next base: position 691,182,570 of record NC_053028.1, read on the forward strand.
TTTACAGCAGGTTTTTTCCAGAGGCATTGGGAACTAATTCAGGGTGATCTTGTTCCAGCCATATTGGATTTTGTAAATGGAGGGGAGCTTCCACCGGGGTTTAATGATACTTCAATTACGTTAATACCAAAGGTACGCCATCCCCAGTCCATTAAGCAGTATCGTCCCATCTTGTTGTGTCCGGTGCCTTATAAGATTGCTGCCAAAATGATCACAAACCGGCTTAGAGAATGGATGGACACAGTAGTGGGAGAGGAGCAAAGTGCTTTTATTCCCGGTCGCTTGATAACTGACAATGTGCTTGTTGCATTCGAGAGTGTTCATGCGATGAGGAGGAGGAAGAAAGGAAAAAATACTCGTGCGCAGTTAAGTTGGACATGATGAAAGCTTACGACCGTGTAGAATGGCATTATCTGGAAGCAATCATGGTCAAACTTGGTTTCAGTTTGAATTTTGTTCATCTAATCATGAAATGTGTTTCTTCGGTCAGGTTCACAGTTCGTGTCAACGGCGAGCTACCACCATATTTCACCCCATCGAGGGGCTTTCGGCAAGGGGACCCTGTGTCGCCCTTTCTGTTTCTACTCTGCGCTGAAGGACTCACATCTCTACTCAAGTTCTATGGAGGGGTACATGTTGATAGAGGGATCCGTGTTTCCTTCCGAGCGCCATGGGTAAATCATTTATTGTTTGCTGATGATTGCCTTATCTTTATTAGTGCAACAACAGAGAGTGCAGATAGATTGAACCAAATTCTGCTCATATATGCATCATGCTCTGGGCAGGCTGTTAATCGTGAAAAAAGTGCAATTTTCTTCTCCCCCAATACCCCATCAGCCAGGAGGGTGGAGGTTAAACAAGTTCTGCAGATTTTGGTGGAAGCGTTCACAGAAAGATATTTGGGTCTCCCTACTGTAGTTGGGAGGATCACCAGCGGAACTTTTGAACACATGGGGGAGAGAGCAAGGAGTAAGATGTATGGTTGGGCGGAACGCTTGCTAGCTTGTGCTGGGAGAGAGACACTTTTGAAATCTGTCATTCAAGCTATTCCCACGTTTAGCATGAGTTGTTTCCGTCTGACTAAGAAGGTTTGTAAGAATTTGACGTCTTGCATGGCGAGGTTTTGGTGGAGTGGATCTCTTGATAGACGGTCATTGCACTGGGTATCTTGGGATGAACTTGCATCTCCAAAAGCTTCAGGTGGAATGGGGTTTCGTGACCTTCAACTCTTCAACTTGGCTCTTCTAGGGAAACATGGATGGCGATTCATAACTAATCCAGATTCATTGTGTGCACGTGTCATGAAAGGTCGTTATTTCCCTGATGGTGAGTTTTTGCAGGCTTCGGTGCCGCGAGCCTCATCGGCCGTTTGGCGGGCAATCGTTGCAGGTCGGGAGGCGTTGCAGACTGGGCTGTTGAGACGAGTTGGTAATGGCCAGAGTATATCCATTTGGGAAGACAAGTGGATCCCTGGTCTTGACTCTTTGTGTCCGTCGGTGATGCCGGGAGGTACTACACTGGCTACTGTGAGCGAGTTGATTGATGTCGAGAATTGGACTTGGCGCCGGGAACTGATTCGGAATGTTTTTATCCCTCCGGAAGCTGATGCTATTCTCAATATACCACTTCGACATGGGGGTGGAGAGGATTTCATTGCTTGGGCTCATGAAAAGAATGGCAACTACTCTGTCAAATCTGCGTACCGTGCTCTCGTGACTCGCAACGAGCGTTTAGCTCTAGAGGAAGGGACGGTTCTTAGCACTTCACAGACTGATGGACAGATGTGGAAGCGTCTTTGGAAGCTCAATGTGCTGCCTAAAGTTCGGGTATTCTGGTGGAGAGTTGTTCGACATATTCTTCCGGATGAATGCACCTTACGGCGTAGGCATATACAACAACTTGGCAGATGCAAAGTTTGTTTTGCTATGGATGAGGATTTAATGCACGCTCTAGTGCATTGCTCGCACGCAAAGATGTTCTGGGCGGAGGCTTATTCATAGCTGGGTGTAGCCCGGCCATGTCTTCATCCAGGAACTTGGTCGCGAGACATATTGTGTGATGACAAGTACACGGATGTACAGAGGTCGCAGATGATCTCCGTTATGTGGGCAATATGGCATTCCAAGAACAGAATTACACATGATGGTGACAGGCTCGATCCGGTTACTACGATTCAGCGCATCAAGGAAGACTTGGCTGTCCTGGAGATACCGCGGTCGTGTGCGCTGGTGCTGCCAGGCTATGGGTGGAGACCCCCTGATCCAGGAGTCATAAAGGTTAACACTGATGCGGCAATGTGTATGGACTCGGACAAGTGTGGTGCGGGAGGAGTTGCTCGCTCCAACACCAGTTTGCTGGGTGCATGGTCAAAACCCCACCTTGGGGTCACGGATCCTTTCATCGGTGAGACACTAGCATTGAGAGATGGAGTCATCTTTGCCAAGCTCCGTGGCTTCTCGCATGTGGTAATGGAAACCGATTGTCTAGAGGTGGTGAACCTCTGGAATTCTCGCCACAATAGTCGGTCTGTTGTGGCACCGGTACTAGTAGAAATTGGAGAGCTAGCTTCCTCTTTTGATCATTTTTGTATTCAACATGTAATGAGGTCAGCCAATGTACCGGCCCATCTTTGTGCAAAGCGAGCTAGCACATTGACGGTAACCGAAAGTTGGACTGATGATAGACCACCTTTCCTGCTCACTAGCCTTTTGGCTGATGATGCTAGGAGTTCGTTTGTTGAATAAAGCTCTCGAGTTTGGATGCAAAAAAAAAATAAGTCACCCGCAGACGCGATCGGCGTTACCTGGGCCTCATACCCAGGAACGTCAGGTCCAGACCGCCGCGCCTCGCTGCTCTCATGCTGGGCCACATACCCAGCCATGACAGAGCCGGCCTGCCCAGCCACAGGCCCAGGAGGGCCCAAAATAGAATTCAAACGCCTCTGACGTCCCGCTCGGATCGAGATCGGTGGATCGGCCACCGCCGCCGCCGCCGGCGACTGCCTCACTGCCGCCCGGCCCTTCTTCCTTCGACGATCGACCGTTTTCCACTCACCGAAGAAATCACCTAGCGTTAGAGACAGCAACCTTACCTTAGACTTGTAGCAACACCTTCAATACCTCCGCTAGTTTTTGTGTCTGTAGTTATCTTGGTAGATCAGTCTTGACGTACAAACCACCATCTATGGAGCACTCTAGATCTGTATACGTGTACGTAGTTGTAGAGTACAAGCGAAAAAGCAATGCACTTGGCATGCATTTGATTACCGTTAAGTGTAAAAAGCACCACATATAGAGCGCTCTAGATCTATCTTTGTATGTGTACTTAGTGCTAGCGTGCAAGTTAACGAGCAACGTAGTTTGTCATGTATTCAATCGGCACTAACGCACAAAACACCACCGATATAGATTTGTGTACGTGTACTTCGTACTTAACTCTTAAGTTATCGGGATACCTCCAAATTAGTTGGGAGTACTTCCAAATATGGCGTATGTTTCCCCGAAAAAACAAATTGGGTGGGAGTGTTTCCAAATGCATAGTTTTAGGTCAGTGGTTTGAGCTTGTGAATCCTACCTGCTTAGAAGCCGTCTAATCCTACCTTCTCAGCAAAACCTCAATCGTTCTAATTCTGGGTGAGCTAGTAGATGATTAGTGTCTACATGTAAAGTTGTTGAGCGGACAAAAACGAAATATCAGTCCCGTCGACAGACAGTTTGTTCTGTTAATATGCGTTAATGGCAGGTAAGGAAGACCATTGATCTTACTTCGATCATTGACCCCTTGAAGTTACATGGCTAACAGGGATATGCAGAGTTACACTGCTTGTAGCCTAGCCGGTTAGAAGATTGAGATGTGGGGTCCACGCTTTCTACCTTCAATCGGATTGATGATCTAAATTCCTCCACATCTTCATTCTTTCCAGCAGGTATGGACGGGTGTCGCAGCGCATGTATTTGAGGTCAACCGTTCTAATATAATTTAGATCCACTTGAGGCCTAAATTGGAATCAATTTCAAATACATTAAAATCCAATAAAACAATCCCATCCTCCCCTAGTATGGCACTACGCTATTGCTGAATGAAACTTTCGTCAGCCAGGGGTCATCTGCTCACCATCATCATGCATAGTCCAGATAGCTTCACACCATAAGATTCATAGTTACACACACACATCCGTACGTTATAAATTTCTTGTTTCTATTACCACCAATTTAAGGGTCAATTCATAGGACATAAATTCATATTTGTTATTTAACAAATGGACAGGCATGCATACGGTAAAATAAAGAGAAACTTACTCGGTGTAGTAGTAGAGGATCGTGCAGTGAACAGATGCGGTGACCACTTTGTGCACACCGAAGAAAACGAAGGCAATCGTCAACCTATAAGCGGGGAGCGATCCGGGGTGTATACCCTGTAGGCATGGCCTCTAGGCCTCACCGTCATAGACCACAACGGGGCTCCGCACATGCCTCTCGTCCTCTCTGACGACTGCCTCCTCATGCCGGCGGTGCGTACCCGAACCCTTGTACCTCTTGAGCAGGTACGCGAAGAGCCCAAGGCACCCCAGGTTCTTCACAATTATTTCAAAGCTGGGAGTAGGAGGCGCTGCCCCCCCCCTCCCCCCCCCTCCCGTCCCCCCCCCCCCCCCCCCCCCCCCCACACACACACACACATAACATAGGTTCGCCGTTCACCCTAGGACCAAGATGTACCACAAGTCCACCTCCCAGTGTAGCCATCACTGTAGGGTTGGGTCCATCGTGCTCCTGAAACATAAAAATACAGGCTAAAACATAAACGGATAAACAAAACTGAAAAAACAAGTCATATTCACATGGTATGTGTTTTGTATATCAAGCTAGAATTTGGCAATCTAGTTATGTCAAACCAAAAAATTGCCTATTTTTTCTTTTGACAAGCAAATTTTCTATGCTTTTGTATATGTAAACATGGGAATTAAGACACCCCAATTAATCATAAATGAGAAAGAAGAGAAACTAAAAAATACTCATGTAATCAAAGAATAGAACACATACTTGTATGGAGGGGAGAGAAAATTAACAAACACTGAAGAAAAAGGATCTGTCACAAACCTTGAACACGCGGAGTCCTTCCAGCTGCGACGAACGACCGACGACCATCGACGAGGCAAGCTGATCTCTTCCCGTGGCCAACTGCCTTCGCACTTGCGAGTCTTCGGTGGACACAACCACATGTTACCACACTAAGAGATCATCCCGACTAAAATGGCATTGATAAAGCTAACCCTCCACCCATTGCTTACATTGCCCTCTTTTGTTCTCGACTGCATTTGGTGTGGTTTTCCGTTTTCACCATTAGATCTTGTAACTTTTATTTCTAGTTGAGACCTAATAGATTTACTTGTTGTTCATGTAATGAACCATGTATCATGTTTTATTCAAGAAATGGAGCAGGGAAGCCGACCTGGTGGTTTCCTGTTTGCAGGGCCATTTCCAAAAATTCAAGGCCCTTGGCCGAAAATCGTGATGGGGCTCAACTTTTTTGAGGCAAAGACAGTAAACATTGTTCTACGGTATATTTCATTAATGAAAAGATATCCAAAACAAGAAAAGGAAAATAAAAGCTCTAAGCTAACCAATGCCTTGTTTGGGAAACATCATGGGGAATCAGAGTACTAGAAGTGGGACTCAATCCAATCTACACAAGCTTGCTCAAAATTTATGTAAATTTCAAACAGCGCATAAAACAGAAGAACTAATATGCCTAAAGCATACTCTATTTCAGGAAAAACACGATGAGGATGAAGAAACCATTTATATAAACTAAAGAAAGTTAATGACTATTTTTAAAAATATCAAATACAGCTGATCAGGAACAAACTTTGTGTTGTTCTATTCCTAACCTAGCCCAATGGACAAAGAAACATTACCAACACTGTACTTCGCCCCGTGGATAAATAAATTTTTCCTACTCCTAGTTCTAACCAATACATGAGGAGGTCAAAATTAATCAAGCACTAGTAATCATGAAAAAATAAATCTGTACCTAATAATAAAGCACCGATGGCTTCTGCCCGCAAGTCGTCAGCAATTTTGCAGAAAAGATCATGCTGTTTTATGTATTCAACCCCCACAGTCCTTTTTAATATGTTAGAAAACATTTCATTTTTATAAGAAGGACCTTGCATTTTTTTAGTATTCAACCCGTGCTCACATCCTATGTCAAAAACAGCAGAGTTTCTGCCCGTACGTCCAGCCATCACGCACGTGCACATACTCTATCTGGTCGTGCGTTTACTATGTTTGATTTTTCGTCCCACCTCGCTCCCTACAACTGATTCTCAATGATTTATATACGTTTACAGATTATATGTAATATCAATCAGCCTCCTCAAAAACCAACAAACAGACTGCCAATACATGAGAGAGAACAATGAGGAGCAACAAGGGATCTTCAGGCGAGGCAACAAATTAACCCAGGAAGGGAAGGAATAGAGATGAGAATCTTGCCGGGAGTTCTCGAGGAGGAAGGTTCCAGTGGCGGGCTTTTGACACGGGCGTCATGAGGAACGAGGCGCCGACGACTTGACTAGGAGATTTCACATCGGCCTGCATGCATATATAGTCGATAGAATTAGAACGAGATTAGAAAATGAGAGAAAGAGAGACAAACGGGGGAGGGGGACGCGACATCCGTCGGAGGCGCTCCGGGTCTGGTCTGTAATAGGCCACTAGAGACATTGGACGCTCCACATCCGGGCCTACATGCAGTCGATAGACACGCCGGCGGCCTGGGAATCCGATTGTATGTTTCTCTTTTTTTTTCATAAGATCATTTTTTTTCAAAAATAGTAATTTCAAAATTTTAATAGACTTTGAATTATTTTTCTAAATTACAATGTTTGTTCATGATTTAATTTTTTTTCAAAATTTTCAAAAAAACCCACCTTTCAAAAAAAGTTCTTCGTATTGAAAAACAATGTTCACCATACATTGGAAAATTTTCACTTTGTATAAAACAAATGTTCATCGTGTATAAAACATTTGTTCTGCTTGCATTTTGACAAAAAAGTTCAGCATATTTAAAAAAATATTTGGTGTGTCTTTGAATAATGTTCAGCATATACTAAGAAAATGTTCAGTATGTATTGTTAAATTCAATTTTTTTAAATTTGTTCTATTTTCAAAAAAAATGTTCAGTAATCAAAATTTATTAGCACTTTAAAAAAATCACATTTTTTGAGAAATGCGTTCATGCCTTTAAAATTTGTTCATATATATATATATATCAAATTTTGTTTAGTTTTTAAAATTTTGTTCAAAATTAATGAAAATGTTTGGAATTCGATATTTTTTCGCAATTTTAGAAATGTTAACATTTTTACAAAAATTACAAAATAAAAGCGAGGAAAACCATGGTGCTACAGTCCAAGCCGGTAGTGATGTTTCTCTACATTACCTTTTTAGCAGTTGAAATTGAACTGCCAATGCAAATGGGTTGGCCCAATGGGGTCACCCTCTTTGCAAAGCCTCTGCTCCTTGACGGTGACTAGGGAGTCTCGGTCGGGAAAGTCAGCGAACGCAACAGCCTACACACAGAACGGAAAACCCAACTTAATCCCACTTGACGAGCACAGAAAGAAAACTCTTCTGGTGAGCCGGCCCATTAGGACGCTACGGGCAATACATACATTTTACAGAGAAAAACATCGGTTGTTGCTATACACAGCTTGATGTGGGGAGTGAAGCTCGGTGTCGCCCACGCGCGCTCTGGCTGTGCCGGCACATGAAGCGACCATCCCCGAGTGACCGAGTGAGCGTTGTTGTGGCATGCCACGTCTATGCAGGTTCAGCCAGAATTTATTTTTATTTTTATGTTATTGTTGCATTTTAAGTTTTTGTTTTAAATTTTAAGATAATTTAATAGTTTATTCACGTATTTTATAAAATGATAATATCATTTCAAGAATGTGTTCGTGTTTTTTGTCCAAACAATTTTAAAAACGTTTGTAAAAAACTTTTCGTGAAAAACTAAAATGTTTTACCATATTTTGGAACATATTCATATATTTTAAAAAAACTATTTTTTAAAATAAGTTCATGTGTTATAGAAAGGCACTCATGCAATGAAGAAAAAGTTCTCACATGTTTTTCTAAAGTGTTCATGAATTTTGAAAAGATGTTAATAGAAATTTTAAAAAGTGTTGGCAACGTTAAATGTTTGTGTGATTTTATAAAACTATTCATGAAAAAACATGTAATTTTAGAAAATGTTCCATGCAATTTCACAAATATTCATACTTTTAAGAAAATCTTCATGTATTTTTGAAAGTGTACGCGCATTTAAGATACAATGTCTTTATAATTTAGAAACTTCTCCCACCTTTAAAAAGATCATGTATTTGAAAAGGTGTTAAATATACTATTTAATATTAAGTGGGAAAACCCCAAAAAACCAGGGATACAAATAGAAAAAACAGAGAAAGAAAAAGGGTGAGAAGAAAAAGTCTAAAATCAGAAATAAAACGCGAATTTTAAAAGAAAAAATGAAAAGGAGAAATCAGGAAAAAAATAAAGAACGACGTAGCAACCAGCGCTAGCACCCCATCCTTCCGCGGTGTGCTACTATATAGCGGTTGCGCTGTTGGATGACCAACTGATGGCAGATTAAAAACGGAATGTTCTTATTCATCTTTAAGGCAGCAAAACAATGGCATGGCTGATGATTATATTTTACACAAAACTAGCAAGTTGGCCCTCGCAAATGCGAGGGCAACATGTCATAACCTGTCGAAAGTGCTAAGCCTTTTTTGTCTAATAAAATATATTTTTACCTATAGTTAATTGCAGAATTAATAAACAATATTTTAGGCATCGATACATGTCTGAAGGTGTAACATTGAGCCTTTTTGTATGTTAACATTGATTATGGTGCTAATGCATAAAACGAAAGAATGGCAAAATTATTATATATGATAAATGTATTGCCATTGGTTTGCTTCGAATAATATGTTTATACAGTCAGACGTTGAGTTGCTAGCAAGCTTCAAAATATCGGATATCGGCTTCATATCAGTTTGGCTTCGACATATCGGATGTCGGATATCGGGTGATATATCGGACGATATGTAGATATATCGGAGAAAACATGTCTAGTTTTTTTTCATTATTGTTGTTCAAAAAATTATTTTTAGTAAAATAATGTCAATGTTTAACCTGACACTTTTAGATTCCTAATTTATTAACTTGTTGATTAAGAAATTATTAAGGAAAGATTCACAAAATCCTTACTCTATGATTAAAAACAATAAGATATATATGCATTTGTACGAAACATTGTGCATGACTTTGATAACATATAATGAAGTTGTAAATGCATAATCTTATTTCACTGCATTCTAATAAATAATTGTTGTCATCTATGCATTGTTCTATATCGGTGGACATATCGGGCTTGATATCGGTCGATATTTCGGTCCATATCGGATGATATGTTTGAAAATGGTATTTACAAAATGATATGTTATGTTTATATCGGTAGAGCCCCATAAGTGATATGTCGGCCTATATATCGGTCGTATCGGCCTAGATTTAAAAGCTTGGTTGCTAGTACACCAATGAAACTACCCACAACCTTTGTGCCTGCTAGATCGATTGTCACATGCATGATCTCGTATATGTCGCCTTTGCCATTTTAGGCATGGCTGCACAGTGTAATCCAGTTATGTTGCTGTCTAGCCTTCTCTCATGGTTGTTGTTTTCATATACAATTGGATCTATCTTTTAAAGAAAATTTTATTAAATAAGTGACCATCAAGCGCTTGAGCCTTCGGTTCTAGTGATGTATAAACTATTTGTGTACTTGTTCGTCGAAACTCACGTTGGTGCATAGTCATCATTTTTCAGGATCATCCAAAACTTTTCTTTGCACATTGCTGACAATATCAATTATGTATGGTGTCTCGAATAGAACCCTGAGCCGGCCACACAAATGCACACACATTGTTTTAATAGTTTGTTTATTTACATATGAAATTATTGTATATAGTATATTTGTAACTACAAATTTTCAAATATGATTGCGCTTCAGAATGATCAATATTTCATATTAATTTTTAAAGACCTTATTAGCAATGGAGGATTTTTAGAGTATTTTTTTATGGCTGCTCTTTGCGTAGATAACTGAGACCTCCAAACTGTCTATGAATTACTTTTATATAGTGATTAATTCTACCAATACTTGCAAAGGGATTAGGCATCATGGATTATGTTAAATTATTTTGTTTTCTATAGTATTGCATTCTAATAGATAACATATATTTTAAAAATATATAGCCTTTAAGATTTTGATAATTATATAGACGTAACCATCATCCGGTTTATCATATAAATATTTCTAATAAATAGAAAGATAAATCGTATATGAACATCATTGTGTAGGAAATTCGAAAATGTAATTGTACACCTTTGAAAGCAATCAATTGCGATGAATCAAACTCAAATAATTTCTATTAAAAATATTAGTGTATATGAATTACATTTTGTGGGGCTAGTAATGTCGGAGAGGTGACTTACTTCCAATCCTCACAATGTGTGCACTTGGTATAGAAATCTAAGACTCTGTGGATGACTCGTAGCAAGATAAACACATTTGCATGGCTTCTTTTAAACAAACACATATTCCTCTCTACCCTAACATATATTTCTCTATTTAAATGCCTCTTTTTGTGTGCCTACTTCTTCGCTCAATTACGTAAAATCCTATTTTATGTATCGGGCATGCATGCATGCTCCAACCAGTGCCGTACCCGAGAAAATGGAGGCCCGGTGCAAAATAAATAATTAGGCCCTTAATATAACAATTGTCAATTACAAAAATAAAATGCTATGGAGTAGAAGATATATATCATGTTGGTAGTGATTTTTTTAGATAACTAGATTTACCAGAAAGAATTATCGAACATGTCATCCTTGTAGCATTATTTGATAATACATAGACTTTCATGAGTTTTCATCAAGTTTGGGTTGCTTACCAAGCTTGCGACATGATGGTCTTTCATTATTTATTCATAAGCAATCTTCTACAAAATATTATTTGATTCTTTCACTAAAAACTTATCAACAGCACCTTCTTGAGATCAAGTGGTTCATTCGCTAGAAACTTACCATGCATTGCAAACAAAAGGGATGAAACAACCTTGGATTTATTAGAACAGAAGACAATGGGGTGACCGGGGACAAGGTTTGTCTCTCTGGTAGTCTCGTTCAGGGTCTGTTCCGCTTGCTCCTGTTGATGAATCGACAGCCAAACTATTGGGTCTGGCCTCCAACTACAGTGGGTGCATCGAAGTAGTAAACAGGCAGCAATAAGCAATGGAATTTGAAAAATCAGAGGAGACATGATGGATCGAGAAGAAAACACCAAAAAAATTGATGGTGGATTGAGGATGGAGTACCGACTCATTGCAACAACAGATTTAATTAGGAGAAACTGCAAAAGAATTAATCCACGGGAAGTGCCATGGTGCGATTGTAATATTGGAAGAGGAAGGAGATTTGGCCTTCTGCGCTTGCGCTCGTCGCTGGAAGATAAAAGAAAAAGGAAGAGAATAGGAGGAGGCGTGAGATTTATGGGGAGTTAATAAGGTGCAGGTTTCCAACGAGTACTCCATATTGGTCAAATCCCTTGATTAGTACTAGTATCACATAAAAAAATTGGGGCCCCTGCTCATCTAGGGCCCCTGTGCAGTTGAACACTCTGCACATGTGTCCGGTACGGGCCTGGCTCCAACATCTCCAAATTAGATCCAGGCATAGCTCTGGTGCTCACTATAAACATATGCTGGTGTTGGTTTGTACGTATGCATTGCATGCTCCAAATACCCACAAGCTGGCTGTGGTATAGGTCGGGAGGTATTACGGCTTTTTTTCTTTTTCTTTGCAGGGGTGTGCTAGCATGTTAACATGGACAATGACATGCTATGGATTTCATAATCAGTGAAAGAGGTTGTTTAGTAATAGCACATATATTTTCATGTTAAGCTATCTGAGTTTAGATTGCACGAATTTTCCTTTTGAGAGATGGGTTGAACATATTTCTTTGTGCATGAGCGACAACATAATTGCATGTTATTCATTTTTAGATGCTTATATGAAGTAAGGGTAGATGCATTCTAAAACACATTAAGATCTATTGATTTTGGTAATTAATAAATTGTTTAACTAAAAAATATTGGTTTATATTTCTTAAAGAAACAAACTAAAACACCAGCGTCTGAATGCTTACTTGTGCACACCCTCTCCCTCTAATCTTCTTCCTCATGTAGATCAAGCCAGGAAATACACATGCTTTCATCTGCATATCCCGGAGGAGTGAGTTGGCAGCGGATGGTCGCTGGCGGCGAGACAACACTGGAGCTTTGTGGGCCAGTGGACCAGCGACTCCACCGGTACACACCTCAAGGAGTCAAGGTCCAGGCCATCGTCAAACTCTGTGACCTTGATACGTTTTGACTGATCACCTGTGAAAGAATACGCCTCATCCAAGCTATCTTCAACCCTCGCACTCTCGATTTGATTTGATTGATCACCTGAGAAAGAATCGCTAAGTTCTTCCTAATCTGCAAGCAGCTAGTGCCCGCACCTTTTGATTGATCAAGGGAATTTTGTACCTGTGAGGAAAGTTTTCTTAGGAACGTGGAAGAGACGTGGGCGTGCTGTTTTTACTTGTGGGCCTGGTACGTTTAGTGGAATTGAACGTGGGATTTTCTAGCAAATTCCTCTATTTTTCATCCGTATTTTCCTTTTAATATGTAATAGACAGATAGACAAAATAGATAGATTTAAATGATAGGGCAAATGATGGCAATTATATCTCCAGGTCCTTGGTACCGTGGGAACCCGGCGTCTTAACTTTGCTGGGTCTCTCTCACCCTCCCCCTGCTGGAGCAGCAGCACAGCAAACAGCAGAAGCGACTAGAGCGCAGGAAATGAAGCCCAACTTGGTACGGGGAAAGACGTTGGGAACGCCAGCACAATACAATCGCTTTGTCTTTTGCCGGGTCATCGGCGCAATCCCCGGCTCTCGTGGACGGACTGCACCTCTGCTGCACTCGCGCAGACAAGGCTGGCAAGCAAAGAGGGGTGGCGTATGCCATGGACGTGACCTCATTAACTGCGCAAGGACCGCGGGCCAGTAGTACTACGAGACACCGCCAAGAACAACTTTTCATTTCAGAACCGGCAGAGCGGAACGATGCTGTGTGCGCTCAGAGTAATCACACAACAATTTTGTTCATGGGACTAAGTTTATGTTCAACTCGTGGCGGTATCTTTGTTCATCCAAAATGGTTTGTTCTTTCTACAAATTTTGTGTCACCCCGGTTCTTGAATCACTAAGTTTTCGTGTCACAAGCTTTCTACATGGAATATAAAACTACCACCAAAGCTGATGGTTAACTAGCTTGGCCGAATAGCTAATTGTAAGTGGCACACTAACACACAAAATTACAGGTCAAGAAGACAAGACTTGAAGAAGTATACTTTCTTTTATAGGGCGACGCCGTGCGACCGTCCGCTATACCGACTTACTGCCAGTAAAAACTGCACCATCAAAACTTGATTCCCAGCTCCATTTAACTTTTTCGTACTACTACTAGGCAGTACTCCTTGGTATCTTTTGCGTGGGCTAGTATCCAGTACGCAGTACTACCTGCTACATAGGCTGCAATGGCTGCAACTTGAGCCTTTCCTATCTTTGACTCGTCCAGCGCACACAAAAGGCAGCGAAAGGGCACTCGGAAAGCGATTTTAATTCGAGGAACTGATTTGCTGCACGCACTGTCTCGGACATGCCAAGCAAACAAAAGATCCGCCATTAGCAGCTCAGTTTCGCTGCCGATTCTCCAACTATTGAATCCAAATGAGGATGCCATACTGCAAGGTGCAAGCTGGTTGTAGATCCAAACGACATAGGAGTATCTACGACACTCTTTTCCGTTGTACTGGTAGAGGTCACCTCTACTCTTCCTTCGGGCTGTGTTACGTTAATCACCACGTGCATAAGTCTCAATTCTTGATCGTCAAGTCGATCTTGCCGCGGTTTGCTAACTACTCTACTTAACAAGGACTGTCTAGTTGTTGCAATCGCATCGGGTGGACAGAGTCCCGTGCGTCGTTGTTGCAACCTGATTGATGCGTGTGCCGTCCGTGAGGCCGCACTGACAGTGATTAACAAGGCTGAACGTAAACTGTCTCCGTCGTCTTATCTTAGGACTTAACTAACGTACTTCTACGTACGGCAAAGCCGGAATCAGGGCGCATGTTCTCTTTCCCTTTTCGCGGGCCATATATCTCCTCCGTATCGGAGTAGGAGTAGCACCGCATGCTGGGCCTGGGCGTACGTGGTCCCTCTGCCCACCGGCCACGTCTCGAGATTCCATGCATGCAGTGGATGCCCTTGTGCGCCATGCATGCAGGATGTGAGTGACCACTGTGCTGTGCTGCCCGTGGTACCTGATGCATCTTGGTCGACCGAGCCAATTCCCTTTCCGGTTTCGGCAAGGATTCGCCTGGCTCCCGCAACGGTGGAGGCGCTGCCATCCTGTTTTGAGCGGCAGCACGCCTCTGCATCTTGGTCGGCTCGCCCCGCCTCTCTGGTTCCCTGATTTTGACCGTCCACCACGTCACAACTGAGCGGCAGCCTGCGCCGTGCTACGCTACGCTCCGTCCCTGTCCCTCAACGCTGCACTAATTTTACTCGTTAAATTAAACTAACCAGTGTCCGTGTCCGGCATTCCTATGTGCATTGTCGTGTGTGGTGCAGTTTCCTCAGGAATGATTCAAGCATGATGCAACTACGACTGGCCATCATCAAAACAAAAAAGAACGAATAGACTCGTCTCGTGTAACAGTACAGCCGCAACAGAAAAGAACGGATTGACTGCTAATTATGCGCAGGCTTTTGTCACGAGTCTAAGAATGGAGTGGAAGAAGGGAAAATACCCGAATTAATACAACTAGCTGTATCTGCACCTGATCAGAAAAATCTATGATTTTTTTTGACAGATTCAGAAAAAAGTAAAAGATCTTCTATACTTTTTGGCAACAAACTCAACCCACTGGCGTACTCATATAACAATTTTGACAAATAAAAAACACCATAATTTTTTTGAGAATACAAAGAAATTGTATAGGACAATATAGAGTGAATAGTACCCACTCCCTCTGTAAACTAATATAAGAGCATTTAGATCACCAAAGTAGTGATCTAAACGCTCTTATATTAGTTTACGGAGGAAGTATAATATAGTGCTCACCTTTTTCATAAACAACACCACAAAAGTCATTTCCTCACCAACAAATTTCATGATTTTTTGACCATTTTTGGAACTATTACTTTTTTTTTTTTTGAAAAATGGTTGCACCTGCCCCATCCGTTCCCCTTCTTTGGGGCCATCCATTTTATGATCTGTATTTGGAGTTCCCCGTAGCAGACTGAGCAAACTTGTCTCACTAGTCTGCCCAAGGGAAGCATCTGCCATGGGCAAGCCCGTTAAAAGGCTTGAGAAGGACTTCTTTTAAACATGTCATGTTTTTAGTTTTTGTATTCACTAATACTAATGCTTGATCTACTTTGGTGCTTGACTCCGTGTCTTATCAAGATATGTGTAGATATGAAGCACGTGAAAAATTGAGCTTGTTCATAGAAGTTGTTGATATATGTCGGTATGAAAAACATCAAAATACACACGAAGGAATGGAGTGCGCGCTGGGATATACCCTGATACACCTGCTTGTAGATGCACCTGATGAAAAAATTCTTTGTTTTTTTACAATTCAGGAAAGGGTCAAAATCTTCAAATATTTGGGAACAAACTTGACATGTTGTCATAATCGTATACAAATTTCGACAAAGAAAAACTACACTGACAAGCCTGAGCATACAATAATTGTCCAGGACAATACAGAGTGAATAGTATCTCCAATATAGTGCTGATTTTCTTCATCAACAATACCACAAAAGTCATTTCGTCCCCGGAATTTTTATAGGAATGTAACCGTTTAACAAATTTGTTGCCAAAAGTTTCATGATTTTTTGTCGTTTTGGAAATCACCTTAAAAAAATGCACCTACCTCATGTTCTATTCGTTCCCCTCCTATGGGGCCTTCCAATCTATGATTCCCGATGGAGTTCAACTTAGCAGACTCAGCAAACACTAGTAGAAAACAGGGCTTTGGTTGAGGCCTGGCCAGCCCATTAGTCTCGGTTCAGTTACGAACCGGGACCAATGGTTGCATACATCTCGCTTTGTGAGCCCAGGGGGCCGGCCGGGCCTCGTGGGGCATCTGTCCCGGTTCATCTGGACCCATTTGTCCCGGTTCCAGGCACGAACCGGGACCAATGGTCCTCGCTCCTGGCCCGCTCCTGGCCCACAACCATTGGTTCCGGTTCGTGGCTGGAACCGGGGTCCCGGTTCCAGCCACAATCCAGGACCAATGAGGTGCCTATATATACCCCATCACCGGCGAGTAGAGCACTCCACACTGCTCTGTTTTTCTGGCTGACGAGGGGAGAGCTTTGTGGTGCTCTAGCTCACCTCCTATGCACATGAGGTGTTTGATGAAATGCCCGAGCCACACTAGTTAAGCTTTCTCCTCTTGAAGCTCGAGCTCCAAGCTCCATTTTCCTCAAGATTTGTCTAGGTTTACCGGTTCGTCACGCCCCGTCCCTGTCTTCACCGCTGTCGATCGCTCGCGCCGATCTCGTCGCCGGCACCACCGTGGTGAGCCTCCTTTTCTTATCTTCTTTGTGAAAGAAAAAATTCATACTTGTATGATTAGACAGCTACTTGTCTAATTTTTCTTACTTTTATTATTGCTTGTTATTATATAGTGCGATGGTTTTGATATCCGCCCCCGTCGGCCCTCGTCCTGTCTATGATTCGGATGTTGTATATATTATCTTTTATAACTATTTGGTTCATTTATTGTTTATTACAATTATGCCGACCAACGTGACATATATTTTATTTATCTAGGAGGTATGTGAACCGGAAATTCCAACCGACCCTATTGTCGAGAGGCTAAATTTAGTTGAAGAAGAAAAGAATTACTTGAAGGAAAAAATAAAAAAATTAAGGAGGAGGAGATGATATTGGAGTTGCATGTTGCGGATGTCGTCGATGATCACAAGATCAAGATGGACACAATGCGTTTGAAGATTAGAAAGATTAGAAAATATGCCATTCATACCGAGGCTTGGTATCATTATGCCGTTGGATCAATTGTTACCTTGGTTGCGATTATGATCGCAATTGTTGTTGCATTGAAATGTTTTACATATTTTCAATGTATAGTTTTAATTAGATGCTTTGGAGAGCTATATGTTGTTAATTGAGAACTATGTATGTACTTTGGTTTTAATGTGATGATGAACTTCTATTAATTTGGTCACTTATCTATTCATGATGTTCTGTAATGGTTTTTGACACACATAATTTTATATAATGCACGCAGATGAACCGGCAATGGATGTACGATGACAGACACACCTCCGAGTACATTAAGGGCGTGCATAATTTTCTCGAAGTGGCTGAGGCAAACAAGCAGAATGGTTTTATGTGTTGTCCATGCCCTAGCTGTGGGAATACGTAGTCTTACTCTGACTTGAAAACCCTTCACACCCACCTGCTTTATAAGGGTTTCATGCCACACTATAATGTTTGGACCAAGCACGGAGAAATAGGGGTTATGATGGAAGACAGCGAAGAAGAAGAGGACGATGACAACTATGTGCCCCCTAAATACAGTGATGCTGCAACGGGGGAAGATGAAGATCAAGAGGAACCAGACGATGTGCCCGATGATGATCTCCGCCGGGTCATTGTTGATGCAAGAAGACAGTGCGAAAGTGAAAAGGAGAACCTGAAGTTCGATCGCATGTTAGAGGATCACAAAAAAGGGTTGTACCCCAATTGCGAAGATGGCAACACAAAGCTCGGTACCGTGCTGGAATTGCTGCAGTGGAAGGCAGAGAATGCTGTGCCTGAGAAAGGATTTGAGAAGCTACTGAAAATATTGAAGAAGAAGCTTCCAATGGAAAATGAATTTCCCGACAGTACGTACTCATCAAAGAAGGTCGTATGCCCTCTAGGATTGGAGGTGCAGAAGATACATGCACGCCCTAATGACTGCATCCTCTACCGAGGTGCGTATGAGGATTTGAACGCATGCCTGGTATGCGGTGCATTGCGGTATAAGATCAGACGAGATGACCCTGGTGATGTTGACGGCGAGCCCCCCAGGAAGAGGATTCCTGCGAAGGTGATGTGGTATGATCATATAATACCACGGTTGAAACGACTATTCAGAAACAAAGAACATGCCAAGTTGATGCGATGGAACAATGAGGCGTAAGAAAGACGGGAAGTTAAGAGCACCCGCTGACGAGTCGCAGTGGAGAAAAATCGAGAGAAAGTACCGGGCTGAGTTTGCATGTGACCCAAGGAACGTATGGTTTGGTTTAAGCGCGGATGGCATTGATACGTCTCCAACGTATCTATAATTTTTTATTGCTCCATGCTATGTTATCTACTGTTTTGGGCAATATTGTGCTTTATTATCCACTTTTATATTATTTTTGGGACTAACCTATTAACCGGAGGCCCAACCCAGATTTGCTGTTTTATGCCTATTTCAGTGTTTCGTAGAAAAGCAATATCAGACGGAGTCGAAACAGAACGAAATCAGCTGGAGAAGTTATTTTTAGAAGGAAACCTACCGGAGACTTGGACCCTACGTCAGAAGATGAAGGAGGAGCTCACGAGGGTAGGGGCGCGCCCCCATATATACCTACGCATCGTAAGACTTCTAGAACAGAGATTAGATCGGAAGTTCCACCGCCGCAAGCCTCTGTAGCCACCAAAAACCTCTCGGGACCCTGTTCCGGCACCCTGCCGAAGGGGGAACCCTCACCGGTGGCCATCTTCATCCTTCCGGTGCTCTCCATGACGAGGAGGGAGTAGTTCACCCTCGGGGCTAAGGGTATGTACCAGTAGCTATGTGTTTGATCTCTCTCTCTCTCTCTCTCTCGTGTTCTTGATTTGGCACGATCTTGATGTATCGCGAGCTTTGCTATTATAGTTGGATCTTATGTTTCTTCTCCCCCTCTTCTCTCTTGTAATGGATTGAGTTTTCCCCTTGAAGTAATCTTATCGGATTGAGTCTTTAAAGATTTGAGAACACTTGATGTATGTCTTGCCGTGCGTATCTGTGGTGACAATGGGATATCACGTGATTCACTTGATGTATGTTTTGGTGATCAACTTGCGGGTTCCGCCCATGAACCTATGCATAGGGGTTGGCACACGTTTTCGTCGTGATTCTCCGGTAGGAACTTTGGGGCACTCTTTGAGGTTCTATGTGTTGGTTTGAGTAGATGAATTGAGATTGTGTGATGCATATCGTATAATCATACCCACGGATACTTGAGGTGACATTGGAGTATCTAGGTGACATTAGGGTTTTGGTTGATTTGTGTCTTAAGGTGTTATTCTAGTACGAACTCTAGGGCTGTTTGTGACACTTCTAGGAATAGCCCAACGGATTGATTGGAAAGAATAACTTTGAGGTGGTTTCGTACCCTACCATAATCTCTTCGTTTGTTCTCCGCTATTAGTGACTTTGGAGTGACTCTTTGTTGCATGTTGAGGGATAGTTATATGATCCAATTATGTTATTATTGTTGAGAGAACTTGCACTAGTGAAAGTATGAACCCTAGGCCTTGTTTCCTAGCATTGCAATACCGTTTACGCTCACTTTTACCGCTTGCTACCTTGCTGTTTTTATATTTTCAGTTTACGAAAACCTATATCTACCATCCATATTGCACTTGTATCACCATCTCTTCGCCGAACTAGTGCACCTATACAATTTACCATTGTATTTGGTGTGTTGGGGACACAAGAGACTCTTTGTTATTTGGTTGCAGGGTTGTTTGAGAGAGACCATCTTCATCCTACGCCTCCCACATATTGATAAACCTTAGGTCATCCACTTGAGGGAAATTTTCTACTGTCCTACAAACCTCTGCACTTGGAGGCCCAACAACATCTACAAGAAGAAGGTTGCGTAGTAGACATTAGGCATTAATCCTTTCAGGGAGCAGAGCAGCAACCACAACACCTGGCCCGTGACTCTATGTATGTATAACCTTTCTCCTTGGATGTGCATGAAGCGGAAGTTCATTATGATGCCAGTTCTCATCCAAGGCCCTAAGCAACCCGGCAACGACATTGATGTGTACCTAAGGCCATTAGTGAAAGAACTTTTAGAGCTGTGGAATGAAAACGGTGTACGTGTGTGGGATGAGCACAAACATGAGGAATTTAACCTGCATGCGTTGTTGTTTGTAACCATCAATGATTGGCCTGCTCTCAGTAACCTTTCAGGATAGAACAAACAAGGGATAGCACACGAGCACGCACTGTTTAGCTGACACCGAAAGTATATACCTGGACAAATGCAGGAAGAATGTATACCTGGGGCATCGTCGATTTCTTCCGACCAACCATCAATGTCGAAAGAAAGGCAAGCATTTCAAAGGCGAGGCAGATCACTGGAAAAAGCCCGCCATGCGTATCGGTGATCACGTACTTGCTATGGTCAATAATTTACACGTAATCTTTGGAAAGGGTCCCGGCGGACTATCTGTTCCAAATGACGCTGAGGGACGCGTACCCATGTGGAAAAAGAAATCTATATTTTGGGACCTACCCTACTAGAAAGACCTAGAGGTCCGCTCTTCAATCGACGTGATGCACGTGACGAAGAACCTTTGGTGAACCTGCTAGGCTTCTTGGGCGTGTATGGGAAGACAAAAGATACACCGGAGGCACAGGAGGACCTGCAACGTTTGCACGAAAAAGACAGCATGCCTCCAAAGCAGTATGAAGGTCCTGCCAGCTACGCTCTTACCAAAGAAGACAAGGAAATCTCTTTGAATGTCTGCTCAGTATGAAGGTCCCGTCTGTCTTCTCGTTGAATATAAAGGGAATAATAAATATGCCAGAGAAAAAGTTTCAGAACCTAAAGTCTCATGACTGCCACATGATTATGACGCAACTTCTTCTAGTTGCATTGAGGGGGCTTCTACCGGAAAACGTTTGATTATCCATTGTGAAGCTATGTGCACTCCTCAATGCAATCTCTCAGAAGGTGATCGATCCAGAAATCCTACCAAGGCTAAGGAGTGATGTGGCGCAATGTCTTGTCAGTTTTGAGCTGGTGTTCCCACCATCCTTCTTCAACATCATGACGCATATCCTAGTTCATCTAGTCGATGAGATTGTCATTTTGGGCCTCGTATTTCTACACAATATGTTCCCCTTTGAGATGTTCATGGGAGTCCTAAAGAAATATGTCCGTAACCGCGCTAGGCCAGAAGGAAGCATCTCCATGGGCCATCAAACAGAGCATGTCATTGGGTTTTGTGTTGACTTCATTCCTGGCCTTAAGAAGATTAGTCTCCCTCAATCGTGGTATGAGGGGAGACTGACTGGAAAAGGCACGCTTGCAGGGGACTCAATAATATGTAGAGACGGGCATTCTTGGTCTCAAGCACACTACACAGTTCTACAGAACTCTACCTAGGTGACCCCGTATGTCGATGAATACAAGAACAGTCTGCGCTCCAAACACCCAGAGCAGTGTGACGACTGGATTACATGTGAACACATCAGGACTTTGGGCAATTGGATGGAAACACGTCTCAGAGGTGACAACACTGTTTCTGATGAGTTGTGCTCATTGTCCAGGGGACCATCTTCGACTGTATTGACTTACAAAGGATACAAGATAAATGGGAATGCATTTTACACGATAGCCCAAGATCAAAAGAGCACCAACCAAAACAGCGGTGTCCGCTTTGATGCAGCAACCAATAGGGGAAAGGACACATATTATGGTTACATAGTGAACATATGGGAACTTGACTATGGACATGATTTTAAGGTCCCTTTGTTTAAGTGCAAATGGGTCAATCTGTCAAGAGGCGGGGTACAGGTAGACCCACAGTACGGAATGACAACAGTGGATCTGAACAATCTTGGGTACACAGATGAACCATTTGTCCTAGCCAATGATGTGGCACAGGTTTTCTATGTGAAGGACATGTCTACCAAACGGAGACAAAGAAAAGAGAAGGAAGCGAATACATCATACGATGAGCCAAAGCTCCACATAGTTCTTTCAGGAAAAAGAGACATCATGGGATTGGAGGGCAAGACAGACATGTCTAAAGATTATGAAAAGTTTCATGAAATTCCTCCCTTCAAACACAAGGCTGACCCAAGCACCTTGTTAAGCGATGAAGAATATCCATGGTTACGGCGCAATAAGAAAGGAAACAAGCGAAGAAAAAGTGAAGATTTTCTCTCCACAACTATTATGATGATGCCTTTGATCAAGAATATCACTGCAGTTACATGTGAAGAAATGAAATGCCTGTTGTAACAGAGGAGTTTCCGTATGAAACCCTGATACCTCAAAACAGATTGTCCGTTTTGTACACGAAGTGCATCCAGTTTTTGTCGGAACCCTCTTAACTTTTTAGCACATGCTATGTGGGTGAAATGATGATATCGTGCCAACTTTCAACCTTTTCAGAGTTCATTTGAAATGTCTAGAGTTCAAGTAAGTTCAAAAAAATGAAATCCCTTTGTAACAGACAAGTTTTCGTCCGAAACCCTAATACCTCGAAAGAGTTTGTCCATTTTCTACACGAAGTGCATCCTTTTTTTTCCGTAACCCTCTCATCTTTTTAGCACATGTTACATGGGTGAAATGATGATACCATGCCAACCTTCAACCTTTTCAGAGTTCATTTGAAATGCTTTTCAATTTTAGGGTCTTATAGCTCAAAAAAATCAGTAAATGTATGAAAAATAACAAATGAAGTTAGAAAGAGTTGTAATAAGTTATTAAAAATAAAAGAGAGGTGCAATGCTCACCTGCACGTTGCTTAGTTTTAGGCCATGAGAAACTACACATAGCTTCGTGCAGTCTACACCATTTCAAGGCCTGAAGCTAAGCAACATGTAGGTGAGCATTGCGCCTCTCCTTCATCGTCTCTGCACTCAAGGCTTATAAACCGCTGCGAGTGCCTCTCGCTTGGCGAGGTGGGACAAAAAAACAGCTGCAGAAAGAATTAACTAAAAAACTCTATTGTCGGTTCATGCCACGAACCGCTACTATCGAGAAATTTAAGTCTGAGTACAGGTATGCATGTAGGCGATCTTATGCACTATAAGCATCACGTCATGTCAGCTTGAAAAGCCAATGGTCTTTACTCTTAAATCTTAATGGGTTAACATAAGTATGCATGTAGGCTAGTTTTAGCTCTAAATGCATGTACGTCCCTGGTGGTAATACTAGCCTAGTACCATTATTTGGAGACAACACCAATTTTCTTTTGAGAAAAAAAATATATGTAATTCAAATTCGCGTCAACTTTGGTTATTTTGGTTATTACCGAAACCAAACCGAAACTAAATGGTTATTACTGAAACCGAACCGTATTTTGTATAAAACAGTATAAACCGAAGTATAAAAACCATATAAAACCGATAACTGTATAAACCGAACCGAATGAAACCGAAAAACCGAATGCACAGGGTGAGCCCCCAGCCTTAGAACCGGTACTAATAGAAATAAGAATGAACTAGAAAACTTTAATGAAATTCTAATAGCTAAAATAATCAACTAAAAAAGCTTTTATAAACCTCTAGTATTATTGAAACTAAAATTATATAAAATTTATGCAACTAAAATTATCAAAGTATTTTCTGTTCAAAACATTAAAAGCAAAAAGAATTTTCATAAAATAAATAAAAAAGCAAAAAAGAAAATAAAATAAATAAGTAGAAACAAAATAAACTTTAATAAATAAGTACAAACAAAATAAACTTTAATAAATAAGTAGAAACAAAATAATACAAAATAAACTTTAATAAAATAAATAAGTAGAAACAAAATAAACTTTAATAAAGTAAAATAAATAAACATTTAATAAAATAAATAAAAATAGCAACAGTAAGTATTTTGTTGTAAATAGAAACAAAATAAAATAAATAAAGCAACAACGAAAACAAAAATAAAATAAAAAGTGCCACCTACTGGGCCACCACGGCCTGAATACGACTAGGAAACCAACCATGGGCCAGGATTCAGGCCTGCAAGAGGCCCAGTAGCACTAGTAGAAAGCGGCCCATTTGTTCCGGTTGGTAAGGGCCTTTTGTCCCGGTTCCTGAACCGGCATTAAAGGGTCGTTACTAATGCCCTGGCCCTTTAGTCCCGGTTCAGTCCAGAACCGGGACAGATGGGCCTCCACATGGCATGTGCGCCGAGTCCAGGCAGGAGGGCCTTGGGTCCCGGTTGGTGGCACCAACCGGGACCAATAGGCATCCACACGTCAGCATTTCTGTGACTGGTGCTAGCTAGCTAATTAATAGGGAGAAGTGTCCTCTCTTATGTCCGTGCTTGGTCGACGCTATGTACTATACATACGTATAGAGAGGACTAGACACGCTAGCTAGCTAGTAAGCAAACGAAGGAACAGAAGATCGTCATGAACATATATGCATACAGAAAGAAGAGATATCGACCACCTCTCCTTCTCCGAGAGATTGGTCGAACAACAAGTTCTCGTATATCTATCCGACACTACCGGCTACATATATATAATAATTATCTCTTACAAATATAATCTCCTAATATATGGACGCAGGGTCCACATAGTATTCTCCGTCTTCAGCGATCACGTGGTCAAGAAAGAATGCCGCCAATTCCTCTTGAATTGCTCGCATGCGATCTGGTGCTAGGAGTTCATCCCGCATCCGAAACATCTAATTTGAAGAAGGGGGTCAATACATATATATATATATGAATGAATGAAACTCAACACAAATGATGGTAATAAAATAAAATTGTGAATATTGTTATTTACGCACTTCATATTGTTCGTCGGAGTAGCCCCGCTCACAGGTCATGTGGCGGATGGACTCGCAAACGTAGTATCCACAGAAATCATTCTCTTGTTCCTGCCACAACCACTTTACAAGAAAAAGAGGTCAATCAAACTGATAAGCAAGAATGCCAAATGGTATTGATGAAACTAGCGTTTGAATCACTAGGAGATGCGCGGAACATGCTACTATAGTACTTACTTTTGGGTGTCTAAATTCCAGCTTCTTCGGCAGTCTCGGAGCTTTTTTGGTGAATTTTCTCCAAACCCTGCCAGACAAAGAAAACAATTACTTGATATCAGAAATGAACAAAGTTGCTGATATGGTGGATAATGATCGATTTAACTTACTTCTCGAGCATTTGAGTCATGTCCGCATACTCCTGGGGATCTTTTCATTTCGAGTCTAAGACAGTTACTACTCCCTGCTCAATCTTAATCTCTAGGAGAATATAGTGGAACCTGCGCACGCATGCATAACTCATCAATTACATTACTATAACCTGGAATAATATATAAGGGAAACCGTATATGCACAAGACAGTAACACTCACTTGAAGTTGTAAGGAAAGAGTATTATATCTTTGTTTTCATTTATTACCAACGATCTAGCAAGTTGGCCTCGGTATCTTCGGCATGAAATTTAACCTCAGTTGCATCTATGAGATTTGTGTTAACGAACCCAATATCACCGACTTGTCTTTTCTTCAACTCGACAATCTTCAATCTGCATAATATAGTGAGGATAATTATAAATACATGCAAAGAAAGAGCTGACCTATATAGTGAGATTTAATGACAGAAGTACTACTACTTACAGACAGTAGCAGGTGACCGTTGCTTTATCGAGGGCCAATTGATTGAAAAACTGAAACAACTCCTCAAATGGAACATGCAACAGTTCAATTCCAACGAGGTCATGCTCCTTTTTAACTCTCAGATACAAAGTATTCCTCCCCCCAGACTCTCTGCAGGTTTTCATGTACCAATGATGCAATCTTCGCATCATCGTTGTTAGAGATCTTTCATATTTGACGAGAGGCTTCCCGTACTCGTATCCGTGTATCTGCACCTCCAAGAAATCATAATGTACATCGTCGGGCAGGTAATCTCCAAGATTGCTATAACCGGGCACCATCCTCGGATCATTAGCGACGATATCGCTAGGAACCTTGAGTGGGGGGCACGAGTGCTTCGCTTGTTCGCCGAGCTGGGAAATTTGTTTCCCAGCTCGTCGTTCTTTCATCCTTTGATCACTAACAGTACTTCCCGACCGCTCCGCTTCGACAAATGTCTTTCCAAAAATGCGCTCATAGTTGCCTTTCGGTGGAGACTTGGGTGGTTTTCTCAGGGCAGCCAGAGTGCGCTTCGCTTTCACCGGATCTACCTTCTCCTCTGGAGGTGGATGTCTCTGTGCTTTCAACCCTTGAAACCAGTCCTTCACTTCGGTTCACGCGATCTTCGCGTTCTCCTCCGGGGTCATCTCGTATGGTAACTTCTCTGGAGTCTTCGGAGAAGGACCGAATCTGTATTTCCTCCCGCCTCTGGCTGTACTGCTAGACGCCGGCAGAGCAGACGATGGAGCGGTTGTCTTCTTTCCTTGCTTACAAGGCGGAGGAGAAGGACTACGACGCGCCGGAGCGGCGGCGGGTCTCTTCCGCCCTTGCCGACGTGGCGGAGAAGGAGGAGGCTGGCTGCTCGGGCGCGCCGGCGCAGGCGGAAAAGGAGGCTGGGTGCCGCCACGCGCCGGAGAAGGAGTCGGCCGAGTGCCCTGATCGTCACTCGCCGGAGGAGGAGGCGGTGGAGGAGGCGGAGTGCGCTGACTCGCCGGAGGAGGAGGAGGCGGAGGCGTCCAGTTCGGAAGGTTGATGAGCTCCTTCCTCCATAGGCATGGCATCTTCAGAGAAGAACCCAGCCGAGTCCCCCCTTCACCGGTAGGGTGGTCAAGCTGGAGGTCCTCAAATCCCTCCGTTATTTCATGCACCATCACCCTAGCATATCCTTCTGGAATCGGCCGGCAGTGAAAAGTTGTGCTGGGTTCAGTAGGAAAAACAGAGCCAACAGCCGCCTTGACCTTCAAATTCATCCATTGCGTCATAAGGTGGCAATTTTGAGACTCCGTGATAGCATCCACGGGATAGCTGGCAGGAGCCGTCAAGACATGCTCCGGCTGAAGCAGCTCGGTGGAAGCCACGCTGCTTCTCCGCTGAGATGGCGGGGTAGCTTCGAGGGAAGCTTCGGCAGTTCGTTTGCTGCGATTTGCTTCTCGTTCCTCTATTGCTTGTACCCTTGCATGCAGCGCCTGTAGTTGGGTCTGCTGCACTTTCTTCCTCCTCTCCTGGCACTTGTAACCGCCTGCGTCTGGAAACCCAGCCTTCCACGGAACGGAGCCTGGCGTGCCTCGTGTCCGTCCAGGGTGCTCAGGATTACCGAGGGCCATTGTGAGCTCGTCGTTCTCTCTGTCTGGAACGAACGTCCCTTGCTGCGCTGCATCGATATAGTGCTGAAGCCTCTTGACTGGTATGTCCAATTGCTCGTCCGTCCAAATGCACTTCCCTAATACAGGGTCCAAGGTTCCGCTAGCCCCGAAGAAACAAGTCCGGCAACGGTCTAGCCAGTTCATTGTCTCTGGTTCGATCCCTTTATCAACCAGATCATTCTCAGCCTTGGCCCACTTAGGCCGGGCTACGAGGTAGCCACCTGACCCCGTGCGATGGTGATGCTTCTTCTTCACAGCATTTTTCTTGTTTGTCGCCGACATCTTCTTACTCTTTTCCGATGTCTTGTGGGCCACAAATGCGGGCCAGTCATCTCTAATCTTCTCATATTTTCCCTTGAATTCTGGTGTCTCTCCTTTGTCAACAAACCTATTCAGGTCTTTCTTCCACCTCCTGAATAGGTCTGCTATCTTCTTAAGAGCAAAAGACTTGATTAATTGCTCTTTAACTAGCTTCTCTGGATCATCCTCTGGCGGTAGGGTGAAATTTAACTTCAGCTTAGTCCAAAGATCATTTTTCTGCATATCATTGACATAAGACACCTCAGGGTCTTCTTTAGCCGGCTTTAACCATTGCTGGATGCTGATCGGGATCTTGTCCCTAACCAGAACCCGCACTGCGCAACAAATGCGTTCTTTGTCCGGATGGGTTCAATCGGTTGGCCGTCGGGCGCGATTGCTATGATCTCAAACCTTTCATCCGAGCTCAGCTTTTTCTTCGGGCCTTGTCTCTTTACCGAAGTTGTGCTCGATCCGGAGGGCTAGAAAAAAGAACAAAGACGAGAGTTAATTAATATGTGTACATACCAAAACAATGAATGCATCAATTAGCTAGTTAGCACAGGCTTAACTAATATATATACCTGGCCGGACTCAGTTCGGTCACCGGAGCCGTCCTCACGGTCTCCTTCTTGCACCGGCATTGGGTCACCGGAGCCATCATAATCATAGCCAGCTGCTTCTTCACCCTCTCCTTCCAGACCATCGGTGTCTTTGAGAAACAACGAGCAGACGGCATCACTTCCTTGTGTGATTATGTCCCCCAACAATGCTTCTTGTGCTTCGTCTCGTGGGGTGTCCATAGTTTCTACAAATATTTACAACATGGAAATTATTATTCAATCATGACAGATGGACATATTAGTTGCAAACGTAGAATTAGCTAGCTAATCACAGTAAGGAATCATATTAATTAGTGGCCTCGACGCTGCTTCTCTAGGGTTTCGGGTGGCCTCGACAACGCTTCAAGGGTTTGGGGTGGCCTCGAGAACGCTTCAAGGAGGGGGTAATATCGACAACGACGAGATACATACATGGGAAAATAATGTTATCAGGGAGGGGGTATATCGACCCCCCCCCCACGTGTTGAGTTATCGGGGAGGGGGGGTATATCGACCCACCCCCACGTGTTGAAGTTATCGGGAAGGGGGTATATCGACCCCCCCCACACGTGGTGAAGTTATCGGGAGGGGGTATATCGACCCCCCCTCGTGTTGAAGTTATCGGGGAGGGGGTATATCGACCCCCCCCCACGTGTTGAAGTTATCAGGAGGGGGTATATCGACCCGCCCTCGTGTTGAAGTTACCGGGAGGGGGTATATCGACCCCCCCATGTGTTGAAGTTATTGGGAGTTTATATCGATAAGACATACGTACATGGGAAAATAATATTATCGGGGAGGGGGTATATCGACCCCCCCCCTCGTGTTGAAGTTATCGGGAGGGGTATATCGACGACGACAGACCCGATAAAACATAAGAAAACGAAGAAGACATAAAGAGAGGAGAAGAAGAAAGGAATGGCTAGAGGAGAAGATCGAAGAAAAAAAAAAGAAGAAAAAAAGAGGAGAAGAAGAAAGGAATAGAGGAGAAGAAGAGAGAAAGGAATAGAGGAGAAGAAGAGAAAATAGTTTCTCTTCTTCTCCTCTATTCCTTTCTTCTTCTCCTCTTCTTTTTCTTCTTTTTTCTTCTTCTTATTTATTTCTCCTCTTCTTCCTCTCCCCTCTTCTTCTCCTTTCTCCTCTTCTTATTTCCTTTTTCCTCTCATTCTTTTTCTTCTTCTTCCTTCTTAAAAATACATGAAGTAGTATTGCTTGTTTTTTTTAAATAATGTTCAAATAGAAATTTTTGCCTAATTCATTGTTCATATGAATATACAAACATTTGCATATTTACAATAATCAATATCACCAAAAAAATCTATGAACAGAAAAAATACTATTTTTTCTAAAAATCTATCTTTTGCATATATACATGAACATATATATACATAGAGAACATATATACATACATATATACATTTTTATAAAAATGCAAAAAACAAAAAATCTAAAAAATGGCATATAAACAGATATACACACATACATATACTCATACATATACATATAATCAGGAAAAAAACATCTATATATTTGCAAAAAACAAGGGGAAGAGGGGGGCGGTGCCGGCCCTGACCAAAGCGAGGCAGAGGCAACGGCGGCACGGAGCAGCTGGGGCACGGCGAGGCAGAGGCGACGGCAAGGCAGGGCGAGGCAGAGGCGACGGCGGCGCGGGGCAGCTGGGGCGCGGCGAGGCAGAGGCGACGGCGAGGCAGGGCGAGGCAGAGGCGACGGCGGCGCGGGGCAGCTGGGGCGCAACGACGACGACGTGGTCGGGGCAGGGGCGCGCGGCGTGGTCGGGGCGGGCTGCCGGCGGCGTGCGTGTCGACGAGGCAGCAGAGGGTGGCGAGGGCGTCATCGGGGCGAGCTCGGGCAGCCTGGCGGCGTCGTCGGGGCGGGGAACTGATGCAGATGAATCTGAAAAATGCCAAGTGCTTTCTTATATACTAAGAGTATTGGTCCTGGTTCGTGGCACAAACCGGGACCAATGCCACCTTTAGTCCCGGTTGGTGGCACCAACCAGGACCAAAGGCCTATTTTCAGCAGCCCAAAGGGCGGGAAGCGGCGGCCTTTGGTCCCGGTTGGTGGCACCAACCGGGACTAAAGGGGGGCATTGGTCCCGGTTTTTGCTGTCGGGGAACATAGTAATTTCAAATTTTTCCTATGCACACACAAGATCATGGTGATGCATAGCAACGAGAGGGGAGAGTATTGTCTACGTACCCTCGTAGACCGAAGCGGGAGCATTGACACAACGTAGAGGAAGTAGTCGTACGTCTTCCCGGTCCAACCGATCCAAGCACCGTTACTCCGGCACCTCCGAGTTCTTGACACACGTACAGCTCGATGACGCACCCCGGGCTCCGATCCAACAAAGCTTCGGGGAGGAGTTTCGTCAGCACGACGGCGTGGTGACGATCTTGATGTTTAACCATCGCAGGGCTTCGCCTAAGCACCACTACAATATGATCGAGGTGTAATATCGTGGAGGGGGGCACCGCACACGGCTAAGAAACGATCACGAAGATCAACTTGTGTGTCCTAGGGTGCCCCCCTGCCCCCGTATATAAAGGAGCCAAGGGGGGTGCGGCCGGCCCTAGTAGGAGGCGCGCAGGAGGAGTCCTACTCCTACCGGGAGTAGGACTCCCCTCCCTTTCCTTGTCCAAGTAGGAGAGGGGGAAGGAAGGGAGAGAGGAGAGGAAGGAAAGGGGGGGGCGCCCCTCCCTCCTTGTCCAATTAGGACTAGGGGGAGAGGGGGTGCGCGGCCTGCCCTGGCTGCCTTTCCGTTTCTCCACTTTAGGCCCATGAGGCCCATTAACCCCCCGGGGGGTTCCGGTAACCCCCCAGTTCTCCGGTTTTATCCGAAACTTCCCCGGAACACTTCCGGTGTCCGAATATAGCCGTCCAATATATCAATCTTTATGTCTCGACCATTTCGAGACTCCTCGTTATGTCTGTGATCATATCCGGGACTCCAAACAACCTTCGGTACATCAAAATACATAAACTCATAATGAAATTGTCATCGTAACTTTAAGCGTGCGGACCCTACGGTTCGAGAACAATGTAGACATGACCGAGACACGTCTCCGGTCAATAACCAATAGCGGAACCTGGATGCCCATATTGGCTCCTACATATTCTACGAAGATCTTTATCGGTCAGACCGCATAACAACATACGTTGTTCCCTTTGTCATCGGTATGTTACTTGCTCGAGATTCGATCGTCGGTATCCAATACCTAGTTCAATCTCGTCATCGGCAAGTCTCTTTACTCGTTCCGTAATACATCATCCCGCAACTAACTCATTAGTTGTAATGCTTGCAAGGCTTAAGTGATGTGCATTACCGAGAGGGCCCAGAGATACCTCTCTGACGATCGGAGTGACAAATCCTAATCTCGAAATACGTCAACCCAACATGTACCTTCGGAGACACCTGTAGAGCACCTTTATAATCACCCAGTTACGTAGTGATGTTTGGTAGCACACAAAGTGTTCCTCAGGCACACGGGAGTTACATAATCTCATAGTCATAGGAACATGTATCATTCATGAAGAAAGCAATAGCAACATACTAAACGATCGGGTGCTAAGCTAATGGAATGGGTCATGTCAATCAGATCATTCAACTAATGATGTGATCCCGTTAATCAAATGACAACTCTTTGTCCATGGTTAGGAAACATAACCATCTTTGATTAACGAGCTAGTCAAGTAGAGGCATACTAGTGACACTTTGTTTGTCTATGTATTCACACATGTATTATGTTTCCGGTTAATACAATTCTAGCATGAATAATAAACATTTATCATGATATAAGGAAATAAATAATATCTTTATTATTGCCTCTAGGGCATATTTCCTTCAGTCTCCCACTTGCACTAGAGTCAATAATCTAGATTACACAGTAATGATTCTAACACCCATGGAGCCTTGGTGTTGATCATGTTTTGCTCGTGGAAGAGGATTAGTCAACGGGTCTGCTACATTCAGATCCGTATGTATCTTGCAAATCTCTATGTCTCCCACCTGGACTAGATCCCGTATGGAATTGAAGCGTCTCTTGATGTGCTTGGTTCTTTTGTGAAATCTGGATTCCTTTGCCAAGGCAATTGCACCAGTATTGTCACAAAAGATTTTCATTGGACCCGATGCACTAGGTATGACACCTAGATCGGATATGAACTCCTTCATCCAGACTCCTTCGTTTGTTGCTTCCGAAGCAGCTATGTACTCCGCTTCACATGTAGATCCCGCCACGACGCTTTGTTTAGAACTGCACCAACTGACAGCTCCACCGTTTAATGTAAACACATATCCGGTTTGCGATTTAGAATCGTCCGGATCAGTGTCAAAGCTTGCATCAACGTAACCGTTTACGATGAGCTCTTTGTCACCTCCATATACGAGAAACATATCCTTAGTCCTTTTGAGGTACTTCAGGATGTTCTTGACCGCTGTCCGGTGATCCACTCCTGGATTACTTTGGTACCTCCCTGCTAAACTTATAGCAAGGCACACATCAGATCTGGTACACAACATTGCATACATGATAGAGCCTATGGCTGAAGCATAGGGAACATCTTTCATTTTCTCTCTATCTTCTGCAGTGGTCGGGCATTGAGTCTGACTCAACTTCACACCTTGTAACACAGGCAAGAACCCTTTCTTTGCTTGATCCATTTTGAACTTCTTCAAAATCTTGTCAAGGTATGTGCTTTGTGAAAGTCCAATTAAGCATCTTGATCTATCTCTATAGATCTTTATTCCTAATATGTAAGCAGCTTCACCGAGGTCTTTCATTGAAAAACTCTTATTCAAGTATCCCTTTATGCTATCCAGAAATTCTATATCATTTCCAATCAGTAATATGTCATCCACATATAATATCAGAAATGCTACAGAGCTCCCACTCACTTTCTTGTAAATACAGGCTTCTCCGAAAGTCTGTATAAAACCAAATGCTTTGATCACACTATCAAAGCGTTTATTCCAACTCCGAGAGGCTTGCACCAGTCCATAAATGGATCGCTGGAGCTTGCACACTTTGTTAGCTCCCTTTGGATCAACAAAACCTTCCGGTTGCATCATATACAAATCTTCTTCCAGAAATCCATTCAGGAATGCAGTTTTGACATCCATCTGCCAAATTTCATAATCATAAAATGCGGCAATTGCTAACATGATTCGGACAGACTTAAGCATCGCTACGGGTGAGAAGGTCTCATCGTAGTCAACCCCTTGAACTTGTCGAAAACCTTTTGCGACAAGTCGAGCTTTGTAGACAGTAATATTACCGTCAGCATTAGTCTTCTTCTTGAAGATCCATTTATTCTCAATTGCTTGCCGATCATCAGGCAAGTCAACCAAAGTCCATACTTTGTTCTCATACATGGATCCCATCTCAGATTTCATGGCTTCAAGCCATTTTGCGGAATCTGGGCTCACCATCGCTTCTTCATAGTTCGTAGGTTCATCATGATCTAGTAGCATGATTTCCAGAACAGGATTACCGTACCACTCTGGTGTGGATCTTACTCTGGTTGATCTACGAGGCTCAGTAGTAACTTGATCTGAAATTTCATGATCATCATCATTTAATTCCTCACCAATTGGTATAGGTGTCGCAGGAACCGATTTCTGTGCTGAACTACTTTCCAATAAGGGAGCAGGTACAGTTACCTCATCAAGTTCTACTTTCCTCCCACTCACTTCTTTTGAGAGAAACTCCTTCTCTAGAAAGGATCCATTCTTAGCAACGAATATCTTGCCTTCGGATCTGTGATAGAAGGTCTACCCAACAGTTTCCTTTGGGTATCCTATGAAGACACATTTCTCTGATTTGGGTTCGAGCTTATGAGGTTGAAGTTTTTTCACATAAGCATCGCAGCCCCAAACTTTAAGAAACGACAACTTTGGTTTCTTGCCAAACCATAGTTCATAAGGTGTCGTCTCAACGGATTTTGATGGTGTCCTATTTAACGTGAATGCGGCCGTCTCTAAAGCATAACCCCAAAACGATAGCGGTAAATCAGTAAGAGACATCATGGATCGCACCATATCTAGTAAAGTACGATTACGACGTTCGAACACACCATTACGCTGTGGTGTTCCGGGTGGCGTGAGTTGCGAAACTATTCCGCATTGCTTCAAATGTACACCAAACTCGTAACTCAAATATTCTCCTCCACGATCAGATCGTAGAAACTTTATTTTCTTGTTACGATGATTTTCAACTTCACTCTGAAATTCTTTGCACTTTTCAAATGTTTCAGACTTATGTTTCATTAAGTAGATATACCCATATCTGCTTAAGTCATCTGTGAAGGTGAGAAAATAACGATATCCGCCACGAGCCTCAATATTCATCGGACCACATACATCTGTATGTATGATTTCCAACAAATCTGTTGCTCTCTCCATAGTACCGGAGAACGGTGTTTTAGTCATCTTGCCCATGAGGCACGGTTCGCAAGTACCAAGTGATTCATAATCAAGTGGTTCCAAAATTCCATCAGTATGGAGTTTCTTCACGCGCTTTACACCGATATGACCTAAACGGCAGTGCCACAAATAAGTTGCACTATCATTATTAACTCTGCATCTTTTGGCTTCAACATTATGAATATGTGTATTACTACTATCGAGATTCATAAAAAATAGACCACTCTTCAAGGGTGCATGACCATAAAAGATATTACTCATATAAATAGAACAACCATTATTCTCTGATTTAAATGAATAACCGTCTCGCATCAAACAAGATCCAGATATAATGTTCATGCTCAATGCTAGCACCAAATAACAATTATTTAGGTCTAATACTAATCCCGAAGGTAGATGTAGAGGTAGTGTGCCGACCGTGATCACATCGACTTTGGAACTATTTCCCACGCGCATCGTCACCTCGTCCTTTGCCAGTGTTCGCTTAATCCGTAGTCCCTGTTTCGAGTTGCAAATATTAGCAATAGAACCAGTATCAAATACCCAGGTGCTACTGCGAGCTCTAGTAAGGTACACATCAATAACATGTATATCACATATACCTTTGTTCACCTTGCCATCCTTCTTATCCGCCAAATACTTGGGGCAGTTCCGCTTCCAGTGACCAGTCTGCTTGCAGTAGAAGCACTCAGTTTCAGGCTTAGGTCCAGACTTGGGTTTCTTCTCTTGAGTAGCAACTTGCTTGCTCTTCTTCTTGAAGTTCCCCTTCTTCTTCCCTTTGCCCTTTTTCTTGAAACTAGTGGTCTTGTTGACCATCAACACTTGATGCTCCTTTTTGATTTCTACCTCCGCAGCTTTCAGCATTGCGAAGAGCTCAGGAATAGTCTTATTCGTCCCTTGCATATTATAGTTCATCA
Organism: Triticum urartu; assembly: GCF_003073215.2. NCBI lineage: Eukaryota > Viridiplantae > Streptophyta > Magnoliopsida > Poales > Poaceae > Triticum > Triticum urartu. The sequence continues at coordinate 691,218,316 of NC_053028.1, forward strand.
CGAAGCTCTTGTAGCTTGGTGGCAGTGATTGGAGAATTCTGTCAATGATGCAATCATCTAGAAGATTAACTCCCATCTGAATCAAGTGATTATTATACCCAGACATTTTGAGTATATGCTCACTGACAGAACTATTCTCCTCCATCTTGCAGCTATAGAACTTATTGGAGACTTCATATCTCTCAATCCGGGCATTTGCTTGAAATATTAACTTCAACTCCTGGAACATCTCATATGCTCCATGACGTTCAAAACATCGTTGAAGTCCCGATTCTAAGCCGTAAAGCATGGCACACTGAACTATCGAGTAGTCATCAGCTTTGCTCTGCCAGACGTTCATAACATCTGGTGTTGCTCCACCAGCAGGCCTGGCACCCAGCGGTGCTTCCAGGACGTAATTCTTCTGGGCAGCAATGAGGATAATCCTCAAGTTACGGACCGAGTCCGTGTAATTGCTACCATCATCTTTCAACTTTGCTTTCTCAAGGAACGCATTAAAATTCAACGGAACAACAGCACGGGCCATCTATCTACAATCAAACATACAATAGTTTTCAATGGTGAACATCATTATGTTGATCATATCTACTATATGATTCACGTCGACCTTTCGGTCTCCGTGTTCCGAGGCCATATCTACATATGCTAGGCTCGTCAAGTTTAACCTGAGTATTTTGCGTGTGCAAAACTGGCTTGCACCCATTGTAGATGGACGTAGAGCTTATCACACCCGATCATCACGTGGTGTCTGGGCACGACGAACTTTGGCAACGGTGCATACTCAGGGAGAACACTTCTTGATAATTTAGTGAGAGATCATCTTATAATGCTACCGTCAATCAAAGCAAGATAAGATGCATAAAAGATAAACATCACATGCAATCAATATAAGTGATATGATATGGCCATCATCATCTTGTGCTTGTGATCTCCATCTCCGAAGCACCGTCATGATCACCATCGTCACCGGCGCGACACCTTGATCTCCATCATAGCATCGTTGTCGTCTCGCCAATCTTATGCTTCTACGACTATCGCTACCGCTTAGTGATAAAGTAAAGCATTACAGGGCGATTGCATTGCATACAATAAAGTGACAACCATATGGCTCCTGCCAGTTGCCGATAACTCAGTTACAAAACATGATCATCTCATACAATAAAATTTAGCATCATGTCTTGACCATATCATATCACAACATGCCCTGCAAAAACAAGTTAGACGTCCTCTACTTTGTTTGTTGCAAGTTTTACGTGGCTGCTACGGGCTTAAGCAAGAACCAATCTTACCTACGTATCAAAACCACAACGATAGTTTGTGAAGTTGATGCCGTTTTAACCTTCGCAAGGACCGGGCGTAGCCAGACTCGGTTCAACTAAAGTTGGAGAAACTGACACCTGCCAGCCACCTGTGTGCAAAGCACGGCGGTAGAACCAGTCTCGCGTAAGCGTACGCGTAATGTCGGTCCGGGCCGCTTCATCCAACAATACCGCCGAACCAAAGTATAACATGCTGGTAGGCAGTATGACTTATATCGCCCACAACTCACTTGTGTTCTACTCGTGCATATAACATCAAACCATAAAACCTAGGCTCGGATGCCACTGTCGAGGAACGTAGTAATTTCAAAAAATTTCCTTAGCACACGCAAGATCATGGTGATGCATAGCAACGAGAGGGGAGAGTGTTGTCTACGTACCCTCGTAGACCGGAGCGGAAGCGTTGACGCAACATAGAGGAAGTAGTCGTACGTCTTCCCGGTCCAACCGATCCAAGCACCGTTACTCCGGCACCTCCGAGTTCTTGACACACGTACAGCTCGATGACGCACCCCGGGCTCCGATCCAGCAAAGCTTCGGGGAGGAGTTTCGTCAGCACGACGGCGTGTTGATGATCTTGATGTTTAACCGTTGCAGGGCTTCGCCTAAGCACCGCTACAATATGACCGAGGTGTAATATCGTGGAGGGCGGCACTGCACACAGCTAAGAAACGATCACGAAGATCAACTTGTGTGTCCTAGGGTGCCCCCTGCCCCCGTATATAAAGGAGCCAAGGGGGGTGCGGCCGGCCCTAGTAGGAGGCGCGCAGGAGGAGTCCTACTCCTACCGGGAGTAGGACTCCCCTCCCTTTCCTTGTCCAAGTAGGAGAGGGGGAAGGAAGAGAGAGAGGAGAGGAAGGAAAGGGGGGGGGCGCCGCCCCTCCCTCCTTGTCCAATTCGGACTAGGGGAAGAGGGGGCGCGCGGCCTGCCATGGCTGCCTTTCCTCTTCTCCACTTTAGGCCCATCAGGCCCATTAATCCCCCGGGGGGTTCCGGTAACCCCCCGGTTCTCCGGTTTTATCCGAAACTTCCCCGGAACACTTCCGGTGTCCGAATATAGCCGTCCAATATATCCATCTTTATGTCTCTACCATTTCGAGACTCCTCGTTATGTCCGTGATCATATCCGGGACTCCGAACAACCTTCGGTACATCAAAATACATAAACTTATAATGAAACTGTCATCGTAACTTTAAGCGTGCGGACCCTACGGTTCGAGAACAATGTAGACATGACCGAGACACGTCTCCGGTCAATAACCAACAGCGGGACCTGGATGCCCATATCGGCTCCTACATATTCTACGAAGATCTTTATCGGTCAGACCGCATAACAACATACGTTGTTCCCTTTGTCATCGGTATGTTACTTGCTCGAGATTCGATCATCGGTATCCAATACTCGTTATCGGCAAGTCTCTTTACTCGTTCCGTAATACATCATCCCGCAACTAACTCATTAGTTGCAATGCTTGCAAGGCTTAAGTGATGTGCATTACCGAGAGGGCCCAGAGATACCTCTCCGACGATCAGAGTGACAAATCCTAATCTTGAAATACGCCAACCCAACATGTACCTTTGGAGACACTTGTAGAGCTCCTTTATAATCACCCAGTTACGTTGTGACGTTTGGTAGCACACAAAGTGTTCCTCCGGCAAACGGGAGTTGCATAATCTCATAGTTATAGGAACATGTATAAGTCATGAAGAAAGCAATAGCAACATACTAAACGATCGGGTGCTAAGCTAATGGAATGGGTCATGTCAATCAGATCATTCAACTAATGATGTGATCCCGTTAATCAAATGACAACTCTTTCTCCATGGTTAGGAAACATAACCATCTTTGATTAGCGAGCTAGTCAAGTAGAGGCATACTAGTGACACTTTGTTTGTCTATGTATTCACACATGTATTATGTTTCCGGTTAATACAATTAGCATGAATAATAAACATTTATCATGATATAAGGAAATAAATAATATCTTTATTATTGCCTCTAGGGCATATTTCCTTCATTTGCCACGAATCGGGACCAATGCACCCCTTTAGTCCCTGTTGGTGCCACCAACCGGGACCAAAGGCCTTGTGCTGCCCCGCGCCAAAACTTTAGTCCCACCTCGCTAGCTGAGAGAGCTCGAGAGTGGTTTATAAGCGCTGCTGCGCCTTGCCTCTCCAGCTCCTCTCAATTGCAGGCTTTCGGGCCTAACCCTGCGCTGTGTGCCTGTGGGCCTACAGGGCCTCCTGCGCGCCTGAATCCTGGCCCATGGTAGGGTTTCTAGTCGTATTTAGGCCGTGGAGGCCCAGTAGGTGGCACTTTTTTTGTTTTCTTTGTTGCTTTATTTATTTTATTTTGTTTCTACTTACAACAAAATACTTATTGTTGCTATTTTTTCCAGTTTTTTTGTTTCTTTTTCTGCATTATTTATTTTCTTTTGTTTTTTGCTTTATTTTTTTATTCTTTTTTGCTTTTAGTTTTAGAAAAATTATAAACTTTCTGTTAGTGCCATTAGTTTTCAAATTTGAAAACACTTTTTTTTGTTTTCTTTGTTGCTTTATTTATTTTATTTTGTTTCTACTTACAACAAAATACTTATTGTTGCTATTTTTATTTTTTTTCTATTTTTTTGTTTTGTTTTCTGCATTATTTATTTTCTTTTTTTTGCTTTATTTTTTAATTCTTTTTTGCTTTTAGTTTTAGAAAAAATATAAACTTTCTGTTAGTGCCATTAGTTTTCAAATTTGAAAACACTTTTTTTGTTTTTCTCTTTGTTGCTTTATTTATTTTATTTTGTTTCTACTTAAAACAAAATACTTATTGTTGCTATTTTTATTTTTTCCAATTTTTTTGTTTTGTTTTCTGCATTATTTATTTTCTTTTGTTTTTTGCTTTATTTTTTAATTCTTTTTTCTTTTAGGTCAGAAAAATTATAAACTTTCTGTTAGTGCCATTAGTTTTAGAAAAATTATAAACTTTCTATTAGTGCCATTAGTTTTCAAATTTGAATAGTTAAAATTTGAATTCTTTGAAATTTGTGTGAATCACAAGTTTGTGTTTAAGTTTACTAAAAAAATGAACATAGATGCGCCTATAGAGAAAATTCAACCTAAATTCATAATCAATTTCTATGAATTTCAGAGAAATTCACTATGAATTTAGGTCAAATTCCCTGTATAGGGGCATCTATTTTCACTTTGAGAGGAGCTCAACAAGGCAGAGAGGGACGGGCTTATAAACCGGTGTGAGCGCCCTTCGGTTGGCGAGGTGGGACTAAACTCTGAGCGCAACGAGGACCAACCCTTTAGTCCCGGTTTGTGGCACAAACCGGGACTAATGTCATGGGCCAGGGGCGAGGCGCATTGGTCCCGGTTCGTGCGTGGAGCCGGGACCAAAAGGTCCAGACGAACCGGGACCAATGGCCCACGTGGCTGCCCTCTTGAGGGCCAACCCATAAGACATTAAAGCATTTCAAATGAACTCTGAAAAAGTTGGCATAACATGTGCATGTAAAAAACAGACAATGGTATCATACTCGCCTGTTACAAAGTTGGCATGGTATCATCATAATAATTACGGGAGAAAGTCTTCACTTTTTCTTCGCTTGTGTCATTTGCTTATTGCGCCGTAACCATGGATAATCTTCATCGTTTATCAGGATGCTTGGGTCAGCCTTGACTTTGAAGGGAGGAATTTCATGAAAATTTTCATAATCTTCAGACATGTCTGTCTTGCCCTCCACTCCCAGGATGTCCCTTTTTCCTGAAAGAACTATGTGGCGCTTTGGCTCATCGTATGATGTATTCGCTTCCTTATCTTTTCTTTTTCTCGGTCTGGTAGACATGTCCTTCACATAGATAACCTGTGCCACATCATTGGCTAGGACGAACGGTTAATCAGTGTACCAAAGATTTTTTTCAGATTCACTGTTGTCATTCCGTACTGTGGGTCTACCTGTACCCCGCCTCCTGACAGATTGACCCATTTGCACTTAAACAAAGGGACCTTAAAATCATGTCTGTAGTCAAGTTCCCATATGTCCACTATGTAACCATAATATGTGTCCTTTCCCCTCTCGGTTGTTGCATCAAAGCGGACACCGCTATTTTGGTTGGTGCTCTTTTGATCTTGGTCAATCGTGTAAAATGTATTCCCATTTATCTCGTATCCTTCGTAAATCAATACAGTCAAAGATGGTCCCCTGGACAACAAGTACAGCTCATCACAAACAGTGTTGTCACCTTTGAGACGTGTTTCCAACCAACTGCTGAAAGTCTTGATGTGTTCACATGTAATCCAGTCATCACACTGCTCCGGTTGTTTGGAGCGCAGACTGTTCTTGTGTTCATCGACATACGGGGTCACCAAGGTAGAGTTCTGTAGAACTGTGTAGTGTGCTTGAGACTAAGAATATCCGTCCCTGCATATTATTGAGTCCCTTCCAAGTGTGCCTTTTCCAGTTAGTCTCCCCTCATACCGCGATTTAGGGACACCTATCTTCTTAAGGCCAGGAATGAAGTCAACACAAAACCCGATGACATCCTTTGTTTGATGGACCATGGAGATGCTTCCTTCTGGCCTAGCACGGTTATGGACATATTTCTTTAGGACTCCCATGAACCTCTCTAAGGGGAACATATTGTGTAGAAATACGGGCCCCAGAATGACAATCTCGTCGACTAGATGAACTAGGACATGCGTCATGATATTGAAGAAGGATGGTGGGAACACCATCTTGAAATTGACAAGACGTTGCGCCACATCACTCCTTAGCCTTGGTACGATTTCTGGATCGATCACCTTCTGAGAGATTGCATTGAGGAATGCACATAGCTTCACAATGGCTAATCGGACGTTTTCTGGTAGAAGCCCCCTCAATGCAACCGGAAGCAGTTGCATCATAATCACGTGGCAGTCATGAGACTTTAGGTTCTGGAACTTTTTCTCTGGCATATTTATTATTCCCTTTATATTCGACGAGAAGCCAGTCGGGACCTTCATACTGAGAAGGCATTCGAAGAAGATTTCTTTCTCTTCTTTCATAAGAGCGTAGCTGGAAGGACCTTCATACTGCTTCGGAGGCATGCCGTATTTTTCGTGCAAACGTTGCAGGTCCTCCCGTGCCTCAGGTGTATCTTTTGTCTTTCCATACACGCCCAAGAAGCCTAGAAGGTTCACGCAAAGGTTCTTCGTCACGTGCATCACGTCGATTGAAGAGCGGACCTCTAGGTCTTTCCAGTAGGGTAGGTCCCAAAATATAGATTTCTTCTTCCACATGGGTGCGTGTCCCTCAGCGTCATTCGGAACAGCTAGTGCGCCGGGACCCTTTCCAAAGATTACATGTAAATCATTGACCATAGCAAGTACGTGATCACCGATACGCATGGCGGGCTTCTTCCGGTGATCTGCATCGCCTTTAAAATGCTTGCCTTTCTTTCGACATTGATGGTTGGTCAGAACAAATCGACGATGGCCCAGGTACACATTCTTCATGCATTTGTCCAGGTATATACTTTCAGTGTCATCTAAACAATGCGTGCATGCGTGGTATCCTTTCTTTGTCTGTCTCCTGAAAGGTTACTGAGAGCGGGCCATTCGTTGATGGTCACGAACAGCAACGCCTTTAGGTTAAATTCCTCCTGTCTGTGCTCATCTCACGTAGGTACACCGTTTCCATTCCATAGCTTTAAAAGTTCTTCAACTAATGGCCTTAGGTACACATCAATGTCGTAGCCGGGTTGCTTAGGGCCTTGGATGAGAACTGGCATCATAATGAACTTCCGCTTCATGCACATCCAAGGAGGAAGGTTATAGATACATAGAGTCAAGGGCCAGGTGCTGTGATTGCTGCTCTGCTCCCCGAAAGGATTAATGCCATCCACGCTTAAAGCAAACCATACGTTCCTTGGGTCCTTTGGAAACTCATCCCAGTACTTTCTCTCGATTTTTCTCCACTGCGACCCGTCAGCGGGTGCTCTCAACTTCCCGTCTTTCTTACGGTCCTCACTGTGCCATCGCATCAACTTGGCATGCTCTCCGTTTTTGAACAAACGTTTCAACCGTGGTATTATAGGAGCATACCACATCACCTTCGCAGGAACCCTCTTCCTGGGGGGCTCGCCGTCAACATCACCAGGGTCATCTCGTCTGATCTTATACCGCAATGCACCGCATACCGAGCATGCGTTCAGATCCTTGTATGCACCGCGGTAGAGGATGCAGTCATTAGGGCATGCGTGTATCTTGTCCACCTCCAATCCTATAGGGCATACGACCTTCTTTGCTGCGTATGTACTGTCGGGCAATTCGTTATCCTTTGGAAGCTTCTTCTTCAATATTTTCGATAGCTTGTCAAATCCTTTGTCAGGCACAACATTCTCTGCCTTCCACTGCGGCAATTCCAGTATGGTGCCGAGCTTTATGTTGCCATGTTCGCAATTGGGGTACAACCCTTTTTTGTGATCCTCTAACATGCGATCGAACTTCAGCTTCTCCTTTTGACTTGCGCATTGCATCCTTGCATCGACAATGACCCAGCGGAGATCATCATCATCGGGCACATCGTCTGGCTCCTCTTGATCTTCAGCAGCTTCACCCGTTGCAGCATCATAGGGGCACATCGTCTGGTTCCTCTTGATCTTCACCAGCTCCCCCCGTTGCAGCATCACCGTATTCAGGGGGCACATAGTTGTCATTGTACTCTTCTTCTTCGCCGTCTTCCATCATAACCGCTATTTCTCTGTGCCTCGTCCAAACATTATAGTGTGGCATGAAACCCTTGTAAAGCAGGTGGGAGTGAAGGATTTTCCGGTTAGAGTAAGACATCATATTCCCACATTTAGTGCATGGACAACACATAAAAGCATTCTGCTTGTTTGCCTCAGCCGCATCGAGAAACTCATGCACGCCCTTAATGTACTCGGAGGTGTGTCTGTCACCGTACATCCATTGCCGGTTCATCTGCGTGCATTATATATAATTAAGTGTCCAAATTAATAGAAGTTCATCATCACATTAAAACCAAAGTACATACATAGTTCTCATCTAACAACATATAGCTCTCCAGAGCATCTAATTAATTAAACCATACATTGAAACTATGTAAAACATTTCAATGTGAAAACAAATGCGATCATAATCGCAACCAAGGTAACAATTGATCCAACGGCATAATGATACCAAGCCTCGGTATGAATGGCATATTTTCTAATCTTTCTAATCTTCAAGCGCATTGCATCCATCTTGATCTTGTGATCATCGACGACATCCTCAACATGCAACTCCAATATCATCTTCTCCTCATTTTTTTATTTTTTCCTTCAAGAAATTGTTTTCTTCTTCAACTAAATTTAACCTCTCGATAATTGGGTTGGTTGGAATTTCCGGTTCACATACCTCCTAGATAAATAAAATCTATGTCACGTTGGTCGGCATAATTTTCATAAACAATAAATGAACCAATAGTTATAAAGATAATATATACCACATCCGAATCATAGACAGGACGAGGGCCAACGGGGGCGGATACCAAAACCATCGCACTATATAAGATGCAATAATAAAAGTAAGAAAATAATACAAGTATCTATGTAAACATACAAGTAAGAATATTTTTTCCTTTCAGAAAGAAGATAAGAACAAGAGGCTCACCACGGCAGTGCCGGCGATGAGCTCGGCGCGGGTGATCGACGGCGGTGAAGACGGTGACGAGGCGTGACGGACCACTAAACCTAGACAAATATTGAGGAAAATGGAGCTTGGAGAGGAGAAAGCTTAAGTAGTGTGGCTCGGGCTTTCTATTGAACACCTTGTGTGCATAGGAGGTGAGCTAGAGCACCACCAAGCCCTCTCCCCCTCGGCGGCCAGAAAAAATAGAGCAGTGTGCTCTGCTCTCACGCGAGGGGGTATATATAGGCACCTCATTGGTCCCGGTTGGTGGCATGAACCGGGACTAAAGGGGAGCCTTTGGTCCCGGTTCAAGCCACCAACTGGGACCAATGGTGGTGGGCCAGGAGCCAGGCCCATTGGTCCCGGTTCGTCCCACCAACCGGGACTAAAAAGGTCTAGACGAACCGAGACCAATGGCCCACGTGGCCCGGCCGGCCCCCTGGGCTCACGAACTGGGTCCAATGCCCCCATTGGTCCCGGTTCTGGACTGAACCGGGACTAATGGGCTAACCCGGCCTGGACCTTTGCCCCCTTTTCTACTAGTGTAGGCCCACAGGCACATAGTGACAGATTAGGCCCGAAAGCCTGCAGTTGAGAGGAGCTCGAGAGGGTGGGCGCAGCAGCGCTTATAAACCACTCTCGAGCTCAGTCAAGTAGCAAGGTGGGACTAAACTTTTGGCCGCGACGCAGGCAGCGCTAGGCCTTTTGTCCCGGTTGGTGGCACCAACAGGGACTAAAGGGATGCATTGGTACCGGTTCCACTACAAGAAATATGTCAACTAGTGACCTTCTATCTGTGACCCTAGAAGAATTGGTCATAGATCTATGACCATTTCAGACCAGTTGGTCAAAAGCTGTTCGGGGGGCTCCAAACCCTAAACTATAACGACCATTTTGGTCAGAAAGGTCATAATTTCCTTACACGAAATGGTCATAAAGCAGATAGCACCGGTCTGCTGCCTTATTTCTAGCTGATCATGACCAATATAGATGGTCATAACCTTTTAAATTATGGTGGGTTGCTATTACTAGGCGCCACCTCATCAGTTTTGCCTATGTGTCATGTCCATGTGGCAGTTTTTGCCCTAGGTTGTGAAGCAACCTATATTTCTGTCATTCCCAAAATTCCCAAAAAAATCTCATAAATTCTTTGGGTCATATCTTCATCAAATATGTAAAAATCCTTCCTTTCTTAGTTCAAAATTAATTCAACAATATTCATTTTCCTATTCTGTTCACAACAACACTTTATGAAGGAAGTGCTATTTATATATTCTTGATTGCCCTCAGAATTTTTGGGCACTCTTTCCTATCCAAATCGTTACCGCATGACAAAATTCAGCTCCGTTTGCCTAACAAATCTTCCTCGGCAAATTTCCAAAGTTTTTGTCCACCTAGAAGCATTGTGAAGGAAGTACCTTTTTTATATATCGAAATGACATGAAATTTATATAGTTTCTTCATATTCCCAAATTATCACCCTCCTCCAAATTGAAGCTCAGTCAAATCATCTATGTGAGCCCAGGTTCAATTTATATTTTATGGCCAAATTGGCATGTTGGAAAGCAAGTGTTATATAGACCCCTCCTATTACCCTCAAACTTTTCGGGCACTCTTCCATACCCAAATCATTGCCACATGATAATATTCAGCTCAATTTTCCTAGTAAATCTTTCTCAGGAAATTTCCAAAGTTTCTACCTCAAGAGAAGCTTTGTGAAGTAAGTACTAGCTAGGATTACCCAAATGATCTGAAAATTTACCAGCGCATGACCATACCTATGTAACTTACCTACACCAATTTTTAGCTCATTTCATTCATCCAATCTCTCTCACTAGTTTTCCCAAGTTTCTGTCCATAGAAGAGCATTGTGAAGGAAGTACTACTTTGGCATGTCAAAATGGTATCAATTTTCTACAATGCTTTCCTATTCCCAAATAACCATCCTCCACCAAATTTCAGCTCAATCCATTCATTATTTTGAGCCCAGCTTCAACATTCATATTTTTGTCTAGCGTGGTACTTTGCAAAGCAAGTACCACCTAGGATCCTCCTTTTGAGCTAAAAATTTGTGAAGACATTCTCCTTAGTATATGATCATCCTCAGCCAAAACTCACGCCCATTGGCCATGTGCATTTCCCATACCGCTAATCAAACAATTGGCCGCTTATTCATGTTTGAGCATCGATCGGTCTCCTCATGAGAATCTTATGTTGTGATTTTCTTCCTAGCACCTACCTGGGGAGTGCCCAACCCACTAGACATGCCTAGTCCGCCCAGAACACATGGCAATGCCATGGCCACGCGGTGGGCATGCTAGTTTACGCGCTCTAGAGTTGGAGCCCTCGGCCACCGTCCAAACCTCGACGTATCTCCACCAAACCATGTATTTATGATTAAATAGGTACTTATGTAACTAGAAATGATTTTTGGAAAAAATAAATAGCAAACTATGAGGCAGCTGCAGTTCAAATTTGACCTGCTTCCTACTAAATCGGGGGGAATTTGTCTTTTTCACCAGAGGTGGATAAAAACTTTTGGCACCAACCATTTTGTCAATTGTGCATTAAACATGGCCTAGTATTTTATAAAACTGATTTGGTCCAATTTTGCAACAAATATATGGTAGGTCCTTCACAAAAAAAACTCATTTTGGGCACTCGAAAAATGGAAATTTTCATTTTTTGTCCAAAGAAAATGAAAACTCCCTTAGGCAACATTGTTTGCCATTCCAATAGGCACCCTTGTGCACAATATGAGATCATTTGAACAAACTATGCCATGAATGTGGCCATAAGATTGATCATTTGGCTTGAAAGCCATGAATCTTCAGAGATGATAGCTCATTTCTGAGAACACTTTTTTAAAATAATTGCTGTATTACAAGTTTGTTATTTTTCCTCGGAACTTGGCCACCTATAATGACACAATGCGAAGGTTTCCCAATTTTTTTGATTTTTTTTTGAATTTTTTATGCCCGTTTTAAAATGAGGTCAAAACGGCGGGAATGACCGTTCCTAGCTAGTGGTTGAATCTTGGAAATTTTTTTGGTGTTTCTCTGATTAAATAGATACTTATCTACCTAGAAATGATTTTGGAAAAAATAAAGAGCAAACTATAAGGCAGCTACAGTTCAAATTTGACCCGCTTCCTACTGAATCGGCGGGAATTTGTCTTTTTCACCAGAGGTGGATCAAAACTTTTGACACCCAACCATTTTGTCAATTGTGCATTAAATATGTCCTACAATTTTATAAAATTGATTTGGTACAACTTTGCAACAAATATATGGTAGGTACTTCACAAAAAAACCTCATTTTGGGCACTCAAAAAATGGAAAATGAATTTTCCGTGCAAAGAAAATGAAAACTCCCTTAGGCCACATTGTTTGGAATTCCAATATTCACCCTTGTTCACAATATGAGATCATTTGAACAAACTATGCCATGGATGTGGCCATAAGATTGATCATTTGGCTTGATAGCCATGAATCTTCACGCATGATAGATCATTTCTGAGAACACTTTTTTAAAAGAATTGTCGTATTTCAAGTTTATTATTTTTGCTGGGAACTTGGCCACATATAATGACACAATGCGAAGGTTTCCCAATTTTTTTGATTTTTTTGAATTTTTTATGCCTGTTTCAAAATGCGGTCAAAACGGCGGGAATGACCATTTGGAATTTTTTTGGTGTTTCTCTGATTAAATAGATACTTATGTACCTAGAAATGATTTTTAGGAAAAAATAAATAGCAAACTACAAGGCAGCTGCAGTTCAAATTTGACCCGCTTCCAACTGAATCGACGGAAATTTGTCTTTTTTATGAGAAGTGGATCAAAACTTTTTACACCCAACCATTTGGTCAATTGTGCATTAAATATGTACTAGTATTTTATAAAATTGATTTGATCCAATTTTGCAACAATTATTTGGGAGGTCCTTCACAAAAAACCTCCTTTTGGGCACTCGAAAAATGGAAAATGGTTTTTTCGTCCAAAGAAAATGAAAACTCCCGTAGGCAACATTATTTGCCATTCCAATATGCACCCTTGTGCACAATATGAGATCATTCGAACAAACTATGCCATGAATGTGGCCATAAGATTGATCATTTGGCTTGAAAGCCATGAATCTTCACGCATGATAGCTCATTTCTGAGAACACTTTTTAAAATAATTGCCGTATTACAAGTTTATTATTTTTCCTGCAAACTTGGTCACATATAATGACACAATGCGAAGGTTTTCCAATTTTTTGAATTTTTTATTCCCGTTTCAAAATGCGGTTAAAACGGCGGGCATGACCATTCCTAGCTAGCGGTTGAATCCTATAAAATTTTTGGTGTTTATCTTATTAAATAGATACTTATCTACCTAGAAATGATTATTGGAAAAATTCATGAGCAAACTATGAGGCAACTGCAGTTCAAATTTGACCCACTTCCTGTTGAATCGGTGGTAGTTTGTCTTTTTCACAAGAGGTGGATCAAAGCTTTTGACACCCAACCATTTGGTCAATTATGCATTAAATACATCCTAATATTTTATAAAAATGATTTGGTCCAATTTTTCAACAAATATTTGGTAGGTTCTTAAAAAACTCATTTTGGGCACTTTAAAAATGTGAAATGAAATTTTCATGCAAAGATAATGAAAACTTTCTTAAGCAACATTGTTTGCCATTCAAAGATGCAAACTTGTGCAAAATATACTGTCATTTGAAAAAGGGAAACGTTTAACAACGCGTCGGTCCAACGATTTGCCGGTCACACGCGCATCGTGCGATCCAATCTCATCGTGCGTCTGAGACTATATCTCCCTTGTGTCTCTCGTCTTCCTGACTTCAGATTGAGAATCCGATCGCACCAGCCACCGCACAACCCGGCCCCTCCCTCCCCTGATTCCACGCCGGCAAGCCGCCGCCCGAGAGTTGCAGGGGCACTTCGCAGGTCACCGTCCTAGGAAACGTGGGCAGACACGCGGGGGAGAGTTGTGCGCGAGCAGTTGTGAAGAAGGTGGATGCATCTCTTTTTTCATGTGTGCGTGCGAGATGCGGGCTGAGAGATAACCGAAAGAACACAGATCCAACGTCTATGGATGGATGAGTCCAGCGGACGCAGGGAGACCGGTGGAGCGACTCGGCCGGTCGACCGATGCAGATCAACGCCCTTTGAAAAAACTATGCCATTCCAAGATACTACCTTGTGCAAAAAATACAAGAGAAGCAAAAAGAAAAAAATACAATTACAGAAGCTTTGTTCTCATTGGTTGAAACGTTTGTGCCATGGACTGATGACGTGGCACACATCCATCCATCCATCCATCTATCCCATTTATATACAGAAACAGGAGAAAAAAAAACAAAACCCCACCCACAGCACAACTACCCCAAACCCTAACTCCCATTGATCCCTCTCACACTCTTCCCCCGATTCAGATCCACGCCGCCGCCGCACGTCCCCCTCCCCCTCCCCGCCTCCCATCCCCCTCGCTGCCGCCTCTCCAACCTCGCCGTCGCCTCCTCCTCCCCCCATGGCGCCGCCCAGTCCCTCGTGCTCGGGCCGGACGAGGTCGCGCGTGCGCTCACCGGCACGCCCTCTTCACCGTTTGCAACCCAGTCGGCGTCGCAACCCAGTCGGCATGGTTTCGGGCTGGCATCACCGGCGGCCACTCCTCTTTTCTTTGACGGGATCTGCCGCTCTCACCTCACCTATGTCTCTCAGCCCACCTCATCGACATGGCACAACCACACAACAACAGAGGGTTTCTGGTCCATCCCTCGTATTTGCCATGACCCTCTCCCTCCTCCTCACCTCGTCTCTTCTACCTTGCAGATCCACCACGCCATGGGCCAGATCGAGCCCCGATGCCATGGTCTTCCTCTGCCTGCTCAAGTGCTACTCAAGGTCAAGCAGCCGACGCCATCAAGGTCAGCACCCCCTCTCTTCCTGCGGTTTCCCATTCTTCCTTCCATTCCCTTGTCTGACTTGTGTGATTCTCTCATGGTGGATGGGCTAGTCTCCTATGATGCATGGATGGATGGTTTGGTTGCAGGAACAGTAGGTCTTCGCTTCTCTTCATCAACCAGAGGTACTGTCTTCTCTCATGGATGGATGAGCGTCGATCAATTTAGTCCATCTATTTACGATGATAGTATGCTGCTGATGATGTTGTTGATGCCATGCCTTTTGTCTTTTACATGCTCTGAAATTAAGTGGTAGCATCAGATGCAAATTTCCCATCATCCTTTAGCTGCACTAGTCCTGTGTATTTGGCAGGCAGATGGATATCTTCCTTTTTTTGATAATTCACTCATCTGTAGCAGTCACATATCCGTCCTCGTAACATCTGTTTGATCAATGCTGTTTTGTTCTCATATAGAATGTCCATTTGTTGATGTCTATCATGCCTCGATGAAAAGTTGTAGCCTCCTATGTACCGTTTTCATGACATTAATAATGACCTGAGCATTTTTCCATATGGTGTAATATGCAGAAAACAACAAATCTAGTGATGCTATGTTAAAATTAATGTGTATTTGTCAATTCTAGCTTATATTCGTGTCTTGCGATCCTGTTCTATATAATGTGTATACTACAATCCCTTGTTTTCCTGCCTAAATGCGTGCATAGAAGTTGAGTTACCTTCTAAAAAATTGTTCATGCATTTCTCAGTTTCTCAAATACAAAATAGCTTGCTGGGTGTCCTAGATACAGAAATATACCAAGTGCAAGTGGGTGCTTGTGTTGTGCATAGTAGCAGATCTGTTTATGTGAGCTATACAATGGCCTATTTCTTCCTAATGATATGAACACTATCTCATGATTGACCAGGTCCCTGCTCTGTTTCTTCTTTTTTTTTGCTTCCTGTATGTATGTATGTATGTATGTATGTATGTATGTATGTATGTGTCTGACGATGAAGGTGGTTTCTTCAGAATTGATCGAGTCTGACAAAGTTGTTGTGAACATTTCTTGAAACAGGGTGAGACCGGTGATGTCCATGCGGTGATGTGCCTGGGGCGGCGCCATTGTGCCCGGCGCTTGCCCTGGTTGCCGCGGTGGTGCTTCGGCGGCTTCCAGACCCTCTCCTGGATGTGGTGATGGTCACACCACAGCCGTGGTGTGGCTGAGCCTCTACTACGACTACAACCTCCCTCTGGTGAGCTCCTCCCCGTTCCCACTTCTCTGATGTAGCTCCTGCATGGCCTTCTCCATGATTTAGGTTGGATGTGGGGCTCTACTAGTTGCTGCTAGATGCTGTAACCAAGCATCAACTCCTACTGGAGCTCTCTGGTGATAAATTCATGCGGTTCTAGGGTCTGTCAGTAGCTGCCCATGTGTACTTGCTTTATATATGTGCCCCTGTGATGCTCTGGTGATATGGGGTGGCTAATATCAAGATCATGGTGGTGTTGATGCTTATCTTGCGTGTCTCTGGTGGTGGTGGTGTTGACAGCAGTTACACACGTAGCTTGTAACTAATATCATTACTGCTAATTTACCTCAAGTTTACCTGAACATGGTTGAAATGAGCGCTGCTAATTTTGATGTCTAAAATCAATTTTTGCCCCAAGTCCATAAGTAATTATTTTCATTACATCACAGTTAGCTGAGAATATTGACTAGAATCTTTTATGTATGCCCTGATGCATGTACACATATAATTGAGCAAATACTGAGCTGTAGTGGAACAACCTGGAGTTAGAGAACTTCAAGGACAAGATCAACAAGGTGACCGACATTATGGTGGCTATGTACGGCGATGACCACAAGTTCTTCGGTGAGCTGGCAGTGTCCATATTGTGTGATATATGATGCTGCTCCATTGTGCATCTCTCTTTTCTTGTGTGTTGCATCATTGTTGCTTGATAGAGTAAATGATTTCAGTTCTAGTTGTGTCAAATCTTTACTATGTGCCATGCTTAGTGTTTACTAAACTGAGGCATTGGGTATTGGAATTTAGGCATTTATGTATAATTTTAGTTTTGGATGTGTCCAATGCAAACATTGCTGTCAACTGTCAAGTTGATTCTAAAATGTCTCATTAACTTCATTATTCTGTTATTTATTGTTAAATATGCTGTTAGATTTACTTCTATTTTGTTCCTAAACATTTTGTTCTGTAACATGCAGATGCTGGGCTTTCATGTTTCTTCGTGAGCATCAGGACAAAGAAGTCGGAGGAAGCATAGTTCTAACATTGCTGTCAACTGTCAAGTTTTGCATTAATGAAGCCCTTTATACTGCTCCTATTTGTATGTGTGTATGATGTAGCAGAACCTGGCTCATGTGATTGTACACTTGTAGAGCTTGTTATATGATTGTAAACTTGATGCTGATCACATTGTATGTGTGTTATATGATGTAGCACTTTGATGGTTGATAATATTTGAAGTATTTCGTGTGTTTTCTGTGTGCCAATTTGAATACTAGGTATTTATTTGCGTGAAATAAAAAAAGAAGAATATTGCCCTGATGGCTAGGACCCAGTACTAGAACCTGACAATGGGGACCCACCTGACTAGTGAACTCAATTTAGAAAAAAAGAAAAAAAATGAAATTGTTGAGACAAAAAGGCCATGACCCAAAAATAAAAAGGCTGCAATGTTGGGCTTGGTCCATTTAGCTGACAAAAAATTCATAGGAAAAAAATATAAATGGGCTGCATTAATGGGCTCAGCCCATGTAAACATCGAATTGGACCGGGATGATTCTTGTGCCACATCAGATTGCCACGTCGGATGCCTACGTGGCCTGGGGAGGCTGCTAGTGACCAAAACAAAACAGTAGGCATATTTTGGTCATAAACGTCTACGACCTTCTCACAGAGAAGGTCGTTAATTTCAGTTTACGACCGCTAGCTTTTGGCCATCTGTTTTTGGTCACAAAAAGGTCACAAGTGGAAAATAATGACCATTCAGTGACCAATAGTCAAGGTCACAAGTTGACATATTTCTTGTAGTGTTCGTGGTATCAACCGGGACCAATGCACACCCTTTAGTCCCGGTTGGCGCCACCAACTGGGACCAAAGGTCCCTGCTTCGCGCCCTTTGGGCTGCTGAAAAGAGGCCTTTGGTCTCGGTTGGTGGCACTAACCGGGACTAAAGGGTGGTCCCGGTTGGTGCCACGAACCGGGACCAATGCTCTGGGTATATAAGAAAGCACTTAGGAAATTTCAGTTTTCATCTCGCATTAGCCCCCGACGACCCCTCGACGACATCGACGCCGCTAGGCTGCCCCGACGCCGCCCGCCGCCCCCGCCGTCGTCGTCGCCCGCCCCCTCGCCGTCGCCGCGCGCCGCCCCTGCCCCGACGTTGTCGCCGCGCCGCCCCACGCCGTCGCCACCCCGTTCCGCGCCGCCCACACTACGGTCCGGTCGGCCCTCCTCTTCATATATATGCATTTTTTTCATATATTTGTTGATGATGATATGATGATGTTGATGATATGATGATGTTGATGATATGTTCATGTTGATGATATGATGATGTTTTTTTTCATATATGCATTTTTTATTTAAGTTGTTAGTCGATATCGATTTTAGGTTAGTGCATTTTATCACTAATTTTAGGTTAGTTGATCGATTTAGTGCATTTTAGGTTTGTTGCATTTTAGGTTAGTGGAGAGGAAAAAGTAAAATAAGGAAAAGGAAGAAAAGAGGAAGGAAGAAGAAGAAAAAGAAGGACAGGAAAAAGGAAAATAACTAGAGGAAAAAGGAGAAGAAGAAGGAGAAGATGAGGAGAGGAAGAAGAGGAGAAATAAATAAGAAGAGGAAGAATAAAAGAGAGAGGAGAAGAAGAAGGAATAGAGTAATCTATTTTTTCTTCTTCTCCTCTATTCCTTCTTCTTCTCCTATTTTTTTCTTCTTCTCCTATTTTTCTTCTTCTTCTTCTTCTTCTTCTTCTTCTTCTTAATTTTTATCCGGAACAAGGGTGTCGAGGATCACTGAGGGGTTGAGGGTCGGGAACTAGGGTAGAGGCTCGAGGGTTGTCGAGGGGCCAAGAGTCGAGGGTTTGAGGGTCGAGGGTTCTACGGTCAAGGGTTCTAGGGTCGAGGGGTCGAGGGTCGTCGAGGGACCGAGGGGTCGAGGGTCGAGGGTTCTAGCGTTCTAGGGTCGAGGGTTCGAGGGTTCGAGGGTCGAGGGGTCGAGGGGCCAAGGGTTTGAGGGTCGAGGGTCGTCGAGGGGTCGAGAGGTTGCCTAGTGTCAAAGTATAGAAGAAATTCATGGCTTCATCATTAGCCAGAAGTAACCGGGGCATGATGTTACGAAGTTCTGCAAAGTTGTTCTGGAACGGAGTCCCGGATAGGATATTCTGCCTTTTGGTACGAATTTCAGCAAAGGCCTTCCAAATAGCGATATTCGGAAGGCTCTTGCCAAACTTTGTACCAAAAAGCGAATTATCCTATCTGGGACTCCGTTCCAGAACAACTTTGAAGAGCTTCGTACCATCATGCGCCTGTTACTTTCGCCTAATGATGAAGACATGGTTTTGTTGAATCCTTTGACACTAGACAAACGTGACATGAGGGGGTCGAAGGTCGGGAACTAGGGTAGAGGGTCATGGATCGTCGAGCGGTCGATGGTCGAGGGGTCAAGGATCACTGAGGGGTCGAGAGGTTGCCTAGTGTCAAAGTATTGAAGAAGTCCATGCCTTCATCATTAGCCGGAATTAACCGGGGCATGATGGTACGAAGTTCTCCAAAGTTATTTTGGGAGGGAGTCCCGGATAGGATAATTCGTCTTTTGGTATGAATTTCAGCAAAGGCCTTCCAAATAGCGATATTCGGAAGGCTCTTGCTGAACTTTGTACCAAAAAGCGAATTATCCTATCTGGGACTCCGTTCCAAAATAACTTTGGAGAGCTTCGTACCATCATGCGCCTATTACTTTCGCCTAATGATGAAGACATGGTTTTGTTGAATCCTTTGACACTATACAAACGTGAAATGAGGGGGTCGAGGGTCGGGAACTAGGGTAGAGGGTCGTGAATCGCCGAGCGGTCGAGGGTCGAGGGTCGAGGATTGCCGAGGGGTCAATAGGTTGCCTTGTGCCGTGCGGTCTAGGGTCGAGGGTCGTCCGGGGGTCGAGGGTCCAGATTTATCAAGAATGCCACCATTATGGATGTGCGCAAGTTGATCCAATTTTTTCTGATCCCATATATATATATATATATATTCTTCTATATGTCATGTTGTCTATCAAAGTATAGAAGAAATCCATGGCTTCATCATTAGCTGGAAGTAACAGGCGTATGATGCTACGAAGCTCTTCCAAGTTGTTTTGGAACGGAGTTCCTGATAGAATAATCCGACTTTTGGTACAAATTTCAGCAAAGGCCTTCCAAATAGAGATATTAGGAAGGCTCTTGCTGAACTTTGTACCAAAAAGCGAATTATTCTACCGGGAACTCCGTTCCAAAACAACTTTGAAGAGCTTCGTACCATTACGCGCCTGTCATTTCAGGCTAATGATGAAGTCATGGTTTTCTTGAAATCTTTGACACTAGACAACTTGACATATAGAAGGGTAGATGAGATCAAGAAAAATATGGACCATTTTATGCACATCCAAAATGGCGCCATTTTGTTAAATCCCTTGTCGGTCCGGACGCCGGACAATCATGAGAGAGGCGGTCCGGCCCAAACCCTAGAAGCGCTGCCGAGGCAACCCAAATTTACCAAGTTAAAAGAGCGTTGTCGAGGCCACCCCGAACCCTTGAAGCGTTGCCGAGGCCACCCCAAACCCTAGAGAAGCGTCTAGGCCACTAATATGATTCCTTGTTGTGATTAGCTAGCTAAGTCTACGTTTGCCACTAATATATCCATCTGTCATGTTTGTATAATAATTGCCATGTTGTAATATTTGCAGAAACTATGGAGCACGGTCGAGACGAGGAAGCAGAACAGGTGTTGGGGGACATAATCGCAGTCGGAGCTGATGTCTTGTCGTATCTCAACGACACCGATGGTCTGGAAGGACAGGGTGAAGAAGCAGGCTACGATGATCGAACAATGGAGGAGGAAGGACATGATTATGATGGCTCCGGTGATCGAATGCCGGTGGAAGAAGGACATCGTGATGACGGCTCCGGTGACCGAACAGAGTCCTGCCGGGTATATATATTAATTAAGCCTGTGCCGACTATAGCTAATTGATGCATTAATTGTTTTGGTATGTACACATATTAAATCTCTTCTTTCTTCTTTTCTAGCCCTCCGGATCGAGCCAAACTTTGGTAACGAGACAAGGCCCGAAGAAAAAGTTGCGCCCGGATGAAAGGTTCACGATCACAGAAATCGCGCGCGATGGCCAACCGATTGCACCCATCTGGACCAAGGAAGCATTTTCTGCTCAGTGTGGGGTTATTGTTAGGGACATGAACCCGATCAGCATCCGCCAATGGTATAAGCCTAAGAAGAAGACCCTGAGGTGTCTTATGTCAACGATAGGCAGAAAGATGATCTTTGGACCGCGCTGAAGGAAAATTTCACCCTACCGCCAGAGGAGGATCCGGAGAAGCCAGTTAAAGAGCCATTGATCAAGGCTCATGCTCTTAAGAAGATGGCTGATCTATTCAGGAGGTGGAAGATGAGCTGAAATCAACATTTGTCGACAATGACAAGACTCCAGAATTCACCGGCCGATTTGAGAAGATCAGAGATCACTGGGACGCATTTGTCGCCCACAAGACATTGGAGAAGAGTAAGAAGATGTCAGTGACAAACAAGAAAAATGCTGCAAAGAAGGAGCATCACCATCGCACAGGGTCAGGTGGCTACCTCAGAGCCCGGTCGTTGTGGGACAAGGCTGAGAATGACCTGCTTGATAAAGGGGTCGAACAAGAGACATTGCACTGGCCAGACCGTTCAAGGACTTGGTTCTTCGGGGTTGGGAGATGATTGGACCCCGAAACAGGGAAGTGCATTTGGACGAACGAGCAAATGAGAATACCCGTCACGAGGCTTCAGGAGTATATCGCCGCAGGGGAGGAAGGGACGTTCGTTCCCGACAGAGAGAACGACGAGATCACACAGGCCCTCGGGAATACTGAGCACCCTGGACGGACACGAGGCATGCCAGGCTCCGTTTCGTGGAAGGCTGGGTTTCCTGACGCAGGCGGTTACAAAGGCCGGGAGAGGAAGAGGAAAGTGGAGCTAACCCAACTGTAGGCGCTGCACGCAAGGGTACAAGAGCTAGAGGAACGAGAAGCAGTTCACAACAGGCGACCTGCCGAAGCTACCCCGCCATCTCAGTGGAGAAGCAGCGTGGCTTCCACCGAGCTGCTTCAGGAGCCTTTCTTCACGGCTCCTGCTAGCTACCCCGTGGATGCTATCACGGAGTCTCAACATTGCCACCTTATGACGCAATGGCAGCAATTCAAAGTCAAGGCGGCTGCCGGCTCTGTTGCACCTCCTAAACCCGGCGCAACTTTTCACTGCCAGCCGATTCCAGAAGGATATGCTATGGTGATGGTGCATGAAATAACGGAGGGATTTGAGGAGCTCGAGCTTGACCACCCTACCGGTGAAGGGGAGACTCAGCTGGGTTCTGCTCTGAAGACTCCATGCCTATGGCGGAAGGAGTTCATCAACCTTCCTAACTGGATGCCTCCGTCGCCTCCTCCTCCTCCTTCGGCGAGTCAGGGCACTCTGCCTCCTCCTCCTCCAGTGAGTGATCAGGGCACTCCGCCTCCTTCTCCAGCGCATGGCGGCACTCTGCCTCCTTCTCAGCCTGTGCCGGCGCCTCCTAGCAGCCTGCCTCCTCCTCCACCTCGTCAGCAAGGGAGGAAGAGAGCTTTCGCCGCTCCTGCTACTCCGGGGCATCGTAGTCCTTCTTCTCCGCCTCGTAAGCAAGGAAAGAAGACAGCCACAGCCGCTCCGTCTACTCCGGCGTCTAGCAGTACAGCCAGAGTCGGGAGGCAATACAGATTCGGTCCATCTCCCAAGCCTGTAGAGAAGTTACCATACGAGATGACCGCGGAGGAAAACGAGGAGATCTATCAAGCCTATGTGAAGGACTTCTTTGAAACGCAAAGAGCTAAGAAACATCCACCTCCAGAGGAGAAGATAGATGCAGTGAAAGCAAAATGCACTATCGATGCCCTGAAGAAACCACCACCGTCTCCGCCGAAAACCAACTATGAGCGCATTATTGAAAGGTCATATATCGAAGCGGAGCGGTCGGGAAGTACTTGCAGTGATCGAAGGTTAGCAGAACGACGAGCTAATAAAAAAGTTTCCCAGCTCGGCGAACAAGCGAACCAATCGTGCCCCCCTCTCAAGGTGTCTAGCGATATCGTTGCTAATCATTCGGGGATTTTTCCGGTACCAATCTTGGAGATTACCTGCCCGACAATGCACATTATGATACAATGGAGGTGGACGGTCACAAATACCAGTACGGGAATCCTCTCATCAAAGATGGAAGTCCTCCTCTAAGAACGATGATGCGAAGATTCCATGATTGGTATATGAAAACCTGTAGAGAGTCTGGGGGGAAGGATACTTTGACGCTGAGAGTTAAAGAGGAGCACGACCTCATTGGAATTGATCTGTTGTCTGTTTCATTTGAGGAGTTCTTCCAGTTTTTCAATCAAAAGGCCCTCGATAAATTAACGGTCACTTGCTACTGTGTGTAAGTACTACTTCTGTCATTAAGTCTCTATATATAGCTCAGCTCTTTCATTGCATGTATATATAATTATCCTCACTATATTATGCAGATTGAAGATCGTTGAATGCAGAAAAGCAGAAATCTATGATATTGGGTTCATTAACACAAATCTCATAGATGAATTTACGGTTAAATTCCATGCCAAAGAAACCGAGGCCAACTTGCTCAAATCGTTGCTAATAAATCAAAACAAAGATAAAATACTCTTTCCTTACAACTTCAAGTGAGTGTTACTGTCTTGTGCATATTCGGTTTCCCTTATTACTCGAGGTTATAGTAATGTACTCGCGCAGCTTCCACTATATTCTCCTAAAAATTAAGCTTGAGCAGGGACTAGTAACCGTCTTAGACTCGAGACGTAAAGATCCCAAGGCCTATGCGGACATGACTAAAATGCTCAAGAAGTAAGTTCAATCGATCATTATCGCACCATATCGGCAACTTTGTTCATTTTCTGATATCAAGTAATTGTTTTCTTTGTCTCACATGGTTTGGAAAGTATTCACCGCACAAGCTCCGGGACTGCAGCTGCGATTTACATACCCGAAAGTAAGTACTACTAGCTAGCTAGTTCCGTGCATCTCCCGTTGATTCTAGCTACTTTCATCAATGCCATTTATAATGCTCCATTATCAGTTTGATTGACCTCTATTTCTCATAAAGTGCTTGTGGCAGGAACCCGGAAATAATTACTGTGGATACTACGTATGCGAGTTCATCTACAACGCGACGGCCAAGAATAAGCGGGGCTACTCTAAAAGACAATATGAAGTGCGTAAGAAATAATATTCACAATTTCATTTTATTACCATCATTTGTGTTGAGTTTCATTCATATATATGTATTGACCCCCTTCTTCAAATTAGACGTGGCAGATGCGGGATGAACTCCTACCACAACATCGCATGAAAGCAATTCAAGAGGAATTGGCGGGATTCTTTCTTGATCACGTCATCAATAAAGCCGGAGAATACCATGTGGAAGTTGAGTCCGGATATTAGGGGATTGCAAGAGATTATATTGTATATATGTAGCCAGTAGCGTCGGATAGATATACGAAAACTTGTTGTTCGACCAATCTCTCAGAGAAGGAGAGGTCGATATCACTTCTCTCTGTATGCATATGTTCATGACGATCTTCTGTATTTAATGGTTTCCTTCATTTGCTTACCAGCTAGCGTGTCAAGCCCTCTCTATACGTATAGTACGTAGCGTCGACCAAGCACGGAGATAAGAGAGGACACTTCTCTCTATTAGCTAGCTAACACAATATATGAAACACCTAAATTAACACTACAAAACCCCCCAACCCCCCCCCCCTTTAGAAAAAAAAACAAAAACCCTAGCCCCTGAACTGCTGACGCGTGGTAGCTTATTGGTCTCGGTTGGTGCTACCAACCGGGACAAAAGGCCCCCCCTGCCAGGGCAAGCCGCAGCGGCCACGTGAAGCCCCATCTATCCTGGTTGGTATAAGAACCGGTACTAAATGTATAGGGCTTTAGTACCGACCCTTTAGTCCCGGTTCCCGAACCGGGACAAATGGCCCTTTTTCTACTAGTGAAAGCTTGGGCCACTACTCTACTCGAGGACAACATCTGCCATGGCATGACCTTGGGAAGGTTTGCGAAGGACCCTTTTTGAAACCAGTCCTATTATTTGTTTTTTGTATTCCCTAATACTAATGCATGTTCTACTCCATAGCTCGAGCACTTGCCGATCAAGATATGTGCATATATGAAGCATGTGAAAAAATAATTTTATGCATAAAAGCAGTTGATACATATCGATATGAAAACATTAAATTACACACGAAGGAATGGAGTGTGTGGAGCGAAAAGACCATTCTACACATGGTTGCATATCCACATGAAGCACGTGAAAAAAAATTAGCTTGTACATAAAGGTTGTTGCTACATGTCGGCATGAAAAACATCAAAATACAGATGAAGGAATGGAGTGGGAGTAGAAATAACATGACACACGTGGTTTTTGATGCACCTAATAATAAAATCCCTGATTTTTCTAGCCATTCATGAAAAAGTCAAAACTCTTCAAAACTTTTTGGGCAACAAAATTGACATACTATCGTACTCGTACAAATTTTTGACATAAAAACAATCCAAAAAATCTGAGCATAAAAAAATTTCCATGACAATATAGAGTGAATACTAATTCTAATGTAGTTGTGTTTTTGTTCTATTCACGAACAATACCAAGGGAGTTATTTCGTTCCCAAAATTTTTAGAAGAGTGTAACGCTTTAACAAGCTTGCATTGTTGCCAACAAATTTCATGTTTTGTTTACCTTTTTTAAAATTATTGGAAAAACGGGTGCACCTTCCCCATGTTCCATTCGTTACTCTCTTTGGGGCCGGTCCATTTTAGGATTCCTGTTGGACTTCAACTTAGCAAAGCTTAGGTCACGAGTCTACATGAGGGCAGCATTTGCTATGGCATAACCTTGAGAAGGACCTTTTTTTTGTAACCAGTGCTATTATTATAATTTTTCCGTTCACTAACACAAATGCATGATATCCTTTTTAGCTCGACTCCATTTCCGATCAAGATATATGCAAATATGAAGCACGAGAAAAATGAGCTAGAACATGAAAGCTGTTGATACATGTCAGTATGAAAAACCTCAAAATATACACGAAAGAATGGAGTGCACGCAGGGAAAATACCCCGATACACCTAGTTTTATATGCACCTGACAAGAAAATCACTGACATTTTCAGCAATTTAGGATAAAGTCAATCTCCGAAATTGTTTTGGCAACAAGCCCAACCAACTGCCGCATTGCTATAAAGATTTCGATAATGAAAAACTACCCTAATTCGAGCATAAAAAATTGTCTATAAAAATAGAGTGATAGTTCCTCTAATATAGTGTGCTGATTATTTTCTTTTTGCATCAAGAATAGCACAAAAATTCTTTTGTCCCCAAATTTGTTACAAGAGTGTAACACTTTAACAAGTTTTGCTGGCTATTTTTGGAATTATCTTTATTTTTGAAAAAAAGGTGCACCTACCAAATGTTCCATTTGTTCTCCTCATTTGGGGCCTTTCATTTTATGATTCCCGTCGGAGTTCAAGTTAGCAGCCTAAGCAAAGCTTGGGTCATGAGTCTAACCAATGGCATCATCCGCCATGGCATGACCTTCGGAAGGCTTCAAAAGGTCTTTTTTTAAACGATTGTTATTTTAGTTTTTGTATTCACTAATACAAATACATGATCTCCTCTGTAGCTCGACTCCATGTCTAGTCAAGACATGCGCATATATGAATCACGTGAAAAAATGAGCTTGTGCATAAAAGTTGTTGATACATGTCGGTATGAAAAAATAGCAAAATATACACGAAGGAATCGAGTGCGTGTAGGGAAAATACCTTGACACACTGGGTTGTATACGCACATGATAAAGGAATCCCCGAATATTTTTTAAAAATTCAAGAAAAGACGAAAACCTTGGAAACTTTTTGGGCAACAAACTGGACCTAGTGTTGTGCTTGTATAAAAATTTCGATAAAGAAATGCTACCCTAAAAAATCAGAGCATATATTTTTTCTAGGAAAATATATAGTGAACAGTACCTCTATTATAGTGCTGATTTTTTTCCACCAAAAATACCGGCAAAGTCATTTCATCCCCAAATATATTTTACAAAAGTATAACCCTGTAAGAACTTTGTTGCCAACAAATTTCATGGTTTTTTTTACCGTTCTTGAAATACTTTTGTTGTGAAGAACGGGTGCACCTACCCCATGTTCCTTCAACTTATCACACTGCACAAAGATTTGGTGACGAGTCTACTCAAGGAGAGCTTCTGCCATTTCATGATCTTGGGAAGGCTTGAGAAGTTTTTTTTTAAACCAGACGTATTATTAATTTTTGTATTCACTACTACCAATGCATGATCTCTTATGTAGCTCATGTGAATAATGAGCTTGCACATAAAATCTGTTGATACATGTCGGCATAGAAACATCAAAATACACATGAAGGAATGGAGTGTGCGCACAAAATATACCATGTTATACCTGGTTGTATATCCATCTGAAAAAAATCCGTGCATTTGCTTTAGAAATTGAGGAAAACGTGAAAAATATTTTTTTTGGAACAAACATGACCTAGTGACGTACTCATATACAAATTTAGACAAAGGGAAACTACTATAAAAAATGTGAGCATAAAAACAAATTGTCCTAGACAATATAGAGTGAATCGTACGTCTAATATAGTGTTGATTTTGTTTTTTCTTCCACAAATAGTACCACAAAATTCCTTTGCCCCCCCCCCCAATTTTTTTTTTGCATGATCGTAACGCTTTATGAAGTTTGCTGCCATCAAGTTTCATGATTTTTTGACCAATTTTTAAATTCCTTTTTTAAAATGGTTGCACCTACCCTTGTGTTTCATTTGTTACCCTCCTTTGGCACCTTCTATGTTATGATCCTCATTGGAGTTCCTCTTAGCAGACTGAGCAAAGCTTGGGTCATGAGTCTACCCAAGGGCAGCATCTGCCTGGGGCATGATCTTGGGAAGGCTTGAGAAGGACTTTTTCTTGAACCAGTCATATTATTAATTTTTTGTATTCATTAATACTAATGCTTGATGTCCTCTATAGCTAGACTTCATGTCCTATCAAGATACGTGCAGATATGAAGCACGTGAAAAAAATGACCTTGTGCAAAAAAAATCGATTCAGGTGGGTATGAAAAGCATCAAAATACACACGAAGGAATGGAACACATGCTGGGAAAATACCCTGATACACATGATAGTATATGCACCTCATAAAACCAATCCTCGAACCTTTCTGAGAAATTTGTGAAAAGGTAAAAAATGTTTGAATTTTTTGGTAACAATCTTGACCTACTGACGTACTTGTATAACAATTTGAACAAAGAAAAACTACCGTAAAAAAAATCTGTGAATAAGAATAAAATTGTCTAGGACAATTTAGAGTGAATAGTACCTCCAATATATTGCTGATTTTGTATTTTCAATAGTAAGTGGTACTACGGGAATTATTTGCTCCCCGAATTGTTTACGCGAATTTAAAGCTTTTATCAAGTTTCTTGCCAACAAGATTTTCTGATCACTTCTTTTTGTTTGGAAAATGGGTGCAACTACCCTATGTTCCATTGGTTCCCCTCCGCGCGCGCAGATATACTCTATTACCCAAAACTGATTGCCAATGCTAACAGTGGCGGAGACAGGGGGGAGCAGGGGCCTGTCCCCCCCTATCGATCGAGTAATCATCGAGTATTACGCTACTAATTAGCGATATGTTTCACCTACAGAAGTACTTGCCCCCCCCCCTATCTTGACGTGAATTATGAAAAAAGAAAAAGAAACCAGGCCTATGTGAAAGCCCACGAAAAAGTTGTTTGTTTGCAAGTCCATTGCAGGGCCCGATTTGGCGTTTGGCCTCCGCTAAGGTCTCCTCGGCGCGTGTGCGTGGGTGGATTAGTGATATGCCGCTGCGGTCGTGTACCTGTCCAGCCTACCCGCCTGCCGCCTCTACTATCCCTGCCCGCGATTCGGTTCATACGGCAAGGCAGGCTGATCCTCTTGCCAATTCTTAAGTCTGCAGCCAACGAATTGACCAAGGTTAACCTTTACTAATCCCTCTCAGTTCTCATCTTGTAGTGTTATAAATCATAGTATTTGATTTATTTTGGCTGTGTGATTTGTGATGAGTTGCCACGCTAGGTCATACCCACAAACCATTTGAAAGCTCTGATCGATCAAGCTTCCTCGAGCACGGCTGCATTGGTAAGCAGTGATGGCTATTACACGTCTGCCAATGACAACCAACCGGTCTACTTTGACCTAGCGGCAGAGGGGACGGTGAGGGTCTAGGTTTTGTTCTCTAGGTATGTATTTTGACAATACTGATCAATTTTCCTAATACAACAACCAAATTTTATAATACTAGTGATGATTTTTCATTCAGACCTATATACAATAATTGGTGTTCTCTGTATATCATAAATTTCCGTATGACAACGTTTTGTAGCAAGGCATGTCATGTCATATTTTGGAGTAGTTTGATCAACTTCTTGGTGCGTATGTGGAATTATTGACCTATATTAGCTATAGCTAGACACGCTCGAGCTGAAAAATAAAATTGTGTGTATGTAGGCAAAATAAAATGTGAATGATACTTGAATATAAAACTATTAGGTAATTTGTGAAGCAAAAAAAAAAAAATTCTGGCTTTACCATCGTCTTGGCCCCTCCTATGTCTAAATCCTGGCTCCGTCCCCTGAATGCTAATATGCATTCCTTCAATCCATTGGGCATGTAAGCGCGCATGCTGCCTTCGACATGTCGAGTGCATGCTAGCACCGTTGTTGGCCTTCCACCCGCGTGCAATGCTGGATGCGTTGCTATGTCGTATGGTGCCCAGACGTGCTCCCGAGACACCACCCTTGTGTTAAAAAAAGATGGAAGCTTTCCGCAACCATGTGACCTCACTCTCCACCATGCATGGCTTTGGCGAGTGCAGTGATAAGCTGTGGCCTCACGCTCGGCTGTAGCTGTGCTTGCTTTTTTTCTGACCCAACTGTAGCTGTACTGCTAGTACGCTAAAGCCAGCTGCCCTACCCCTGCTGCTACGTCCGTAGGTACTAGTGGTTGCATAGATCAATGGCAAATTTGACGGTCCATCCAACTGACGTCGCCCGTCCATTCTAAGGAGGAATCCAATGGCCGATACTAAGTAGGGCTCATGAGTAATTAACAACAGGAAGAGCATGTATGTGTGGAAACAAAAGCTGCACGCGGTCCAGACATGAATAAGAGGAGCGGAGAGAATGGCCCTTAATTACGCACAAGCATACGCTTACATTAGCACATTCAGCTGTGAATGAATGTCTACCGTTGTTTACCATAAGTTTAGAGGTTTCTCTATGATAGCACAGTGTTTGCAGGTGCACCATACAAAAACGAGGAGCCATCCGCAGCACTCGCGAGCATTGTACAGTCTGCGCTCTGCCACCCACACAACAGGCAGCTGTCGGCGACCCACGCAACCGGCTGCTCTCTGTTGGGCCTGCGCTTAATCTTTCACGATAATGGAAAGAATCAGGTCTGTGCCGTGGAAATGACCAATTACCACATGCCCTGAAGGGGTGAGCAGATGACAGAAGCAGCTTTCGCGTGGGCGCGGTGATGCGTGAGGTACCGGGGCCGCAGAGTACCGCTAGCTGGTACTACGCCCTTGTTGCAGTTACATAAATCCATGGTAGAAAATTTCACGGTGCATCCAAGTGACGTGCCCCGTCGATTGTAGGGAATCCAATGGCCTAGCTCCATTGGTCAAATCATCCCCGGCCGCTCCCTTGGTCAAATCATCCATCCAGCTCACCTAGCCCGGTGCCGGTGGAGGCAACGGCAACGGAGCCCTTCTTCCCTTCCCCTCTCCTCTCCTCTCCTCTTCAAACGGCTGCACTTCAAATCACCTAGTCCCCTATATAAGAAGCAGCTCTCCCTGTGGAATCGCACCCATCCACAAGACCAACAACATGACTGCCCACTGGGTTCGCAAGGGCTCTGAGTTTTTTTGTGGGTTTGTTACCGCCACCTTTGGCGTCTTTGCGTTAGTCTTAGCCATTAGTAGTACCTTCAACACCGGTTCGTCTTCCACAGCGTCCACATGTAGCTCAGCTCCACCTCCTCCTCCTCCTACTAGTGATGGCTGCGACCCAGATGCTTTGCGTAGTCTCATCTCCATCTTTGTGCGGTGCCTAGCGAGCGCCCAATTCTGCTCGTTGGTTCTCATCTTCTTCGTTCGGGGTGTTGTGGAGCGTGCACACGCGGCCCACGAGCGGGTCGCCAAGGACGAGGATGCGGCGTACAAAGCCGCATCCGACGCGCACCAGGAGGCCTGCCGGAAGCTCGCCCGGCTCCGCCGGACGCTCGAGCACCGCAACAAAGAGGTCCGCAAACGGCCGGACGACGAGGCTTGTTGGACGGCTTTGACGGCCGCGCAGGACGAGGAGGAGGTCCTCATGGCCGTGGTGGAGCGCGCCAAGCAGGACGCCGACAGCAAGAAGCCAAAGGAAGGTATGGAGCGTATCACCGGTCGATTGGGAAAGGCGGTCCGCATCAGTTTCTTCCTGTCTGTCTGCTTCTCCCAACTAGCTGGAGTGTGTGCGGGATTTGCCTTTTACTACTCGTTGCAGATACAGGAGCACTGTGTGTTTGGTGGTGTTCTTGAGGTCCTTGCCTTCACATTTGCTCTTGGTTTCTCGCTGCCGTTCCATGGTTTCTTTGGGTGGATCGCCATATCGCAAAACTGATGGTGTGGACTTGATGAGTATGAACCCGGCTATTAGTTCTTCAAATTAGTTAGATTAATGCTTTCTTCAAAGTTGATGTCCATGTGGACAAGATCAACATTCATGTCTAGTTTTAATATTTCTTCAAAGCTGATGCCACCTAGGCAAGATCAGCATTAGGCGTAAGTGTATCGTCTGTGTTGGTAATTCGATGTAATGCGTCCGGTTCAACTCATCTTTTAAAAGTGTATTATATGTAATCCTGTGTGTGGAACGAGTAATTATGTACTTGTTATACCTTGTGCGTGATGGCGGAAGGATGAATGTTTGTGTGTTAATTACTTGTTATACCATGGGCCTGACCGCGGAAGGATGGGTGTTTGTGTATTGATTGATGCGGAAGCGACGGCACAAAAGCCCCATCAACATTCAACTTAACATACTTTACCCTTGGTTTCACCCATACTTGTTTCGCTGGCAATAGAATAATTAGCTACCAAAACTCAGAATACTGTACCTATGAATTTTGGTTCCTGTACTTTTTGATATGATATACTCCCTCCATTCCTATATATAGTGCGTATTAGTTTCTTGCAAGAATTCCACAATGTAGTGCGTATGAAGCACTTTGGACAAGAATTACCCCTAGCTTTTCACTGGAGATGCAGCACATCCACATGCCTATGTACGGAGAGTGTGCATGCAGGGTTACTATGGTCTAGAAGTACATCTCCACATCATGCCTTGGTCTTGGAGCCTCAAACCATGCGCACTACATATTGAACTAGAGGGAGTACTACCTAGCCTCTCGAAACATCTTATATTTTGGAATGGAAGTGGTATAATATAAGATAAATGTTTTTGCATTTGATAGCTCCCATGACTAAGGTAAACCAAACACAGTGAAACAATAAATGGGTGAAATGGTACAGTAGAAGGCAAGCCACGCGAGCCATTGGATCTCCATTTTGACAATTGCTGAGGTTCGTCGGATAACTGAATCCTTATCTAGCTTCTGAATAAATAGGCACCAGCTTCAGTACTGACAATACCCCGCTCTGAAAAAGGCTTGAAATGTATGCTAAATGAACTCGGTGCCTTCCCGTGTACCGGCTTGTCCTCAAGTAGCTTGATAGCGCCACCGTTCAACCGGGGCTCTGAAAAAGGCTGGAAATGTATGCTAAATGAACTCGGTGCCTTCCCGTGTACCGTCGCCACGACAGAAAATTTCCTTTCTTCAAAAACAAGGACAGAAAATTTCCAATTGCACATATACCACCGGAAGGTTGTTGCGTGGGATTTGTCTTGTTTGGAGAACGAGGACAAGTTCAGTTTTAATGCGTCCGGAGAGATCGACTAAGGGCATCTTCAACGGACTCTCAAATCGTATGGACAGCATGGCCAGGACGCATTTTGTCATCTAACGCATTTCTACATCGGTCAATGCGCGGCATCTAACGCATTTCTATATCGTTTAATTCACGGGCAAATGTATTTTTTTCCGCAAACTAGAGGCAAACTATGGGTGGCTTTACGGGCGTCCGGATCGCTGCCACGTCCGCGTCTGACTAACCTGGCCCATCAAACAACCCCAATCGCCTCTCCCACGCTTTTCCTTCCAATGCACGCGCCGCATCAATATTGGCGCAGAGCACGCGGCACACGGAGCCCGTGTCCCCTCCCCGCTACCGCGAGGAGGAGCCCTCTTGCCGCCTCCCCTACGCATCAAGGAGGAGCGGCTCTAACCGCCGCCTGGTGCGTGAACGATGAGCGGCGCTCGCCGCCGCCCACGCCCCAGCCGCAAAGGCGCGCAGTCGCCTTGCCACTACCTCGGCGACGGCATCAGCAATGACAGCTGCTCGTCCTACCGGAGCGCCCTAGTGGCGACGGAGTACATCGCCAGGGAGCGGCAGCAACGGTGGGGCAGGCACAACACGGTGCCGATCGGAGTTCGCAGATTCCGACGTTCCGCCACCACACATCGTCACAAATCCCGAGCTGGCGCCTGGGCCAGGACCGCTCCAAGACGACGGTGGAGACAAGCAAGCGTCGTCTCCACCACATCGACGGGGAGATGGCCAAGTACGGCGAGGAGCGGTTTCTCACCGAGACCGCCACCACCTCTGCTTCCTTGAAGGCCCACCGCCCTCTCCCCCCGCCCATCTCCTCGGTGGTTGCGGCCGCTGCACAAGGGGAGGAAGCGGAGAGGATCATCCACGAGCGCTGCTGCCGGAAAGCTCTGCAGCGACGCCGCGCCCTCCCCCCCCCTCCCCCAGCCATTCGCTGATTTACTGTTGGAACTGTCGAGCGACGTTGCCATCGACAATTTTCGGCATCTTCATTGTTCACTCTCCAAGATTCGCCACACGACCGTCAAATCAATGGGCCCAAGCCCCTGGTGAGTAAGCTCTGCGTCGGAAGATTGCTTGCCATTTCGCCACAGGACCGTCAAATCTATTAGAGTTGTGTCGAATATTATGTACAAGGTAGGTTACAATTGGACTCTGAGTAGTATTGTGTTTAGATAGGATATGGAGTCATGTCCTAGTAGGACACTTGTATCCTAGGCCTTGTTGGAAATATGCCCTAGAGGCAATAATAAAATGATTATTATTATATTTCCTTGTTCATGATAATCGTTTATTATCCATGCTAGAATTGTATTGATAGGAAACTCAGATACATGTGTGGATACATAGACAACACCATGTCCCTAGTAAACTCAGATACATGTGTTGACTAGCTCGTTGATCAATAGATGGTTACGGTTTCCTGACCATGGACATTGGATGTCGTTGATAATGGGATCACATCATTAGGAGAATTATGTGATGGACAAGACCCAATCCTAAGCCTAGCACAAAGATCGTGTAGTTCGTATGCTAAAGCTTTACTAATGTCAAGTATCATTTCCTTAGACCATGAGATTGTGCAACTCCCGGATACCGTAGGAATACTTTGGGTGTGCCAAACGTCACAACGTAACTGGGTGGCTATAAAGGTACACTACGGGTATCTCCGAAAGTGTCTGTTGGGTTGGCACGAATCGAGACTGGGATTTGTCACTCCGTGTGACGGAAAGGTATGTCTGGGCCCACTCGGTAGGACATCATCATTATGTGCACAATGTGATCAAGGAGTTGATCACGGGATGATGTGTTACGGAACGAGTAAAGAGACTTGCCGGTAACGAGATTGAACAAGGTATCGGGATACCGACGATCGAATCTCGGGCAAGTATCGTACCGATAGACAAAGGGAATTGTATACGGGATTGATTAAGTCCTTGACATCGTGGTTCATCCGATTAGATCATCGTGGAACATGTGGGAGCCAATATGGGTATCCAGATCCCGCTATTGGTTATTGGCCGGAGAGGTGTCTCGGTCATGTCTGCATGGTTCCCGAACCCGTAGGGTCTACACACTTAAGGTTCGGTGACGCTAGAGTTGTTATGGGAATTAGTATGTGGTTACCGAAGGTAGTTCGGAGTCCCGGATGAGATCCCGGACGTGACGTGGAACTCCGGAATGGTCCAGCGGTGAAGATCGATATATTGGACGAAGGATATCGGAGTCCGGAAGTGTTCCGGAGGTACCAGGCTATGGCCAGCATGACCGAAAGGTGTTTCAGGAGCCCCGGCAAGTGTTGGAGGGCCTCATGGGCCAAAGGGGGAGGGGCAAACCAGCCCACTAAGGGTTGGTGCGCCCCCCCACACCCTTTCCCACGTTACTTGGGGAGGTGGGGCGCCTCCACCTGGCTTGGGAGGCAAGCCTCCACCTGCTTGGCTTGGGGGGCAAGTCTCCCTAGGATTTTCCCTAGGGAGATCCAATCTGCCTGGCCGCCGCCCCCTAGGGGAAACCCTAGGGCGCCTCCCCCTCTCCCCTTCCCCCTATATATAGTGGAGGGGTGGGAGGGCAGCTGTGACCTCTTCCCTGGCGCAGCCCTCCCTCCTCCTACCTTCTCCTCCTCCTCCATGGTGCTTGGCGAAGCCCTGCCGGAGAACCACGAGCTCCACCACCACCACGCCGTCGTGCTGACGGAGCTCTCCCTCAACTTCTCCTCTCCCCTTGCTGGATCAAGAAGGAGGAGACGTCCCCGGGCTGTACGTGTGTTGAACGCGGAGGTGCCGTCCGTTCGGCACTTAGATCGGAATCAACCGCGATCTGAATCGCTACGAGTACGACTCCATCAACCCCGTTCACTTGAACGCTTCCGCTTAGCGATCTACAAGGGTATGTAGATGCACTCTCCTTCCCTCGTTGCTATATTACTCCATAGATTGATCTTGGTGTTGCGTAGAAAATTTTGAATTTCTGCTACGTTCCCCAACAGTGGCATCATGAGCTAGGTCTATGTGTAGTTTCTATGCACGAGTAGAACACAAAGCAGTTGTGGGCGTCGATATTGTCAATTATCTTGCCGTTACTAGTCTTATCTTGATTCGGCGGCATTGTGGGATGAAGCGGCCCGGACCAACCTTACACGTACGCTTACGTGAGACCGGTTCCACCGACTGACATGCACTAGTTGCATAAGGTGGCTGGCGGGTGTCTGTCTCTCCCACTTTAGTCGGATCGGATTCGATGAACAGGGTCCTTATGAAGGGTAAATAGAAATTGGCAATTCACGTTGTGGTTTTGGCGTAGGTAAGAAACGTTCTTGCTACCAACCTATAGCAGCCACGTAAAAACTTGCAACAACAATTAGAGGACGTCTAACTTGTTTTTGCAGCAAGTGTTTTTGTGATGTGATATGGCCAAAAGGATATGATGAATGATATATGTGATGTATGAGATGATCATGTTCTTGTAATAGGAATCACGACTTGCATGTCGTTGAATATGACAACCGGCAGGAGCCATAGGAGTTGTCTTAATTTATTTATGACCTGCGTGTCAACATAAACGTCATGTAATTACTTTACTTTATTGCTAACCGTTAGCTGTAGTAGTAGAAGTAATAGTTGGCGAGACAACTTCATGAAGACACAATGATGGAGATCATGATGATGGAGATCATGGTGTCATGCCGGTGATGATGATGATCATGGAGCCCCGAGGATGGAGATCAAAAGGAGCAAAGTGATGATGGCCATATCATGTCATTATTTGATTGCATGTGATGTTTATCATGTTTTACATCTTATTTGCTTAGAACGACGGTAGCTTAAATAAGATGATCCCTCACTAAAATTTCAAGAAAAATGTTCTCCCTAACTGTGCACCGTTGCGAAGGTTCGTCGTTTTGAAGCACCACGTGATGATCGGGTGTGATAGATTCTTACGTTCGAATACAACGGGTGTTGACGAGCCTAGCATGTGCAGACATGGCCTTGGAACACATGCGAAACACTTAGGTTGACTTGACGAGCCTAGCATGTACAGACATGGCCTCGGAACACGGAGGACCGAAAGGTCGAACATGAGTCGTATAGAAGATGCGATCAACATGAGATGTTCACGATGATGACTAGTCCGTCTCAGGTGATGATCGGACACGGCCTAGTTGATTTGGATCATGTATCACTTAGATGACTAGAGGGATATCTATCTGAGTGGGAGTTCATGAAATAATCAGATGAACTCAATTATCATGAACATAGTCAAAAGGACTTTGCAAATTATGTCGTAGCTTATGCTTTAGTTCTACTGTTTGATATGTTCCTAGAGAAAATTTAGTTGAAAGTTGATAGTAGCAATTATGCGGACTAGGTCCGTAAACTGAGGATTGTCCTCGTTGCTGCACAGAAGGCTTATGTACTTAATGCACCGCTCGGTGTGCTGAACCTCAAACATTGTCTGTGGATGTTGCGAACATCTGACATATACGTTTTGATGACTACGTGATAGTTCAGTGATGTTAAACGGTTTAGATTTGAGGCACTGAAGATGTTTTGAAACGTCGCGGAACATATGAGATGTTTCGAGGGCTGAAATTGGAATTTCAGGCTCGTGCCCACGTCAAGAGGTATAAGACCTCCGACGGGTTTCTTGGCCTACAAACAAAGGGAGAAAAGCTCAATCGTTGAGCTTGTACTCAGATCGTCTGGGTACAACAATCACTTGAATTGAGTGGGAGTTATCTTCCAGATGAGAAAGTGATGGTTCTCCAAAGTCACTGCCACCAAGCTACTAGAGCTTCGTGATGAACTATAACATATCAGGGATAGACATGATGATCCTTGAGCAATTCGCGATATTTGACACCGTGAAAGTAGAAATCAAGAAGGAGCATCAATTGTTGATGGTTAGTGAAACCACTAGTTTCAAGAAGGGCAAGGGCAATAAGGGATACTTCATGAAACGACAAATCAGCTACTGCTCTAGTGAAGAAACCCAAGGTTGAACCCAAAACCGAGACTAAGTGCTTCTGTAATAAGGGGAACGGTCACTGAAGCGGAACCACCCTAGATGCTTGGTAGATGAGAAGGCTGGGAAGGTTGACAGAAGTATGTATTGGACATACATTATATTAAATGTGTACTTTACTAGTACTCCTAGTAGCAGCAGGGTATTAGATACCGGTTCGGTTGCTAAGTGTTAGTAACTCGAAATAAAAGGCTACAGAATAAACGGAGACTAGCCAAAGGTGAGACGACGATAGGTGTTGGAAGAGTTTCCAAGGTTGATGTGATCAAACATCGCACGCTCCCTCTACCATCGGGATTGGTGTTAAACCTAAATAATTTTTATTTGGTGTTTGCGTTGAGCATAGACATGATTGGATTATGTCTATCGCAATACGGTTATTCATTTAAGGAGAATAATGGTTATTCTGTTTATTTGAATAATACCTTCAATGGTCTTGCACCTAAAATGAATGGTTTGTTGAATCCCGATCGTAGTGATACACATGTTCATGCCAAAAGATAGTAATGATAGAACCACATACTTGTGGCACTGCAATTTGGTCATAATGGTATAAAACGCATGTATAAGCTCCATGTTGATGGATCTTAGGACTCACTTGATTTTGAATCACATGAGACATGCGAACCATGCCTATTGGTATATATGCATGAAGAAACTCCATACAGATGGATAGTTTGGGCTCACTTGATTTTGAATCACTTGAGACATGCACATCATACCACATGGGCAAGATGACTGAACGGCCTCGTTTTCAGTAAGATGGAACAAGAAAGCAACATGTTGGAAGTAATACATCTTGATGTGTGCAGTCCAATGAGTGCTGAGGCATGTAGTGGATATCGTTACGTTCTTACTTCACAGATGATTTGAGTAGATGTTGAGAATGTTTACTTGATAAATCATGAGTCTGAATTATTGAAAGGTTCAAGTAATTTCAGGGTGAAGTAGAAAGATCGTCGTGACAAGAGGATAAAATATCTATGATATGATCATAGAGATGAATATCTGAATTACGAGTTTGGCACAGAATTAAGACATTGTGGAAATTGTTTCACAACTAATACAGCCTGGATCACCATAGTGTGATGGTGTGTCCGAACATCATAGCTGCACCCTATTGGATATGATGCATAGCATGATGTCTCTTATCTAATTACCACGATAGTTTATGGGTTAGGCATTAGAGAAAACCACATTCACTTTAAATAGGGCACCACGTAATTCCGATGAGATGACACCGTATGAACTATGGTTTAGAGAAACCTAAGCTGTCGTTTCTTAAAAGGTTTGGGGCTACGACGCTTATGTGAAAAAGTTTCAGGCTGATGAGCTCGAACCCAAAGCGGATGAATGCATCTTCATAGAATACCTAAAACAGTTGGGTATACCTCCTGTCTGAGATCCGAAAGCAATTGTTTCTATAATCGGGTCCTTTCTCGAGGAAAAGTTTCTCTCGAAAGAATTGAGTGGGAGGATGGTGGAGACTTGATGAGGTTATTGAACCGTCACTTCAACTAGTGTGTAGCAGGGCACAGGAAGTTGTTCCCGTGGCACCTACACCAATTGAAGTGGAAGCTTATGATAGTGATCACAAAACTTCGGATCAAGTCACTCCCAAACCTCGTAGGACGAGAAGGATGCGTACTACTTCAGAGTGGTACGTAATCCTGTCTTGGAAATCATGTTGCTAGACAACAATGAACCTACGAGCTATAGAGAAGCGATGTGGGCCCAGATTCTGACGAATGGCTCGAGGCCATAAAATCCGAGAGAGGATCCATGTATGAAAACAAAGTGTGGACTTTGAAAAGAACTACTTGATGGTCGTAAGACTGTTGGGTACAGATGGATCTTAGAAGGAAGACGGACAATGATGGTAAGTGTCACCATTAAGAAAGCTCGACTTGTCGTTAAGATTTTTTCCAACAAGTTCAAGGAGTTGACTGCGATGAGACTTTCTCACTCGTAGCGATGCTTAAGAGTCCGTTGAAATTATATTAGCAGTTACTGCATTGTTTATGAAATCTTGCAAATAGGATGTCAAAACATTGTTTCCTTTTCTTGAGGAAAGGTTGTATGTGATACAAACAAAAGGTTTTGTCAATCCTAAAAATGCTAACAAGTATGCAAGGCTCCGGTAGTCCTTCTAAGGACTGGAGTAAGCATCTCGGAGTTGGAATATACGCTTTGATGATGATCAAAGGTTTTGGGTTTATACAAAGTTTATGAGAAACTTGTATTTCCAAAGAAGTGAGTGGTAGCACTATAGAATTTCTGATGAGTATATGTTGTTGACATATTGTTGATCGGAAATGATGTAGAATTTCTGGAAAGCATGCAGAATTATTTGAAAAGTGTTTTTCAATGGAAAACCTGCATTAAGCTACTTGAGTATTGAGCTATAAGATCTATAAGGATAGATCAAAACGCTTAATAGTACTTTCAAATGAATACATAACGTGACAAGATTTTGAAGGAGTTCAAAATAGATCAGCAAAGAAGGAGTTCTTGGCTGTATTACAGGTGTGAGTATTGAGTAAGACTCAAGACCTGACCAGGGCAGAAGAGAGAGAAAGGACGAAGGCCGTCCTCTATGCTTTAGATGTAGGCTCTACAGTATGCTATGCTGTGTACCGCACCTGAAGTGTGCCTTGCCATGAGTCAGTCAAGGGGTACAAGAGTGATCCAAGAATGGATCACAGGACAGCGGTCAA
This sequence comes from Triticum urartu, assembly GCF_003073215.2. NCBI lineage: Eukaryota > Viridiplantae > Streptophyta > Magnoliopsida > Poales > Poaceae > Triticum > Triticum urartu. Next base: position 691,259,358 of record NC_053028.1, read on the forward strand.
AGTTATCCTTAGTAACTAGTGGACTAAGGAATTTTCTCGATTATGGAGGTGGTAAAAGAGTTCGTCGTAAAGGGTTACGCCGATGCAAACTTTGACACTAATTCAGATTATTCTGAGTAGTAAAATGGATTCGTATAGTAGAACAGTTATTTGGAATAGCTCCAAATAGAACGTGGTAGCTACATCTAGGAGATGACATAGAGATTTGTAAAGCACACACGGATCTGAAAGGTTCAGACCCGTTGACTAAAACATCTCTCACAAGCAACATGATCAAACCCAGAACTCATTGAGTGTTAATCACATAGTGATGTGAACTAGATTATTAACTCTAGTAAACTCTTTGGATGTTGGTCACATGGCGATGTGACCTGTGAGTGTTAATCACATGGCGATGTGAACTAGATTATTGACTCTAGTGCAAGTGGGAGACTGTTGGAAATATGCCCTAGAGGCAATAATAAAATGATTATTATTATATTTCCTTGTTCATGATAATCGTTTATTATCCATGCTAGAATTGTATTGATAGGAAACTCAGATACATGTGTGGATACATAGACAACACCATGTCCCTAGTAAGCCTCTAGTTGACTAGCTCGTTGATCAATAGATGGTTACGGTTTCCTGACCATGGACATTGGATGTCGTTGATAACGGGATCACATCATTAGGAGAATGATGTGATGGACAAGACCCAATCCTAAGCCTAGCACAAAGATCGTGTAGTTCGTATGCTAAAGCTTTCCTAATGTCAAGTATCATTTCCTTAGACCATGAGATTGTGCAACTCCCGGATACCATAGGAATACTTTGGGTGTGCCAAACGTCCAACGTAACTGGGTGGCTATAAAGGTACACTACGGGTATCTCCGAAAGTGTCTGTTGGGTTGGCACGAATCGAGACTGGGATTTGTCACTCCGTGTGACGGAGAGGTATCTCTGGGCCCACTCGGTAGGACATCATCATTATGTGCACAATGTGATCAAGGAGTTGATCACGGGATGATGTGTTACGGAACGAGTAAAGAGACTTGCCGGTAACGAGATTGAATAAGATATCGGGATACCGACGATCGAATCTCGGGCAAGTATCGTACCGATAGACAAAGGGAATTGTATACGGGATTGATTAAGTCCTTGACATCGTGGTTCATCCGATGAGATCATCGTGGAACATGTGGGAGCCAATATGGGTATCCAGATCCCGCTATTGGTTATTGGCCGGAGAGGTGTCTCGGTCATGTCTGCATGGTTCCCGAACCCGTAGGGTCTACACACTTAAGGTTCGGTGACGCTAGAGTTGTTATGGGAATTAGTATGTGGTTACCGAAGGTAGTTCGGAGTCCCGGATGAGATCTCGGACATGACGAGGAACTCCGGAATGGTCCGGCGGTGAAGATCGATATATTGGACGAAGGGTATCGGAGTCCGGAAGTGTTCCGGAGGTACCAGGCTATGGCCAGCATGACCGAAAGGTGTTTCAGGAGCCCCGGCAAGTGTTGGAGGGCCTCATGGGCCAAAGGGGGAGGGGCAAACCAGCCCACTAAGGGTTGGTGCACCCCCCCACACCCTTTCCCACGTTACTTGGGGAGGTGGGGCACCTCCACCTGGCTTGGGAGGCAAGCCTCCACCTGCTTGGCTTGGGGGGCAAGTCTCCCTAGGATTTTCCCTAGGGAGATCCAATCTGCCTAGCCCCCGCCCCCTAGGGGAAACCCTAGGGCGCCTCCCCCTCTCCCCTTCCCCCTATATATAGTGGAGGGGTGGGAGGGTAGTCGTGACCTCTTCCCTGGCGCAGCCCTCCCTCCTCCTACCTTCTCCTCCTCCTCCATGGTGCTTGGCGAAGCCCTGCCGGAGAACCACGAGCTCCACCACCACCACGCCGTCGTGCTGACGGAGCTCTCCCTCAACTTCTCCTCTCCCCTTGCTGGATCAAGAAGGAGGAGACGTCCCCGGGCTGTACGTGTGTTGAACGCGGAGGTGCCGTCCGTTCGGCACTTAGATCGGAATCAACCGCGATCTGAATCGCTACGAGTACGACTCCATTAACCCCGTTCACTTGAACGCTTCCGCTTAGCGATCTACAAGGGTATGTAGATGCACTCTCCTTCCCTCGTTGCTATATTACTCCATAGATTGATCTTGGTGTTGCGTAGAAAATTTTGAATTTCTACTACGTTCCCCAACAGGCCTCTCATATATAGCGGGGTAGACACACAATGTAACCTATGCCAACATAATAGCACAGGAACGCAGGGGAAGCCGGCGGCGTGTGCCGGCGTCCAGGTTGACCTTGTGCTTTATTGTAGCGGTGTCATGGGGAGGAGCACCCATAGTCAGGCCCCGGGGATGTAGCCATATCGGTGAACCTCATTAACAAATCTCGGTGTCGTGCTCGTGTGATTGCTTGGTCCTCGGTAGATCGACGGTGCGTGTCATGCAGTCGGGCAAGTTCGGCTGGGTCGGACTAGACAGTCTGACGGATCGACTTGGATGTCGGTTGGTACAGAAGACGGTGTTGGAATCGGCAATGACGACATAGGTGCGTGATGCTGATGGTGACAGACTTCTGGGGCATGGAAACACGTGGCACAGGCCCGAGGGCTTGTGTGGCTTCGACAAGACTATGGTGCGGGATTGATTCAAGGTGGTGTATACACAGAGCTTGAAGTCGATGATGCGCAAGGGTGGACTGATCATCTACCATGGAGTCATGTTGAAGGTGTAGATGGAGTCTGGAAGACTTCACTCGGTGTTGATTGAGGGGCTACGGCGTAAGTTGACAGAGAGTCAAAGCCTATTCAGCGGGAAAAAGCGAGTGACATGCAGTTAGGACTGGAGCCTAGTGGTCTAATGGAAGCGTGAAACTCGTCATCGGTCGGTGTTGATTGGTGGTACTCTGAAGTGGGGGTTGAGTGGTGTGGGTTCGCAACCCTTGAGACTCGACCGGGACAGTAGAGGCTCAACGCGGTAATAGCGACGAGGTGTGCGGTGTGCACGGGGCATGTAGACGGGCCAGGGCTCTAGTGGTCATACATGTGGTGAGACAGCTGCGAATTGGACTCGGGATGACTACAAGCAACAGTGAAATTCTTTCAAGTTTCAGACAGACGGTCATTGAAGAGTAGTGATGTTGAGTTCAGGTAACTCTTATGTGTGACACTCAATATGTGAGTTGTTCACTTTCACGCAGGTCAGAGATCAGTATGTGATGGTGTTGAACGGACACTCTGGAAGTTGGGAGCACAAACTAGAGTAACAAGGAACTTAATTTTGCTCGAGTGTTGACTATGGTCAAGAAAAGAAGGGACTACAAGTTGCAGGTGGAGTCATATGGAGTCTTTAGAGTAGCAGCGGTACTAATGTGATAAATTCAAGTCCAATGTATATGAAAGTTTGACACGTGAATGAATTCAAGGTGATGGAGAATATTCGCCAAGGTGGAGTTTGTTAGAGTTGTGTCGAATATTGTGTACAAGATAGGTTACAGTTGGGCTCTGAGTAGTATCTCTACTTCTAATGGACGAGTTGGTGAATCGTCTCTGCGGTTTATTTTCGCTGGTTTTTTTTCGTCTCTCCTCCCACCACCCCCTCTCACCCTGGCCCATCGGTTTATTTTTCTCTCAACTCTTTATTACAACCAGAACTTTCCTAACGTATAACAAATCACGGATCTAACTTCCTTAAATTATGCAAATCAATCGATTCCTTTTACTGGTTCAATTTGTCTTAGGAAATAAATAACAGATTTTCAGGAAACAAATAATACATTTTAATCTAACTTTCTTAAATTATGCAAATCAATCTATTCCTTTTATTGGTTCAATTTGTCTTAAGAAACAAATAATAGATTTTCAGGAAACAAATAATACATTTTAATCTAACTTCCTTAAATTATGCAAATCAATTGATTCCTTTTATTGGTTCAATTTGTCTTAGGAAACAAATAATACATTTTAATCTAACTTTCCTAACTTATCTAAATCAATAGATTTCTCTTATTAGTGAAATTTATTTTAGGAAACAAATAACAGACACGTCAGAACTTTCCTCCCAATAAATAGTTTTCTTAACATTTACAAACTTTCCTAATCAGACACGTCACAAACGGCCAGGTACTGATATCACGTTACCAAACAATAAAACCCCATTTGCATCGAAATCAGTTCAAAAATCCCAACTTTCCTAATTTTTTACCTTTCCTTGATAACAACCAATATTTTCTATGTTTTCCACCTATTGAAGGAAATCACCCCTCCATCGATATTAGCATTTTTTTTGAACTGAGATCTCCGGGTTATGATTTTTTTTGCGATTCTTTCCAATTGTGACCTCTCCTTCCACTCCGGCTCCTTCTCGCATAAACACCTCCACCACAGCCAAGTGACACCGCCCCAGACCTCCTGCCTCTCCACACCTTCTCAGCCACCTCCTTATCGTACTCCATTAACAATCCCTCCGCCACATTTGCCCACGGCGGTGTCGAGGGCATGACGCAGCAGCGTACTAGCGGTAGAGCAGCACATAACAGCAGGAAGCAACACGCAGCAGGCGAGGCGAGCGGCCGACGATGGAGGGCAGAGATGTGGCCGACGCGGCTGAGGGGGCGGCTAGCAGAAGATGGCCACGACTGGAGGCGGCGCGAGGCAGGGGCGCGACAGCGGGGCGAGCGAAGGGATATGCGGCAGCAGACGGGGCGATCGCAGCTAGCGAGAGTGGCGCGCGGCCAGGGTGTGTGTCGCGCGAGGCACAGTGGTGCGGTGGCTGCGGCGAGCGCGAAGGCAGCGGCGGGCGCGACTGACGCGGTGTAGCACGGGCGTGGCATGGAGAGGGAGTGGCGGAGGGATTGTTAATGGAGTAGGCACGGGCGTGGGCGGAAGAAGAGCGGCAAGCTCGGGCATGGGCGTGCATAGGAGCGGGCATGAGCCACTAGGTCAATCCGAGGAGCTCGGTGGCTACCCCTGCAATGGCCATGGCGGACGGCGGTTCTCGGCCACGGCGAAATACCTAACGAGAGCAAACGAGAGGGAAAATAGGGGAAAGGCAAGAGGAGATCATGGCGGTGTCACTGGCGCCCTAGGGGAAGACATGGGAGCTCGGGGCGGCGGGGATCGAACGGCAATGTCGCGGTGGCCCAAGGTTGAGGAAGACGGCAGCGGCGTCGATGCGGGGGTGCTGGACTTGATCTCGTTGGCGCAGACGAAGTAGCGAAGGCGTTCGGAGCTCCTCGACAAGCTCCTAGCCCGCGGGGAGGGCAGTGGCCATGTGGACGGGGTCGGTCATGGTGGCCGTGGCGTCTGATTTCGTCCAGATTGACGGGATCGAGCGAGCGAGGAGGAGAAGTGGATTTGGGAGGGGCGTCGAGGAGGAGTGAGGCCATGGGGGCAGGGAAGGAAGGGCGTCACCCTTATCCATTCCCCTTCGATGCCAGCGAGGTGGTCGGGCGGGAGCCCGGCTCTGTAGCGACGCGGCTCGGGGAACAAGAGAAGACGACCGCGCGGGGACTGGACCGCTGAGCCAGTTCGGTGGCAAGGCCCGGGGGCAGGGTGAATCCCCTTTTACATCGTCCTTTTATTTTTTTCAATGTATTCTAATCTGTTTCTCCTTTTTAACACCATTTTCTATTTATTCTTATCAACTAAATGATCTTTACTCTTAATGTCTTAGTTGGTAGTATCCGTTCTGGGTTTATTTTTGTCCCACCTCCCGAGTGAAGGAGAGGGGGAGAGAGAGTGAGGAAGAGGGAGGGAGAGGGTGTGTGTGTGAGAATTTGATGGTAAACAGGTCATCAATGTCACTTAATATGCATGAGAATATTAAATGTAATATTAACATAATTGATATTAAACTTTTAAAGTTAATGTGGCCCTGTTGCAACGCACGGGCGTTCTTCTAGTTGTGTTTAGATACGATATGGAGTCGGTGTCCTAGTAGGACATTTGTATCCTAGGCCTCTTATATATAGCGGGGTAGACACACGATGTAACATATGCCAACATAATAGCACAGGAACGCAGGGGAAGCCGGCGGCGTGTGCCGGTGTCCAGGGCGACCTGGTGCTTTATTGTAGCGGTGTCATAGGGAGGAGCGTCCATAGTCAGGCCCTGGAGATGTAGCCATATCGGTGAACCTCGTTAACAAATCTCGGTCTCGTGCTCATGTAATTGCTTGGTCCTCAGTAGATCAACGGTGCGTCTCGGATTTATTCTAACAAAATCAATTGGTTTTATGAAATTGGTATTGTTTTCTATTCTATCCGCCAGTATAACACAAGAAGAATTCGTGAATGTTAAAAAATGTTTGCACGTTTCTAAAATTGTTCAGAAGTTAAAAAATGTTCATGTTTTATATTTTTAGCATGAATTCAATTCATTTTGTGTTATTTAAAAATTATTTGGAATTCTGAAATTCTGTTCGCATTTAAAAAACTGTACGCGATTTCAAAAAAATCACATGTGTCAAAAAATGTTCAGAATTACCACAGCTATTCACATGCTATTAATTTTTTTAGGATTTTCAGAATTGTCTCGCATTTTGAATAATATTTCTGGAATTTTCTTAAATTATTTCGTAAATAATATTTTTTAAATATGTTTCGGATTGTCGGCTGCGGAGTCGACTGGGCCGGCCCATCAGACATACAGCGAGTTTTTTTTCTTATCACGTGCTATAAAAATTCTTTCTTTCTTTTTCTTAACGTGCGACGTAATACATCCAAGAGAGAAAAACATGCCATGGAGTCGAACTTTGGACCTGGTAGGGTTGACCTGATTTCGCTAGCCACTACAGCAGACGATTGTGACTTACATAATAAGAAGCCGAAAATATTTAATCAAAAACCAAAGCGTCGAGCTGTGAAACATACTTTAGGGGCAAACAAGTATTGAAAATGTATTTATTCCTGAATTATTCTAACATTTTATAAAGTGCGTTTTTGAAAATTTTGAATACTTTTATAAAACCAACAACTTTCAAAAAGAGAACACCTTTTGAAACATAAACATTTTCATAAACCAGAACAAAATTTTAAAGTGCAAACACTTTTTGAAACATATTTTTTCTTCTGAAACCTGAACAAAATTTTAAAGTGCAAACACTTCTTGTACAATGTAAAAAAATGTTTGCGTGTTGTAAAAAAATGTGTCATAACCTTAACAGAATATATGTGACATGTGTTTGAAAAAGTGTATGCAAATTTAGAAATGTTGAACCATGTAAAAGAGTGTTCGTGTAGTTTTATAAAATGTTTATTGTCATTAAGAAAATGTAAAACATGTATTTGAAAAAAGTATTACCATGTATTCAAAAAAGTTTTGAAAACATTTAATTTAAAAATCTCCAAAATGTATTTGAAAATATCAAAAGTTTATCAAATACTTAATTTGTGCATTAAAAGTACATATTTGGTACTGAGAAAAATTAGACATGTGTGAAAATGAAAAAAGAAAAGAAAACGTAAAAGAAAAAAACTAAGAAAAACAAATTAGTGCGCGTGCTGGAGCGACTGCGCTACTGGGCCGGCCCAATCCAGCAAATACCGGCAAAGTCCTCCCAAGGTTTAAAATAGACCGGGATTAGAGAGTTTAGTGTGCTGATTTCAAGGATTGAGAGTTCGGGATTTGGTTTAGCTTTCTCCTACAAATTTAAGGTTTATTTTGGAAGTTAAGTTACTTCTCCAAGGACTGGTTACTTTCCTAAGTGACCATATTATCTATCTATCTATCTATCTATCTATCTTCCATCTATTCTCTCTGTAAAATAGACCTTTATTTCACTTCAAAAAACTGTTCGTACAAAATGTGAGATGGAACCGAATTATCCGCAAATAGTTGCTGCCGTTTCTTCTCACGCCGCCGCCGCTACATTGGTCATACCAGCTAATTGATTGGAGGTCCACTGCTTGCCGCGTTCGGCTAGCTTCTCCTCGTACAACCGCCACCGCAATTCGGTCGAACCTACGGCCGGTCGATCAGGCTTCTACGTGTGCACAGAATTGTATACAGCGGCGAGCTAAGCAGGCCAAGGGCCACTATGCGCGCCGAGGACGCACTCACATCCACATCGCCTTCCAATCAGGCAGCGGCAATAGGTCAGCTTGATGCATGTAATTAAGTTGGCATGCCTGATCTGAGCGCAGGTACGCACCTTGATCAGCTCCTGTCCTTTCTGTCACGTACAGGAGAATTTTAAATAGGAGCACCATACACTAATTATGTATACACGAGCACACTCTCATGCCGATGTGTGCATATGCAGCACGCACGCATTTTGTCTTTTGCGGTTCAAGCACGTCTGCATCTTATATGCTTGTATGCATCTCTTCTCTCAGTTTTTATGTTTCACCAAAATCTTTTATCACATATATAGCATACGAAATACAAAAATGATGAAAGACATGCCATTATATCAGGTCTCTTGCATTCGCAAAAAATATTGAACCCGCGACAACACAGGAACGAAACACGTTTCACTTAGATAAACTAAATCCAAAAATACTTTCCTTAATATTCACAAGTATATCTTTTTGTGCGGTGCATATTATTTTATCTTCACTTTTGTACGATGGATAAAAGGCAATGAGACGTATTTTACAAGCACACAATATTTGTAGGCATATGTATTAATCATTGATTGGTAATTTCTGATGCTGTGTATAAATATAAAAATACATAGATTTACTTTTTGATAAAGAAATGTCACATAAATAGAAAACTTAAACACGAAAGACTATAATTTTAACAATGAGAAGACAATAAGTCACTAGAAGATTCTTAGTGTATCTAATAATCTTTGTGGGTATGATTTGCAGTTTAGTTTACAAATGCTAATTTAAGAAAGTAGCCACTAAAAACGTATCTCTATTGTTTGACGATTTCCATGTCTTGTATCTTAAATTCTTATGAAGTGGAAAAATAGGAACACATCAATGGGTTTGTGAAGGTGAGCCATTGATCGTATGTTTTAATGGGGCTATCTATCTATTATATACTTAAAACAAGAGTCAAACAAGCCATCACGTTTGTCCACATATGCTAATCTTTTTTAAGCCGTTTGATTAGAATTACAAGGACTGAGATTTAAAGATTCTTATGTAACACGTAAAAATATATGTACGCAACAGTAATGGACTTTCAAGTTGTCACGTTAGATGCTACTCCCGGATTATAAAGTATATGAAGGAAAGAAAAGTGGTGACAGATTTAGATGCAACTTGCACCGTAGTAGAAAAGAGGAAGACGCGCATTGTAAGGATTCCTCAATTGTACGTACATATGGAAAACTAACAAAACGAACAGAGTTTTGGGCAACCAATAGACATCCGAACAACATGACCCACCACATCCTCTCTTGCACAAGCAAACCAATACACAACCGGACTACATGTGCCTCTTTTTATTCTTCCTTGCTTTTTTTAGTGATCTACCGTGAGGAGTACCAAAGGCAAAACTAATATAAGTTCGGAATATGTTCAAAAACTATCATGTTTGGAATTATAATATATTTTACTGATCTCTGAATATTTTAGATAGTTTCATATGATGGTCATTATCCACATCTATAATACCTAAAAAGTTCATCCCCACTATCTTATTTCTCTTGACATGCAGCCTATCCAAGTCAACAATCTACCACGTCAGCAATTTTGAATTATTTTCATTTTAATCTATAAGTTTTGGTAACATTTAATGTGCCAAGTTCGTCGCTTCATTTTTAGGCTTAATACCGACCGAAGCCCCATGGTTTCGACTCATAAACAGAAAAGAAGCCCAATTGTTAGCATCGGTTTCTCTTCCATTCTAACGGGCCTATATTCAATCCCCCACCTCTCCCCACCGATGTATGCCCTCCCGTACGTCTCCTCCCTACCCGTCCGCACATCTCTCTGCTTTCTACCAGCAAAACAAAAAAAAACAATCTCTCTGCTTTCCCCTCCGACGTCCTCCATCCCCTCTGCTTCTCCCCACCGCCGCCTCATCCGCGCTCGACGACCAGCACCCATGAGGCATGTGCTTCGCCTGCTCCAGATCTGCAAGACGAGGCAGAAGAAAAGATGACATGGATGATTCGAGGCGCCTTGACAAGCGATGGCACTACAAGTCACCAGAATAAACTATAGCTTTAAAAAAATTAGGTGTACAAAGAATATGAATCTTTATATTTATAAACTTTTAAATAAGAACGAAAATCGGTATCTATTTTTCATATGTACTCCGCTAAGTGAAAAAATTAAGTAGCTAATGTCCGAATATTATATATAAATATATAACATATATAAGGTTGTGATTAAATAATTCAGATTATATACATGAAATTCAAAATGCAAAATACAGGAAAATTATCAATATGTGTTTTTGTATATAATATATGAAATACATCAATAGATAAAATCTTTAAAACGTTTATGGAAAAATCTTGGTTTTTTTTCTTGACAAGTAATACTTAGCGACAGAAGAAAAAAATGACAACGACGAGAAAGGTATCATCATGCATTTGGTTGTTCTACACATGAAAAATTTTAAATTCCATACTTGATGTGTGTCTACATAAAAAGTGTTTTGAGAGGACATCAAGGAGTGCACATGAGTAGAACATAGATGAGCATAAGCATTCATGAATTGTTGTCATAGATGAATTCAAAGCACTAGGCGAGGCCCACAAGAACTATATGATATATGCATGTATAAGTGACAGGTAGAGCGTGAATAAGAAGATTATATGATGCATGCGAGTAAGTATTGTATGAAGAAGGAAAACCAAGCTATTAAATAGTAATGAACATAGATGCAAAAAATCATGTTGACTATGTAACCTATCATTTGTGTTGTAATAAATATTATACTTTTATGCAAATAACATTTGCAAGTCAGGAGAAATAGAAACGAGGATGAATTAAGTGAGGAACAATGGTTAGAAATGCTAATTTTCTTATCAAGAATTTCACAATATATAAAGAAGTTATATATAAATTCTAGTTGCGCAAATGCGTGGGCCACACTACTAGTTTCTTATTATACCATCAGCTATATGAAAGGATTTCATCATATCAGCTTCATTTTACTAACTAATGATCAACTATGCATGTGTTGTTCATATATTCTATCTTCAGTTTTATATGATGAATAAAAGGCAATGAGATATATTTTACAAACACAAAATATTTATAGGCCTATGTATTAATCATTGTGCAATTTCTAATGCTGTGTATAAATATAAAAAATACATAGATTTACTTTTCAATAAAGAAAAATATCACATTAAAAATCTTAAACATGAAAGATTATAATTTTAACAATGAGAGAAGACAATAAGTCACAAGAAGATTCTTAATGTATCTAATAATCTTCATGGGTATGATTTACAGTTTAGTTCACAAATGTTCATTTAAGGAAGTAGCTACCAAAACGATATCTCTATTGTTTGACGATTTCCATGTCTCGGATCTTAAATTCTTATGGAGTGGAAATAGGAACACATCAACGGGTTTGTGAAGGTGATCCACTATTTTGTGAAGGTGGGCCACTATTTTGTGAAGGTGAGCCACTGCTCATAAGTTTTAACACTAGTGCAGAACCGGGCAATAGCACCGGTTCGTAAGGCCCTTTAGTGCCGGTTTAGGAACCGGCACTAAAGTTTGGACACTAAAGCCCCCCCCTTTAGTACCGGTTCAGCATGAACCAGTGCTAAAGGGAAATCACGTGGCACGAGCCAGCTCCGGGGGCCGGGAGCCCTTTAGTACCGGTTGGTAACACCAACCGGTACTAAATGGTTGGGGTTTTTTGTTTTATTTTGTATTTTTCAATTAAATTTGTGTTATCAATTTAATTTAGGATTGTTTTACGTTATAATGAGTTGTAGTCGTCATCATCATCATCATCATCGCATATTAATAAATAAATAAACTCTAGCTAGCTAAAAATCATCATAGTCGTCTAATTACCACTATTTAATCATCATAGTCATTACCGCTAGCTATCTAATCATCATCAACGCTGGCTAGCTTAAAGAGGAAACATTCACTTTGTAACAGAAGCAAAGATATCATCAAGTTCAACATAATCATCACCAACATCGAAGTTCAGGACACGGACATGAGACAAGTACTAATTAAGAGCATGAACTAGTAGCTACTGATCCTGCTGCTCCCTCTCAGGTAGAATAGCATAGAACATGTATAGCTCTCCTGATTCATCATACTGGAGCATGCAGATGAATCTGTCTCCTAATCTTGGGTTGCGCTTCTCCTTGCTGCCCCCTAGTACTTCTCTGCGATCGTTAACAATTTTGCTCCAATCTTTCACTATTAAGCATTCTTCGCTTTCAGAAATCCTGAATGCACTCATGTGCAATGTACGAAATCTTGGTCGTAAGCTAACCATTGACATGCGACCTTTTGTCTTGATCCACTGAGGCACAACTGTCATCGGAAGTCCCTGTTGAAGAACATCGTATAGTAATTAATATACTAAGCAATGAAAGTTTAGCTTCAAAAATAATGTATGCAAAAGATGCACTAATTAAGGACAAATATTTAAAATCTTACCATCTTTCGATTATAGATGTGACCGTAGTTCAATACGATCACCATTGGTCGCACGTTTTGAGTACTAACATTTCTAAGTTCAGGAAAAAAATTTGTCTTGACAGTATTAAGATCCTCAAGCCATGAAACATAATGACTTATCTCCTCGCAGTTTAGTTGAGCCCCGGGGCAGTAGTAGGTCCTGTCTACGAAGCGCCGGACATGTTTGCTTGAACCGAAATAAGTTGACAATACAAATTAGTTGTCAACTATTTTTGAATAAACTGTATCAAAGACATAAACATATGCATGCATGGTTGAGAAAAACTCACCAAATGGTAGAACTAGAGGCGTTTGCACATCGACCCAGATGTCTATATTACCTTCAATATCATCTTCCGGACGAATATCAAAGGTGATAACCATATCAGGCTCAAATGCATAAGCCTTGCATAGTGCTTGCCAAGTTTTGCATTCAAAATGGGTGTATGTGTCTCCATTATATAATTTGACGTTGAAAGTATACCCATGCTCCGTCTTCAAGTAAACTCTCTTTACCTCCATATCATCTATAGCACTAAAACCTATCTTATCCAAGACAAAAATTCTTGCATGGCAGGGGATGCGCTAGTAGAATAGTGAAAATTTAAAATTATAAGTTGAAGCAAATGAAGCATAAGTTTTGCATTCAAATAATAATTGACAAAGTGACTTACTGTATCAACTTCGAATGTCTCATCCAGCTTGATGCTGAAGCGCCTACCATCAACAAGGAAATTTTTGTCGCACAGGCCGCGCTGGTCTTCACAGTGTTCGCACATAATGAAATCTTTTTCGTCGTCAGATGACATTTCCTATGTTTATATAGGTGAAACATTAAACACCTATATCTAGCCAAATATATATTCATCTAACATTTGACATTAATATATCTAACTATATATTCAATTGACATTACTATATATTTAACTTTTCTATCTAATTCATCTAACATTCGACATTAATCTAACATTTATATAAACTCAAAATATATAAAAAATTAAATAAACAGAAAAACTCATTAACAAATAATATTTTAATTAGATCATCAAATCTCAGATACCTAAATTTTCTTACTAAAAATAAACTAGTTATATTAATTATTGAACTAGTTCAAATCTCATATACCTAAATAAACTAGTTCGACAATTTTCTTACTAAAAATAAACTAGTTATATTAATTATTCAACTAGTTCTAATGTCTAGTTCGACAATTTTTCTATCTAGTTAGCTAATTCATCTAACATTCGACATTAATCTAACATTCGATCATCTAATTAACTTTTCTAAAAAATAGAAAATAAGTAAAAAAATGTGTGTGTGTATGTGTGTGTATACGTATATGTGTGTACGTATGTGTGTATGTGTGTGTGTATGCGTGTGCGGTATATGTGTGTGTGTGCGGCCCCGTACGCCGCCGCCCCGTACGTACGAGCGGGGGCGCCGGCGTACGGGGCGGGGGAGCCGGCGTTCGGGGCGGCGGCGGGGACGGACGGCGGCACGCGGCGTTCGGGGCGGACGGCGGCGCGGCGGGTACGCGCGAGGAGAGCGAGATACGTACGAACGGCGGCGCGGGACGACGACGGGACCGCGGCGCGGGACGACGACGGACGGCGGCGCGCGGCGTTCGGGGCGGCGGCGGGGACGACGACGGGCGGCGACGACAGGAGCGGCGCGCGAGAGGTTGACAAAAGAAGTGGAGAGATGTAACTAAAATTTCGTAAGTGCTGTATATATAGGGTGAGCCTTTAGTACCGGTTGGAGCCACCAACCGGTACTAAAGGCCAGGCCAAAAGGCGGGAAGAGCAGGCCTTTAGTTCCGGTTGGTGGCTCCAACCGGTACTAAAGGGTGGTCTTTAGTACCGGTTGGAGCCACCAACCGGTACTAAAGGCCTCGCGCTGCCACCCCAAAGTTTAGTCCCACCTCGCCCGGCGAAGGGCAGCCGCACTGGTTTATAAACCCAGCCGCGGCTACCTCTTCGAACTCCTCTATATAGCAGGCTTCTGGGCCTAATTAATTAGGGCGCGCTGCCCTGTGAGTCTGCTGGCCCTTCTGGGCCTGCATTTGCACACCCTAGGTCTGGCAGGCCCACTGGACAGCGCGCCAACAAATTTTTTATATAGTTTTTTCTTTTCTGCATTACTTATTTTCTTCTATTTATTTTTGAGTAGTTTTTTATATAGTTTTTTCTTTCCTGCATTATTTATTTTCTTCTATTTATTTTTGAGTAATTTTTTTGTATAGTTTTTTTATTTTCTGCATTATTTCTTTTCTTCTATTTATTTTCTTCTGGAAATTGAATGTTGCATACTGAACAATTAGGTAAATGACCGAAAAAGAACAAATGATGTCAGAACATGTTGGAAACTATTTATTTTTGAGTAATTTTTTTGTATAGTTTTTTTTATTTTCTGCATTATTTCTTTTCTTCTATTTATTTTCTTCTGAAAATTGAATGCTGCATACTGAACAATTAGGTAAATGACCGAAAAACAATAAATGATGTCAGAACATGTTGGAAATTGATGACGTCGCTTTGAATGCTGCATACTGAACACAAAGGAAGTCCGGAGTTCAAATAAGTTTAAAAAAATTGAAGTGGCCGTGTAACAGATGAGTTCTCGTCCGAAACCCTGATACTCTGAAAGAGTTTGTTCAGTTTGTACACGAAGTGCGTCCAGTTTTTGCCGTGATCCTCTCTACTCTTTCGCGCATGCATGCTATGCGGGTGATATGATGATACCATGCCAAGTTTCAACATTTTCAGGATTCATTTTGTAGTGATTTTCAATTTCACGGTCATTTAGCTCTCTAAAACAATTAGGTAAATGACCAAAAACAACAAATGATGTCAGAACATGTTGGAAATTGATGACGTCGCTTTGAATGCTGCATACTGAACACAAAGGAAGTCCGGAGTTCAAATAAGTTTAAAAAACATTGAAGTGGCCGTGTAACAGATGAGTTCTCGTCCGAAACCCTGATACTCCGAAAGAGTATGTCCAGTTTGTACACGAAGTGTGTCCAGTTTTTGCCGTGACCCTCTGTACTCTTTCGCGCATGCTATGCGGGTGATATGATGATACCATGCCAAGTTTCAACATTTTCAGGATTCATTTTGTAGTGATTTTCAATTTCACGGTCATTTAACTCTCTAAAACAATTAGGTAAATGACCGAAAAACAACAAATGATGTCAGAACATGTTGGAAATTGATGACGTCGCTTTGAATGCTGCATACTGAACACAAAAGAAGTCCGGAGTTCAAATAAGTTTAAAAAACATTGAAGTGGCCGTGTAACAGATGAGTTCTCGTCCGAAACCCTGATACTCCGAAAGAGTATGTCCAGTTTGTACACGAAGTGCGTCCAGTTTTTGCCGTGACCCTCTCTACTCTTTCGCGCATGCTATGCGGGTGATATGATGATACCATGCCAAGTTTCAACATTTCCAGGATTCATTTTGTAGTGATTTTCAATTTCACGGTCATTTAGCTCTCTAAAACAATTAGGTAAATGACCGAAAAACAACAAATGATGTCAGCACATGTTGGAAATTGATGACGTCGCTTTGAATGCTGCATACTGAACACAAAAGAAGTCCGGAGTTCAAATAAGTTATTAAAAATAAAAAAGAGGTGCAATGCTGGTTAATTTGCTTCAAGCCATTCGGAATAGTGTAGTTAGTACATGCGTTAAATGACCGAAAAACAACAAATGATGTCAGAACATGTTGGAAATTGATGACATCGCTTTGAGTGCTGCATACTGAACACAAAAGAAGTCCGGAGTTCAAACAAGTTATTAAAACTAAAAAAGAGGTGCAATGCTGGTTAATTTGCTTCAAGCCATTCGGAATAGTGTAGACTGCACTGCACATAGCTCAGTGCAATCTATGCTATTCCGCAAGGCTTGAAGCTAATCAACATGTAGGTGAGCATTGCAACTCTTCGTCATTGTTTGTGCACTCACGGCTTATAAACCGCTCATACTGCCTCTCTCTTGGCGAGGTGGGACTAAAAATCAGCTTACAAAGAAACTCTAGTACCGGTTCATGGCATGAACCGGTACTAAAGGTCTTCGTGGGCCCCAGACCGACCATAGCCTGACACAGCCTCATTAGTACCGGTTCGTGGCATGAACCGGTACTAAAGGTTACCCACGAACCGGTACTAATGATACCCGCCCGCCTAGCCGTTCGAACCGGCACTAATGGTCACATTAGTGCCGGCTCAAATTCAAACCGGCACTAATGTGCTTTACATTTGACCCTTTTTCTACTAGTGTAATGGGGCCAGTGGCGGCGCCAGGGGTCTTCCCTGGACTTCCATGGTATACCAAAGAATTGCCGATCCATTGATATACTGCTACTAGTTTGCTGTCTATTTGCTGTCATATTGCTATAAAATTGCGCAAATGAATACCAATGAATACCAAGGAAGAAATTCCTGGCTCCGCCACCGAATGGGGCTATTTATTATTATACCGTCATCTATATGAAAGGATTTCATCATATCAGTTTCATTTTACTAACTAATGATCAACTATGTATGTGTTGGTCCTACAAATCTATAGTACTTGTAGGTGTGGGGCTCAATATTCGCTCAAATAATGTAATTAAGCATCATGCTTTTTACTGCATGGTTTATTATATGCCAAGATCTACAATTAACTATTTTGTACAGTTTTATTCCAATCGTCTTTACAAATATTTGGGGGTAGAAGATTCAATCAAATAAAGTAACGCCATTGTTTTCACTCACAATGTTTTGTGATGGGGCACTTCAGAGATATTTTGGCTACCCTGCCTCCTGCATGATGTATAACTCTATAAATATCACTAATGATGATTAGGAAGGGAACCTACTGATTAAGGCTGTTCTTTAAGGCTAGCAATTAATACTTTGTTATCTCATGATATAATAATAATTATTAAATAAATTAGAGTTTGTTCAAGATGTTTTTGGCCCAATTGCTTGAGAGATATTTATTTATACACACTCAAAATGTTTGTATATAGGAATTTAACCACCAGCAGTAATTGCATGATGATCTTGGCGTCGCCTCTTATCTATGTCGTAATGTCTCAAGAACATACATTTGTTTTCTTACTTGTCCTTTGATTCTTTGAATTATATTGGCATCTCCAACTTTCTTCTGGACACATCATTTATAATGTATATATACTTTTGATACTATGTTCAATACTATTTCTGTAATCCTTATACAAATTGTTCACAAATTAATATATTCTACATCAATGCACACATCCACATTTTATCAACCCCTTCCAGCTAAGAAATATATCATGCTTTTTACCACTAGAATTTGTAGTAATATATATGTAATGCATAGGAAAAATACAAACTTTCGTAAATACTTCTAAAGACAAGATCATCATAAGACTACAAAAAGTAATAATATAAAGTATGCATATGTTACCAAACTTTATGTGTGGGTATATTATATGATTTTTTGACAACAATCATAATGCACACGACACATTATCAATATATATACTTTTCGAAATCTTTCACATTATTTTTTTTGATAGTATGGTCTCAAAATGAGATTGAGGTTTTAAATGATGATTGAACACATCAAATACGTTGTCCCCACAAAACGGTGTCAATAAATCCCGTCAAAAGTATAGTCCACATATGTGTGTTCGCCTAAATTATATAATTTTATATGCTACAAAAATTTTAACCAAAACCATGAAAAATATAGTACACGATCATACAAAAAAACATTTCTAACCAGTACAAATAATTCATATTTGGACTATGCATGTGGAATTTCCATTTAATGCAAGCCCACAACAGAGCACGAACATGTTCAACTGCATTCATAAAACCCACTAGGAGCGAATAACTCTGTCCTCCACTAATAATTTACAAAACATGAAAGATGAATTCCTCTTAAAAATAAAATGGTCACAATATATATCTAAGAGTAAGAATTGATGAACAATCGGAAAATATTTACTTTGAAAGTACTAGCCCGCATATTTACACAGGCCGCTCTGCTAGTTAGAAAAATTACAAAAATAAGAAATAGCCGAGTGGACCCATGAGGAGGTCACAAGGCAACAGGGCGTGCCATACACCCCATGGCGCCAGAAAAAGGTCTCGATAACCCACTAGTATGGGGTATCAATTGTAGCTTTTCCGATAAATAAGAGTGTCGAACCCAACGAGAAGCTAAAGGTAGAATTAATATTCCCTTCAAGTTTTATCGACCACCGATACAACTCTATGCTCACTTAACGTTCGCTTTACCTAGAACAACAATAAAACTACTTTGTAGGTGTGATAGGATAAATTTGCAAGAATAAAACTAGAAGTACTTAGCGAGAATAAAACTAGGAGTAATTTCCAAGATAATAAAATTTAGTTGTTTAGTAGAGGGCTTTTTGTAACATAAAGAGAAAGATTGTCCATAGGAAAGTGAGTATAACATGGTAGATGCTTATGATATGCAATAAGGGAGAGGCATTAGCTAACACACTTTCCGTACTTGGATCATATGCACTTATGATTGGAACTCTAGCAAGCATCCGCAAATACTAAAGATCATTAAGGTAAAACCCAACCATAGTATTAAGTAACAAGTCCTCTTTATTCCCATATGCAAAAACACCCTTACTCGGGTGTAAGCTTCTGTCACTCTAGCCACCCACTATAAGCGAATTATAACTTATTGCAAAACCCTACAGCGATAATCCCTCACACTTGCGGGACACAGATGGCACCATAGGACAGCACCATAATAACATAGAACTCATATCAATCACACCATACCACAATTAACCCGTAGGACAAAAGAAATATACTCAAACATCATAGGATGGCCACACATCATTTGATAATAATATATAGCATTAAGCACCATGTTCAAGTAAAGAATTACAGCGGGAATAGAGAGGTTAGACCACTGCCTAGAGGGGGGAGAGTTGGTGATGAAGGCGGCGAAGTTGTTAGTGTAGATCGTCGTCACGATGGTTCCCCCAGTGACACTCTGATGCCACTGGAAGAGAGGGGGAGACAACCCCCCCCCCCTCCTTCTTCTTCTTGCTTGGCCTCCCCACTAGATGGGAGAAGAGTTTCCTCTCTGGTCCATAGCCTCCATAGCTCCCGGAGGGCAGGAGCCCTCCGAGATTGGATATCTCTTTCTCTCTCTCTCTCTCTCTCTCTCTATATATATATATATATATATATATATATATAAACTACATCCATGTAGAAATCTAGTGATATACTTTTCATGACATATAGAAACCAGGGGGTGTGCAGTAGTTACTATATATATATATATGTGTGTGTGTGTGTGTGTGTGTGTGTGTCCGTCTCTCTCTATTTCTCTTTTGTTTCACATTCTGTTTTCTGGCCCTTCACCGTTTCTTATATTCCCTGAGATCCGTAACTCCGATTGAGCTGGAATTTTGAGGAGATTTTTATCCGGAAATTATCTTTCTTGCGGAGAAAGAAGGGCCCCAACTGCCTCACGGGTAGCCACAAGCCTGCTGGGCTCGACCAGGGTAGGGGGTCACTCCCACATAGCTTGTGGACCCTGCGAGCATTGTCTCGTGATGATTATTTTTTGCTAAAATAACATATATTTCAAAATAAATCTCCATAAATTTTTATCGCATTTGGGCTTCGTTTGGTATGGATTTTCTATGAAAAAAAAACATACAACAAACAGGCACTGGAACTGGGCACTGGATCAATATGTTGGTCCAAGAAAATCATATAAATTGTTGCCAAAAGTATGTAAAAGTTGTAAATTATTGGCATGACACAAACAAAAAGTGTAGATACGATGGAGACGTATTAGTGGCATGCTTGTTGAGCAGTCTGGAGTGACACACAAGGTGAGATAGTTGAAATACAAGAGTTGTTGACAATACGGCATGAATTTCTCTCAACTTGAGTACCAGTTGCTCAGATTTTTCAAGTAAGGACGGAGTTGATGGGGGTGTTGGGGGATGGTTTTGGGCCAGATGAACAAGTATGAATGTTGAAATTTTTAGTGAGAGAGACCTGCTCCTAGTTCGATTAGAATAAGTACTCACTAGTCACTAGATATTGATCGATTTGCTAAATATCTCTGGTTACGACAACATGGGAGAGATGTATCTACTCACTGATGAATAAATTTTTCATGTATAGGCTTAGTGTTGAGCTGCAAAGTAGTAGATCAACAAATGAGTTGTGTATGCCCATGCTTGCGCCTATGTATGTATAGAAACATTTGTGAGAGGTTTGTGAAATGTCCATTGATTCATCAAGTTTTTCTATGTATCAGATGTTTGTCAGACGTATCAGAGCACACATATTTTTGTGATGTTCTCTACAACATTTTTGGACTCATTGGTTTTTATCGGGAACTCAAGCTTTTTATTTACTCCCTCCGTCCCGGTATATAAGTCATTCGTGTAGTTCTAGGTCATCAATTTGAGAAATTAAATATGTGTTATATGTCATGAAAAGTATATCACTAGATTTCTACATGGATGTAGTTTCTATATATATATATATATATATATTTTGTCACATATAATATATATTTAGATAGTTAAATTTTTGACCTAGAACTACACAAATGACTTATACACAGAGACGGAGGTAGTATGTAACAAGGAGGAGGTGAACCTATGGCTCTGCTTATCAACTTGAACAATTTTGAGAAGTTGCATAGGATGGGTCAGGGGGTGTGCAGTAGTTGCGCAAGTAGCATATGCTAATTGCTTACGTTTTTGTTTTTGTCGCTCATCATGTGTTTGGTTAGGAGGTGTATAGTAGTTGCCCAAGAAGCATATGCTAGTTTCTTAGTTTTTTTGTTTTGTTGCACATCATGTGTTTTCTTCAATGTTTCTAAAAAGGTACGCAAAAGCAAAAAGGGTTGGTGATGCCAATGATGCACGAGGTGAAACGGCACAGCAATAGGGTGTACATGTGTGTTTCGAGATATCTTTTTTTCCATTTTTGAGATACTAATTTTTTTTAATATATCACCCATGCTTCTTTCTGTTTGACATATTGTTATTTTCAAAAAACCAACTGGCCAGACATAAGCGTGGGTGCAGGGAGCGAAATTAAATCATGAGGTTGATGCATTTGAAGAAGGAAGTGAGGTGAAACGGTGACAGAAAGACACACAAGAGGTAATTATAAAGTTTAAGAAGTAGGGAGTTGCATCATTTTTTGACAACGGGATTTGCTCAGTCCACGACAATAGTTGACTTAATTTTTCCAGAGAGAATAGGGGGGTGACTAATAGGTGAGTTTTCATTTTTTAGGTGCCTAAACCCTAACTCACCTCATCACACTCATCACATGTATTTTTTATTTATATTATAGTTGGCCCAATCAATCCCAAAACAGAGCACATCGACATTTTTCTATCATAAAAAAACACAATAGCAGATTAAGTTGCATCAGAATATATATGGAGTTGCTCAATTCACATGAACACTTGCCTAGAAATTCTTGGAATAGTAATATATATTGATGAGGGGAACACCAGTTGTTCTTCTGAGGGTCAAAAGCCTGGAAACAATAATCTCACAAAGGCAGTTATTAAGGACGGGATAAGGAAAGGAATCTATGGAAAATTATGCGGTGGAACTGAACCAGAAGAAAACAATTCATGAGTCCTTCCCACTCCCTCTGTGTCGCATCTGCAGGTGACCGGAGGGGAAACCCTAGCCGGCAAGCACAACCCCACCTTCCCTCCCTACTCTATCCTCGTCGCCGCCTCGGTGTGTTTGTATCGGATGGCTTGGTGACGGTTGCTTATATATATAAAGCGGAGGGGAACCCTTCTTGGGTAAAGTATGCGTAAGTTTTTCCCATGGAACAGTGCCATATTTGGATAACACATTTTATGTTTTTAATAGTTGCCCATGAATCACACTAGAATTGTCTGTGTTAGAGAATATAGTTGCTTACTTTAGTTTTTCTTTTAATTTAGAACCTTTTTTGCCTGTCATTTCATGTTTGTGTGTCCCCAAGGTTATACATGTTTGTAAGGTTGGTTGCATCGAACGAGATACAATCATGATAAGACGATGCATAAGCTTTCCGTGCTGGAGCATCCACCCAAAATAAATTCTCACACCTCCCCTCGGCATCCATCTTGCACTTGGAAAATAAATCCGTGTCTGCCTCCTTCAGCTCATAAAAGTAACCACATCAGAGAAAGCAACTTAATATAAATCAGAGGCAACTACTGACACAACAAGCATGCAACATATGAGAAAATATAAAAGCAACACAACTAGATGGGAGTTGCGGTGGACAGCAGGACTGGGAATCACAAATATATGAGAGCAAGAGAGTTTGCTAGGGGGGGGGGCTGTTTTTTTCTTGCAAGAACAAGTTTCTATAATATATGAACATGCAGTGGAAATTTGCAACTATTGGTAGCAACCAGTACTACCAGGCTTGCAAAATTGAGGTAACTATTGGTAGGATTAGGGGCAACTTTTGTAGGGTTTACAGGCAAGTTTTTTGGGCAACCAATTAGGGAAACAGATTGTACAACACAAAGTCAACAATAGGGGAAATTGTTTGTTCCATGTTTATTTGTTTATTTAATGATTCTGTGATTTTTCCATTTTCTATACAAATGTTCCTTTTCTTTTCCAGCAACATTTTAGGCCCAACATCAATGCGTTTTTATTTCCTTCCTCTTTTGACAAAGAGGTTATAGGACGATGACTAGAAGGCATGGTGGAGAACCTAGTGGTGTGTGGGGCATTTTTTCAGTCCACATTGTGTGTTAGGTTCCGCTCCAGGGAAGAAATTATCAGCCATGTGAACCTATGGCTAGTTCACTTTGATATTATGTGACTCTGTTTTTTTAGATTTTTCCCCTTTGTATATAATGCACCTATATATGAGTTACTGCCACATATATATGTGTGTGTTACTACCACCTATATATGTTGTCCTCTACATGTTGTTTTTGTGGTTCTTTGTTTGCTTGCAAAAGGGTTGCCTGATATTACTGCAAGGAGTTTATAGGGGCAGTAGACCCCTTTTTAATGCCCAACACTAGTTGCTTCAAATTTTAGCATGAGTTGCCTAAAATCACAGAAAAGTTGTTGCATGTTTTTATTTACATTTGCACAGTGGATGCATGATATTTTTTACTGCAAGGAACTTTCTTTGATATAGGCAACAGTCATTTTTTACATGCTTGATAGTAGTTGCTTCAAATTTTAGTAGAAGTTGCTGGAAATCATAGCTAAAGTTGCCTCATGTGGTCTTACTCTTTTGAGTTTTTTCTAGGCTCTCTACTTGCAGTACATAGTTGCCTAGCTTTTTGGTAGCTCTATTTTCAAGATCTTATAGGAACTGTGTGTTTTGCCCAACTGCTTTTCTTATCAAGGAGCCAAACCAAGTTTTTACTAATGATCAACCTTTTTTTTGCTGCTCAAGTATCCCAGCAATTAAAACAAGTGAAAGGGGGAGGAGATGGAGAGGGGTGTGTAGGTTTTGTCACCTGTTTATTGCTGCAACTTGATTTGAGCGTTTGAGGAGGGGAGCAAGATGCTCTCTTCAAGGCGTCATGGTTGCCAAGCTTTTTAGATCTAAAGGAGAGAGGATTCTGGAGAGGGTTAGGTGGGAACGAGAGGAAGGAGGGCGACGGTTGGAGGATTGGGGGCTTGGCGTCGGGATCCAAGAAAAGGAGGGGAGATGGGGACTAGGTGGGGCGTGCGGTTCGGGTGAGCACATGCTGGTAGGAGGGGGGACCATATGCGCTCTGTAGCCTGGTCTTTCCTATTTCTAGCATATCTCCTGATTCCTTTCCCAAAACGGAAGGTGTGCTCGATCTTGTGAGCGAGCGCCCAGGCGTTCCCTAGCCACGTCCATTATATACAGATCGCGTGATCGATCTCGTTCGATTTGATCGATCTTTCCCACCGAACGACTCGTTTGGTCTAGGAGGTCAATCCTCATATCGAACAGTAGATATCGGCGTCCAAAAGAAAACAAAAAAGGACACATACCGACGGGGCCGTAACCCAACAACTCATAATCTCTGGAAGCTAGTGTCAAGGAAGCCGTTAGCCGTCACCTTAACTGAAAGTTGGTGAAGAAGGTGTATATACCTCTTGTCTATGGTAAGACACAACATAGTGCAACAACGGACATCCAGAAGGGGCTTGACTTCATTAGAAAAGTGACAGCAATGGCCGCTCGACAAACTTATGAGAACAACAAAAAGAAACTTACGACAACTAAATCTCAGCAAGTTGATATCTAGCAAAACCGACATTGTACCTGGCTATTCGGTAAACGACAAATAAGTTCTTCTACCAAAAAAGAAAAATTACAAATGAGTTTGCCGGCATGTGGAGCTATACTAATTTTGCCTGAACTTGCCTTCTGCAACGCAAACTAGCCAGGCATGCATGGCGCCAAGTAGGAGTCAGCACTGATTCGCTGCACAAGGTGACGGCGGTCGGAATCTCCTCCGGCATGATAATGGCGAGACAGCACCGAACAACAAGGCGGTCCTCCTGCATGGGCGACGCGCCAATTTGCTCCAGCTGGCAGTAGAAGTCATCATTGTCACGGTCAAATGTGTGTCTCATCTTCTGGGACTCGAAGTTCACCGCCCCCTCGAGCTCAAAGCTGAACTCGGCTGTCGTTACCGGGGTCTCCTCCACCTTGTTCGCGCGGACGAGGTACAGGTAAGTCAATTTATACGATCTGGGGCAGAATTTGAGGTACCATGTGCTCCCTCCCACGGCGAAGTGCGTGGAGTAGGCACACTCCCCGTCCTGAAGTGCCGCCCTGAGCTGGGAGACACTCCCGATGGTAAGCGTGTGGGACCCGGCCATGGCGACCTGCGGTGGCTCCAAGACAGCATCGGATTTCAACGAGTTTCCGAGGAGGCGTGGCCGCTTTTTTTGCTGCTGCTTCTTCTCCAGGGTGCACCTGAGGGTGAATTCGTTGTAACGGGCACACACGCAGCACGACGCCTCCAGCTCCCTCCTGCTCACGCATAGGCACAACATGAAGCACTCGCTGGGTTCTTGTATCGTTGCCCGGTTGCTCTCATTGTGGAAGACGGTGTGCTTGCCGGTGGCGTCGAGGATTTCGATGGAGATGTAGGTGCCGAGGGCTGAATCGAGTGTGTGCAGCCCGCGGTTGATGGCGACCGAGACGACCAAGTCCTCCGCTAGGCCGTCCTCGTCGAAACCCATAGGCTGCACTTGGACGTCCCAGTAGAGGTCGCGGAACAAGAGTGTGCCCACAGACAGCACGTCAGGCGACCGCACCAGCTTGGAGTACCTGGGGACCGTCACCACGCTCGTCATGGGCGCCGATTGGCTCGTGGTGGCACCCATTGACGACGTACCAAGTAAACTCTGTTGCGATTGGGTATGTCCGACGCACGCGCCTGTGTATATGTATATGTAGGCCGGCCTGGAGGGAATCCCAGATCGAGTCGGGACATCTCTGTCTTCCAACTATACGTAGCCGTAACCGGATTCTGGCTCCTATCGTGTCCTAGAGCAAGTTTGCGTGCTCACGTCCTTATGCGCACCCGGCGTCATTTTAGCCACGCCACACATTATTATGCAGGCTTTTCTCATGCATGATACCCAATTTTTCTGGCTCGAGGACACGTAATATATAACACTACTGGAAAAATTGGCGTTACCGAGTTCTTTTGTCTATGACGAGTACAGGAACACGGGATCATGGCAAAAGACATCTAAACCGAGTACGGCTCACGGCACACACTAGCGCACAACATATGAGAGAATTTACCGAGCCCTCTGCCGCCGATACTCCGCTAAGATAAAAGCACTCGGCTTATAGGGGGTATGCCGAGATCGTACACGCGGCACCCGGCAAAGACGAGCCATGTGGCATGGTTGTTTGCAATTGACGGCTCTGTGACATCCAGTCCACATTTGCTGAGATTCTAAAGTCACGTACTCGGTAAACTATTTACGAAAACACTTTTTCCCTCGCAGTAAATGTTTACCGAGCACGCCCATTAACATGTTGGCAGAGTTCTTCATGTGTGCTCAGTTGTTGCCACGTGGCATGTCTTTCTGAGTGCCGATCTTCTCGGGAAAGATGTGAAGTTGCCAGCAGACCCCAGGCGCCGCATCTGCCGAGATGTGTACTCAGCAAAGCCTTGCACCGCCGAGTGCTGTACTTGGCAAAGAGTAGCAGTACAACACTAAACCATTTGTTCTGTCTTAAGTCTCTGCAATCGACACACAACACATAATGTGCGCGCATTGTGATTCATGTCGTACAGACGGCCCTTGGCAATGTTCTCTAACACCTTTGCAGCCTCATCCTCCAACCCAGGCTTGTAGGCATAGTGATTCTACAGCAATGCATATAGGAGTTATATAATTACCAACCGTCGGGATAACGATCAATGCAATGATACACGCACATACCCATAACTCACGACAGACGTGCTTGGCCTTGCTGACATCCCTCTCATCCTTGCTGCTTTGTAGTGCTCACAGGTGAAACCTGGCATCGCGGGCTTGTCGGATTTCAACTAGACCAAACTAGGAAGTGCTTCTTCAATAGAGAGCCAAAGCATGTGGTTCGGCATGCACCCTTGCCCCTTGCTAAGACGCTTCCACTCCCTGCACAATGAAAAGGAAAATCATATTTCATTGTGCAAATATTAATAAGCTAAATCTCCACTCCTAACTAGAGTCTAGCATCGAGGAGGCAAGTTGGATGCCGTCGTCCTTCTTACCTCCTCGCCATGCCGCTTCCTTTTTTCTGTATCGAGATTCCAATGCGACAAAAGAGAAAGGAGAAGAACGAGTCGCGGAAGGAGGGACGAATGAAGGGATCACGCGACGGACGAAGAGAGAAGCACTCGAGATCGGGTGGGGGTTGGGTTTGGAAAGCAAAATCAGAATCGGGAATGGATCGGGAATGGAGATCGCGGTGGATCGAAAACGAATCACTTTCTACCCGTTTGTAACGTGTCTGGTTAGGAAAACTTTAGGACGCCGATAATTGGCGAACGTTCGGTCTGGGGAGGGACCAGACCGAACGACTCGTTCGTGCTGGAGTAGTGAAGGACCGAACGAACTCGTTCGGTGGAAAAGAACCTCCAGCCCGAACGCCTCACCTCCCCTAATGATCAAACTTGTCGTTACACAAAACACACGATCCAGTAGAGAAAGTGGGCCTACAGGCCTTTTTCCTGTGAAAAGAAAAACGAAAAATAAAGCCCATATTGAGTTATGACTAGTAAAAAGCTCAGTTTTCTGTGACTAATAAACACTGGTCTTTTGCACGACAAAAATGTCATTGACTATTGGCATTCTATGAAATAAATTGCCATGTTCAAGTTTATGTTTTCAAAAATGGCACAAAAAAAGGAAGAAGTTCATGGCAATCTGCATCGCTACGGTATGAAAAGTTGCCATCACTACGAAATTTACAAAAAAAACAAAAAAGTTGCCATGAAGTGATATGGTGAAGAAGGTTCTGTGTAGACACATAGAAAAATTTCAGAAAAAAAAATATAAAGAAAACATCTTAAGTTGTAATGATATCGTTCATGTAATCCCCATGGCAAAACAAATTTCAAAGGATCAAAACTTTTTGCCATGGCAAAAACAAATTTGAAAAAACAAACTTTCCGTATTCTCAAACTAATTTGTAAAAATGGCCATGACTAACATTCTACGGACGGACATGGCAAAAAGACACAACAAACCATGGCAAAAAATGCATTTAGCCATGGAAAAATTCGCATCTATAAACAAATACTGATTTTAGTTGCCATGGCAAGTTTGCCATGGGTTTGAACATCTTAGCTTGCCATGTTTTTTAACATCTTTAGTTGCCATAGCAAGTTTGTCATGTTCATGTTTGCCATCTATTTGTACAAACTTAATTAAAACAGAAGTTTGCCTTGTTTTTGCACATCTTAAGTTAGCCATGGCAAGTTTGTAAAATGTATTTGACATCTTAAATTGCCATGTTTTTGAACATCTTTTGTTGCCATGGCAAGTTTGCATGTTTGTGAACATGTTAATTAAAAAAAGTTTGCCATGTTTTTGAACAAACTTAATTAAAAGAAGTTACCATCTTTTTGCACATATTAAAGTTTGCGATGTTTTTGAACATTTTAAAATGCCATGGAAAATTTGCCATATTTTTGAACATCTACAAAGTTTGCCATGTTTTTGAACATCTAAAGTTACCATGGAAAAGTTTGCCATGTTTTTGAACATCTATAACTTTTCCATGGCAAGTTTGCATGTTTTTTGACAAGTTAATTAAAGAAGTTTTCCATGCCATAAATGGAGTCAAATTTGCCATGGCAAAAATGTAGTACTTTTGCCATGGAAATAACATAGAAAATATCATGGCTACACAATTATACATAGTAAAAGTTGCCATGTTCTATAAACGCAAATTTGCCATAATATTTAAATAAAAATTGCCATGCTCTTTACAATAAATTTGCCATGGCAACTTAGAAGAAAATTTGCCACGGCGACTTAATCCAAAATTTGCCATGTGAGAATGAAAGTATTTTTTTTCCATGGCAAAAAATCGAGTTAAATTTGCCATGGCAAAAATGGAGTAAAAATTTGCCATGGTAACTTAAAATAAAATTTGCCATGGCAACTTAATCTAAAATTTTCCATGTGAAATACAAGTATTTTTGCCATGGCAACTTAATCTAAAATTTTCCATGTGAAATACAAGTATTTTTGCCATGGCAAATATTGATGTTTGCGAAGCACAAAACATGACAAAATTGCAGTGGGGGTGCATATCAACTTGCCATCACTGGAAACAAATTTGCCATCATTTTTAGGGGGAGGGGGGACATTTTAATCTGTAACTTGCCATGTGCTCCCGAACAAAACCACAAAAATGGCAGCCTGCAACAAAATGTTGCAGCAAAAATGTGCCATGGCAACATCTACCCACATTTGTGCCAATTAGCAGGACACAAATTATAGAGGATTCATCTCCTGCAGCTAATACATACGTTCCAGTCCCCCAAAGTACTACACTAAGCAACACCCCATGTTGATTATCTTCTAAAAATCCAACAATCGGCAGGACGGCAACTCGTCTCGAGAAAACTCACATTAGTTAGTAGAAGAACTGGAATGGGAGAGGCGTGGGCACGATTCATACCTTAGACACGAGCTGCACAATTTGTAGAAAACGCGGCGAGCGGTCGGCAGCGAGCGCCTCGACCCGGACGTAACCACGCCGCCGCCCGGCCTCTGGCGAGCCACCGCTCATGGAGACGGTCGCGCATGGAGGGCCTCATTCTCCGCTTCCAGGCGCGCGTGGTCGGTGACAAGCGGCTCGACCCGGTCATACACACGCCACCGCCCGGTCTCCGGCGAGCCGCGGCTCATGGAGACGGCAGCGCATGGAGGGCCTCTCGTTCTCCGCTTCCAGGCGCGCGCGATCGGCGGTGAGCGTCTCGACCCGGTCATACCCACGCGGCCGCCCGGCCTCCGGCGAGCCGCCACTCATGGAGACGGCCGCGCGGTTCGTCTCCGTGCCCTGGCGTGCTTGGGTGGGATCCAGCCATCTACCGCCATCCGGGGCTCTCCTACCGTGCATCTAGCGTGGGCTTCTCGCCGGGAGTCGTCGGGATCTGCGGGCCTCACCGGATTAGAGGCGGCCGGGGGAGGATAGGGGAAGAGTGGGGAAAAGGAGTGAGGCAGAGGAGTGGACGGCGTTCGGGAGAGTTCGTTTCGTCCCGAACGAGTTTGTGGGCTGACGTGGCGACTTTGTATGCTCCAAAATTCGTGCGACACGATGGACGGCGATGAGGACGTTCGGGCCGGGACGCCCAGAAACCGAACGTTTGGAGGTTATCGATTCCGAAACTTTAAAAGGTTAGGAAAGTTTTTATTGGAAGGGTGAAAAAATCAATACGAGAAGATGATGGTGGGAGGTGAAATAAAAATAAACCAGACGAAGGTGAGAGGTGGGACAAAAAAACCCAGAACAGAAACTATCAGCTGCTCCATCAGAAGTAGAGATATAGGATAGACTCCATAATTTTTTTGTCCCTCACTTTCGTCAGGTTTTTCTCATCTCCGGTCCCCTTACGCACGCACAAAAAAAACCTACCCCGAACAAAACCCGCTCCTCTCAAATCCCATCGAAGTCCCAGCTTCCTTGCCGCCGCCGACATACAATTTGCCGCGATCTCGTTCGATCTCCCTGCCGCCCACATAAGGAATCGCCGCCACCGGCCTCCGGGCGGCGCTTCTCGCTGCTGCCATGGTACGGGATCGCCGCCGCCGAAGTACCAGATGAGATCCCAGGCCGGTAGTCCTCATCTCCGGATCAAAACCCAGCCGCAGATGCCGCCGCCGATCCGGGGAGACGACGCCGGCGACCGCCGCCGCTGTCGCGGATCACCAGGACGCGGCCGACGCCGGCGCCTCGGATATATTGCGGATCACCAGGATGCGGCTGTCGTGGATCACCAGGACGCCGTCGCCGCGGGCGCGTCGGATACACACAGGCCGTAGACATAGAGGAGGGCGAGAGCTCCGGGGCTACCGGGGATGCAGCTGCTTACCACGCCCGATCCATGGCACGGTTGTGCTGGTGACCAAGGACATGCTGGACCCGGGTGATTTGCACACGTCCCTCACCGACCGTCATCTACAGGACGTGTTTGGTTTTTGGTTTCTCTGACAAGGAATGACAGAGTGCTCTTCGGCCTCTTGGTCGCTGCCGGCCTCGCGGTCCTAGCGATTTGCTCATACCTTGCCATAATTCTCGGCGGCGGCGGCAGCACTGGAGCGAAGCGGTGCCCACCCGTCGTGGCCACGGTGTTCCCCCAGGTATACCACGTCCGGCGGCTGCACGTCTACTACACGGACCTGTTCCACGAGCACATGACGTTCCGGCGGCTCTCACCGGGACGAGTGCAGATTTACACGTCCAACCCGGCGGGGCTCAAGCACATCCTCAAGACTAACTTCGCCAACTACGGCAAGGTGCGCGATACATTATCCTCAAGAGTACAAGTAGTAAGATGTCAGTTAAATAAGGAGCTCTTAGTTCAGCTATATATGTGTTAACTAATCTGGACCAGGAGAGTAGTAACTTAATCATGCATCTGAGTTAGATCAGTCAGACTGACCTCTTTCCACTGTGGTACAATTTTTCGTTTCCTCTTGGTGATACGTTGGACGCTGGAGAAATGAATATGAAGTGTAGTAGCTACCATTAGATTGTTCTACTAGATGAGAGAGAAATAAACTTCAACCTTGGAGAAATTTATGTAACCACTAGCTTCAGTACGTGTTTGGTTTTCAGTTTCCTACTCGCACTATGTGTTTTGTTTGCCAATCTCAACTGATTTTGTGATTGGTTCATTTCCTTCTAGGAAAATTCACCTGATTGAAACTCGCCATCTTCTATAGCCAATATTTGGAGCCTGCAGGTTTTTTTTAAGGGAAATAAAAATCATTGTGTGAGGGTGAAGCTATTCGTCAGGAAAAACATTATCTTATGAACTTTGGATTCTAGAGCTTTATGATGTATATCAAGTATCGTTATACATAGTTTTGGAGTTGCGACAGCATCCCAACTATACCAGTACAACTATATTTGTTATAAGCACTCTTATGCATGATATATTTTAACAATCAACATTGATAAATTTACTGTTGAGACAACATCAACTAATCTAACATGAATGGATATTTTCTGATAAATTTTCTTTTTGGTATTTTGTTTAATGATAAAAATGCGTCGCCTTGTTGCAGGCTAATAGGTCGGAACATAAATGTCATAACTTTCCATGATGTCTTAGTTTTTGTGGCCCATGTTGTTTCTCAGATGCACCGGTCGCACAAAATGTGGATCGTTGTATCATTTATCTTGACCATTCAAGTTTCGTTTCATAAGTAGGATCCTTCGTTTGACGTGAATTTACAAAATATGTTGCCTGTGCTGAGTCTTTCATACCAACATAGCAAATCGGCATACTACAAACGGTAATGAAGTTCCTTTGTGTGCCTATCTCATGGTAGCAGCCAAGGTGGACCAGGTCGTGTCAGATGTGGTCAAGCTGGCCACGGCGGTCAAGGCCATGTCCTGCACGTGACGCACATGATGAGGAAGGCCATGCCCAGAAAGTGCATAGATAAGGCAATGAAGGCCATGTCCAGGGCGAGACGACGTGCAAGGATAATGCCAACAATGCAACACGGGATCAAGGAGGAGATAGGCGTGGTGCTGGTGACCATGCTTGTGGTCGAAGAGGACGTGGACGTAGTGCCAGTGGACGCTGTCGAGGAGCCCTCAGACTGATGGGTTGGCAACGACGAGCAATGTTTCGCCACGTTTGGTAGCCATTTGAATGGCCATGGCTTGGCCTGTTGTCGGTTCCGCGGTCTTGGACTGACCGGGCATCAGGGCAGCAAGGATTTCCAGGGCAAAGTCGACATGCAGCACAACGTGATGCCCATGGCAGCAGCGGCAACGTGGACAGGCAAAACAGTAAGTGCTTTCCTCCAAAAATCCAAATTGTCCCATGAGCATACTAAAACGTGTTCTATAGGAATATTTGGATTACTAACATTTCTATGCAGTTGATTAGTAACAGTTCTTTTGCAATCTGCAAAGTAACCTTTTTATCGCTTTATGCTATCATATATATTCCCAATTGCCACAGAAAATCCAATTATCTATTTTAGAAAACTCATATTTATTGTC
Organism: Triticum urartu; assembly: GCF_003073215.2. Taxonomy (NCBI): domain Eukaryota; kingdom Viridiplantae; phylum Streptophyta; class Magnoliopsida; order Poales; family Poaceae; genus Triticum; species Triticum urartu. Next base: position 691,292,661 of record NC_053028.1, read on the forward strand.
AGGTTTGATTCTTGTTCTATTTAGGGTTGACCTAGGAGTCGATTATTTTTATTGATTTGACCTGTCCATCATCAATTGTCAGGTACCATACATTAACACCAGGAAGGAATTGCCATACAAGTTACTTGTAGATATTTTGATGTTTGATTATATATGGAAATTTTGTATGCGATGAAAATTGCGAGAGATGAGCAACAAAAATGTACAAATACCGAATATACATGTACTGTCTATGTATTTCTTTCTTCATAGGATTTTATTATTTAGTCTATTAGCAAGTGTGTTATGTATTTGCATGGGTATGCTCAGGGTAAGGGTTAGTTCATGGATACACAAGTGAGGCCATGCTTGCGCATCAGTGAGGCCATGTTTGCATGAGTGGTCATTTTGATCTTTTTTATTCACATTCTACTACAGGCATTGACCACTACAAAAACACATACCCACCCCCTCTAGCTGCTCTTTCATATCTTCCTTACCCTTCTTTTATGCTTTCATTTCCCATATTTGTTCATCAAGAGCATGGTAATTGCCAGGGACGAAGATGGTAGAGGAAGAATGAAGGGAACAAGTTTGTGACATGACGACCATGCGACAGGTAGCGCTTTATCTTCGTCCATTTAATATTCGATCAATATACACCCAGATGTATTTTCATAAATAAAAAAATTAGTAATGGAATTAGGATAACCAAATAATTTCTCCTCTGGCAGTTTATAGCGTGTTTGAATTTGATACTAGCGAGAAAAAAAATTAGTGCAATTTTCTGCATTTTTTCTACTCTGGTAGACTCTGAACTATTGAGTTTGTATCTGATTTCCATGCTATATCATGGAAGTCACTAACAAGGTTTTTCTATTTAGCGCTGAGCTACTAATATATGGTTGATCCAATTTACACATCACCACTTATGTATTCATAAGCTGGAGTGGCCCTTAAAAATTGATGTAAAAAGGATTGACATGACCTTCATGTTGTCTATGATGGCTGGACATGAAGAACCAAATGTGATGGCACTGACAAAGGTGTCATTGAATCGAGGAGGCAGCTGTAGTGGTAAGGTAGACAAGACAAGAGAGGGAGAAAAAGAGAGCGGATGCCATCTTAAATAAGAGACGATAACTGATGAAAAAAGGGACAAGTAGGGCGTTTTGGTGCCCAGGCTTATCTGCACCCGGTTAGAAAAAAATCATAAAAAATTCAAAAAAAAATTCAAAAAATTCCAAATAAAATTAGTGTGATAGACAATTTGATGCGTGAGGCCCACTCCAAATTTCAAGTCATTTGGACATATGAGAAGCTCTCAGCAAAAAAGACAAATCAGGCCAAAACAGTACATGAACAGTAAACATTTTTACAAACTCCCAATTTGTCTTTTTTAACCAAATTTCAAGTCATTTCGGCCTAACTCTGTCGCTCTGCCCTGTGGGCCTTGCGGGCCTGCATCTTGGCCCAACTAGAGGTTGGGTTTCTAGTCGTATGCAGGCCGATGTGGCCCAGCAGGCGGGCTTTATTTATTTATTTATTTATTTTCTTTTTCTTTTCTGCTTTATTTATTTTCTTATATTTATTTCTGAGTTGCTTTTTGCTGTATTTAGAATTTATTTGTGAATATTTTTTCTTTAGGTTCAAAAAATTACAAACTGTTAGTGCCAGTAGTTTTCAAATTTGAATAGTTTAAATTTGAATTATTTGAAATTTGTGTGAATCACTAGTTTGTGAATAACTTAACTTTATGAATAGATTTATCAGTGATTCTTTTTTGTTATGTTTAATATTAGTGTGTTTTATCATTATATTCAATTTGGTAATACTTAGATTATTTAAAAAATGAAATGCCTTTGTAACAGATGAGTTTTTGTTTGAAACCCTGATATTTCGAAAGAGATTGTCCAGTTTGTACACGAAGTTCATCCAGTTTTTGCCGTAACCCTCTCTACTTTTTTGCACATGCTATGTGGGTGAAATTATGATACCATGCCAACTTTCAACCTTTTTGGAGTTCATTTGAAGTGTTTTTCAATTTCAGGGTCATTTAGGTGAAAAAAACCAGTAAATGCATGAAAAATAGTGAATGAAGTTAGTAAGGGTTGCAAATTGATGATGCGACTTTGAATGGTGCATACTGAATGGACAAAATGTCTGGAGTTGTAATAAGTAAAAAAAATAAAATGCCTTTATAACAGATGAGTTTTCGTCTGAAACCTGATACTTCAAAACAGATTGTTCATTTTGTACACGAAGTGCATCCATTTTTTGCCATAACTGTCTCAACTTTTTTGCATATGATATGTGTGTGAAATGATGATACCATGCCAATTTTCAACCTTTTTAGAGTTCATTTGAAGTCTTTTTTAATTTCAGGGTCATTTAGCTGAAAAAATCAGTAAATGCATGAAAGAATTTGTTTGCACATAAAATTTCTTCGCGTTTCAAATGCCAAAACACATAAGTACCCTAACTATTACAAAGATTCCCTCCGGTTTGTTCAAAGCGGGACTTTCCAGATATATAAGTCCGGAAAACTCACTAGAGAAGAAAGTGATGACAGTGAAGCCGATCACATCCCAGAGTGGGATCTTTGGGTGTGAAACTTTTTCTTTGCCTGTGTCCCTTTGCGCCGTAACCATGGACAATCTTCATCATTTAACTGGATGCTCTGGTCAATATTCTCTGTGAATGGAGCAATTTCATCAAACTTTTCATAATCTTCTCACATGTTTGTCTTGTCATGTACTCCCACGATATTTCTTTTCCCAGAAAGAACTATGTGGCGCTTTGACTCATCGTATGATGCATTCGCTTCCTTATCTTTTCTTTTTCTCGGCTTGGTAGACATGTCCTTCACAAAAAAAACCTGCACCATATCATTGGCTAGGACGAATGGTTCGTCTGCATACGCAAGATTGTTGAGATCCACTGTTGTCATTCCGTACTACGGGTCTTTCGTTACCCCGCCTTGTGTCATATTGACCCATTTGCACCGAAACAAAGGGACCTTCAAACCACGTCCATAGTCAAGTTCCCATATGTCCTCTATGTAACCATAATATGTTTCCTTTTCCGTCTTGGTTGCTGCATCAAAGCGGACACCACTATTTTGGTTGGTGCTCTTCTTATCTTGGGCGATCGTGTAAAATGTATTCGCATATATCTCGTCCCCTTTGAAAGTCATTATATTCGAAGATGGTAACTGGGACAACAAGTACATGTCATCTTCAATAGCGGCGTCATGCATGGCATGTGTCTGCCACCAGCCGGCGGAAGTCCCCGTTTGTTCATGTGTAATCCAGTCATCAGACTGCTCCGGGTGTTTGGAGCGTAGAAAATTCTTGTGTTCGTCCATATACGGAGCCACCAAGGTGGAATTCCGTAGAACTGTGTGGTGTGCTTGAGTGAGAGAATGCCCATCCATACATATTATTTGATCCCCTCCTAGCGTGCCTTTTCCATCCAGTCAAGCCTTATGCCGCGATTCAGGAACACCAATCGGCTTAAGGTCAGGAATAAAGTCAATACAAAACTCAATGAACTCCTCATTTTCATGGCCTTTGGAGATGCTTCCTTCAGGCCTAGCACGGTTGTGAACATATTTCTTTAAGACTCTCATGAACCTCTCAAAGGGGAACATATTGTGTAGAAATACAGGACCCAAAACGTTAATCTCTTCGCATAGGTGAACTAGGAGTGCGTAATGATGTTGAAGAAGGATGGTGGGAACACCAACTCGAAACTGACAAGACATTGCACCAAATCATTCTCTAACCTTGGTATGATTTCTGGATCGATTACCTTCTGAGAGATTGCATTGAGGAATGCACATAACTTCACAATGGCTAATCGAACGTTTTTCGGTAAAAGCCCCCTCAATGCAACCGGAAGCAGTTGCGTCATAATCATGTGGCAGTCATGAGACTTTAGGTTCTGGAACTTTTTCTCTGCCATATTTATTATTCCCTTTATATTCAAAGAAGATTTTCTTCTCTTCTTTGGCAAGAGCGTAGCTGCCATGACCTTGATGTATGCCGTCTTTTTCGTGCATACATTGCTGGTCCTCCCGTGCCTCCCGTGTATCTTTTATCTTCCCATACACGCCCAAGAAGCCAAGCAGGGTCACGCAAAGATTCTTCGTCACGTGCATCACGTCGATTGCGGAGCGGACCTCTAGGTCTTTCCAATAGGGCAGCTCCCAAAATATAGATTTCTTCTTTCACATGGGTGTGCGTCCGTCAGCGTCATTCGGAACAAGTTGTCCGCCAGGACCCTTTCCAAAGACTACCTTCAATCCTTCACCATATCATGTACATCAGCACCAGTATGGTGGCGAGGCTTCGTCCGGTGATCCGCCTTACCTTTGAAATGCTTGTCTTTCTTTCTTACGGGAAGCCTGCTCGGAATAAATCGGCGATGTCCTAGGTAGACATTCTTCCTACAACTATCCAAATATATACTATCGGTATCTTCCAAACAATGCGTGCATGCGCGGTATCCCTTGTTTGTCTGTCCTGAAAGGTTACTGAGAGCAGGTCAATCATTGATGGTCACGAACAGCAACGCCTTTAGGTCAAATTCTTCCTGTTTGTGCTCATCCCATGCACGTACACCTGTTCCATTCCACATCTATAAGAGTTCTTCAACTAATGGCCTTAGGTACACATCAATGTTGTTGCCGGGTTGCTTAGGGCCTTGGATGAACACTGGCATCATAATGAACTTCCTCTTCTTGCACAACCAAGGGAAGGTTATACATACATAGAGTCACAGGCCATATGCTATGGTTGCTGCTCTGCTCCCCAAAAGGATTAATGACATCTGCGCTTAGACCAAACCATACGTTTCTTGTGTCACCTGCAAACTCCTCCCTGTACTTTCTCTCGATTTTTCTCCACTGCGACCCGTCAGTGGGTACTCTCAACTTTCCGTCTTTCTTACTGTCTTCTCTATGTCATCGCATCGCCTTGGCATGCTCTTTGTTTTGGAAGAAACGTTTCAACCGTGGTATTATAGGAGCATATCACATCACCTTGGCAGGAATCTTTTTCCTGGAGCGCTCGCCGTCGGGATCACCAGGGTCATCGCGGCTGATCTTATAGCGCAATGCACCGCATACCGGGCACGCGTTCAAATCCTCGTACTCACCGCGGTAGAGCATGCAGTCATTAGGGCATGCATGTATCTTCTGCACCTCTAACCCTGGAGGGCAGACAGCCTTCTTTGCTTCGTACGTACTCTCGAGCAATTCATTGTCCTTTGGAAGAATATTCTTTATCATTACCAGCAACTTTCCAAATTCCTTGTCAGATGCATCATTCTTTGCCTTCCATTGCATCAATTCCAGTGTGGTGCCCAACTTTTTCTTGCCAGCTTTGCAATTCGGGTACAACATTTTTTTGTGATCCTCTAACGTGCGCTGCAACTTCTTCTTCTCCTTTTCACTTGCGCAGTTTCTCTTTGCATCGGCAATGGCCCGACCTAGATTATCAGCGGGCTCATCTGGTGCCTCTTCTTCAGCTTCTTCCCGCACTGCCGACTCAACTTCTTCCCCCATTGTTGTACCCTCGTATTCAGGGAATCCATGGCCATGATAGCTGTCGTCGTCCTCTTCTTCTTCATTGTCTTCCATCACAACCCCTCTTTCTCCGTGCTTGGTCCAAACATTATAGTGGGGCATGAAACCGGACTCAAACAGGTGGACGTGAATGGTTCTTGAGTTAGAGTAATTGTGATCATTCTTACAGCCAGCACATGGGCAAGGCATAAAACCATCTGCCCACTTGTTTGCTTCAGCCGCAATCAGAAAAGTATGCACGCCATTAATGAATTGGGGAGAGCATCGGTCATCGTACATCCATTGCCGGCTCATCTTCATTACACAGCACCAAAAAGACCAAATTAATACAAGTTCATACATAAAGTTCATACAACACTTAAATGCAACATACAAATAACTCCCTAGCTAAAACATTTAAATGCAACAACAAATGCGATCAAGATTGCAACTAAGGTAACAATTGATCCAACAACATAATGATACCAAGCCTCACTATCAATGGCATATTTTCTAATCTTTCTAATCTTCAAGCGCATTTTCTCCATCTTGATCTTGTGATCATCGACGAGATCGGCAACATACAACTCCAATTCCATCTTCTCCCCCTCAATTATTTTCAATTTTTCTTTCAAATACTAGTTTTCTTTTTCAACTAAATTTAAACTCTCGACAATAGGGTCGGTTGGAATTTCCGGTTCACATACCTCCTAGATAAAAATATCTATGTCAACTTGATGGACATAATTTGTCATGAACACGAAATGTAACAAATAGTTTTAAAAGAGAATATACCACATCCGAATCATAACACGGACGAGGGCCGACGGGGACGGATATCAAAACCATGACACTATGTATAACAAACAACGTATGGGTAAGATAATTATACAAGTAACTATATATCTAAATCACACAAACATGATTTTTTATATAAAAAAAATAAGAACAAGAGGCTCACCACAAGGTGGTGCCGGTGACAGGACGGTGCAGACGATCGACGGTGGTTAGGACGGAGACTGGAAGGCACTAAGTAAACCACACCTACATATGCAAACTAAGAGTTATTTTGAGCTCAAGTTGCATATAAATCAAATAAACTACCACATATAATTCCTCCCAAATTACTAAAACCCACAAATTAATGACTATATAAAGCATTGCAAGAGCTAATCTAGCAATGAGAGATGAAAGGACAAAGTTGCTTACCTTTGTGATCACTTGAATGGATGGGGGCCTTCAAATCTTGACAAAATTTGGGCAAAATGTGTGATGAGCTTGAGGGTAGAGGGGAAGAACAGAGAGGAGAGGAGAAAGGGAAAAAACAGAGCGAGCTCGGGTGGACGAAGGGTTTATATAGGACGACCTTCAGTACCGGTTCGTGGCACGAACCGGTACTAAAGGTGCTGGAGGGGCCCCAATCTGACAACATCCTGCCACCACTCTCTTTAGTACCGGTTCGTGGCACGGACCGGGTACTAATGAGAGCGGCCCGCCTAGCCGTTGGAACCGGCACTAATGGTCACATTAGTGCCGGCATGGTCACATTAGTGCCGGCTCAAATACAAACCGGGACTAATGAGCTGAACATTTGACCTTTTTTTACTAGTGTACATCAACCGCGTTGTGAAACGCTTCCGCTTACGGTCTACGAGGGTACGTAGACACGTTCTCTCCCTCGTTGCTATGCATCTCCATGGATAGATCATTGCGTGAGCGTAGAATTTTTTTGTTTTCGTTGCTATGTCTCCCAACAGCTCGGGCGTTGGTGGTGCGGCTGCTCCGGTGCCCCCTAGGTGACAAAATTTTGTCAAGAAGATGCGCGTGGACAAGAGAAAGCGATTGACAATGAAAAAGGGCGCCGTGGTGGCTTACGGGCGTCGGAAAGCTCCGACGAGGTTGGCTCGGCCGGTGAGATCCAAGCGGCAATGGCGGGCGGTAGGAGCGGCGAGAGGTCGAGTGGAGAGGTGGAATCGGTAGAGGGCTCTCGGGGCTTTATATAGGCGCGGCGAGGGAGTGCGGGTGCCGCGGATAAGCTCTATCGGTGTGAGCTTCGGACGACAGGTTCGGGAGCGCATGCGCGTGCTTATCCCGAGCGGTGCGAGAGGTTAGGGACGGCCTGGGGAGGGGGCCCCACCTGGCAGCGGCAGCGGGAGAGAAAGGCGAAGGAGGAGAAGCGGGCGGTCGACCGGTGTCGAGGGATTTCAGGCGCGGGGCCGTGGTGTGGGCCAAAACTGGTTGTGGGCCAGTGGATCGCCTGGGCCTGCTGGTGTGTGCGTGTGTGTGTGATTTTTTTTAACAGAAACACTTAGTGGCCCAAAATAAATTCAAATGAATTTATAAAAATACCACACAAATTCCTAAATTCATTTATGAATATCTATAGCACAGTGAACATTAATTTAAGCATAGGAAATTTTGAAGATATTTTCCTAATGCAATTATTGCACTGTTGGCAAATAAATAAATACCAAATAAACTCCAAAATCCCTAAATAATACTCCCTTCATTCCTTTATATAAGGTGTATTTGTTTTTTGATAAAATTCCACAATGTAAGGTGCATTTGTTCTAATTCCTTGTAATCCCGATCTTGGCCCTCCAGAAAAAGTAACGTATCTCTCCCCTGATTGCATGTATCTCAAAGAAAAATAAACTATCTCTCTCCTGATTGCGTGTATCTTTTTCTTTCCTTGCCTAAATGATTCACTTGCCGCTAATCTATGAATTAGACAAGGGTATTTTCGTTCTAAATAGTCCATGATTATGTGCCTTGGTCACCGTGCTGAAAATAATACACCTTAGATAAAAGAATGGAGGGAGTATTCTAATGAATTTTCCAACTCTTTTACAATTGAGGAAGTCATTTTATCCCCTCTCCTTTATTTTTCTTGAGTGGAAAATTAATATTTGAATATTTCAAAAACTCTAAAATGCAATAAAATATAATATGCATTGATGATTATATTAACATCCAAATTTAGAAAAATTGGGATGTTACATCCTCTCGCCTCCTCCTCTCTCCTCTCTCCTTCCTCCTCCCTCCACCCTCATCCCGCTACCCTCCTCCTCTCTCCTCCTTCCTCCCTCCTCCTTTCTCCTACCTAATTCATGAGCATATTTACTGCATAAACAGAAAAGACTTGCAATACAATAGAAAATTTTCAGTAAAAAAAATTAGTAATAGAATATAAATTTTCAGTAAAAATAGTAATAGAATAGAAAAAATTAGGTATCGAATAGGTTTTTTGAATATAATAATGTTTTAAGTATCGAATAGGTTTTTTGAATATAATAAGGTTTTAGGTATCGAATAAAATATAAAAATGTTGTTGCCTACAAATTATTTTTTATATCATTATCACTTTGTCATCAAAGAATGCTATATGAGATTTGATTATCTAAATTTTTCACTCGGTGGAATATGTGGGCTTTCTGGTGTCGCGTCTCCCTGGAGTGATCGTCGTCGGAGTTGTTGGTCCCTGGTCATCACTCCACTGTTTGACTACTTCTCTACAGCTGAGTTGGTGGGCTAAAAGTCCACCTCCTCCTCCGCTCTTTGTTTCAGGTCACTAAAAAATTCTGCCGAGAGTGGTAGGGTTTGCTCTGCAGCCAAATATATCTGGGAAGTAATTTGTAAAAGGGGTTGGGGCACATTTATCCACCAGAAGTAGAAATGTGCAGATAGTAGGAATTGCTACTATGTGTTGGGCTATGTGGAAACTCAGAAACAGAGCTTGTATCGATGGCAAACCTGAAAAATGCCATGCTGAATTTATTTATTATGCCTGTTCCTTTCTACGTTACTGGGCAGGTCTACAAAAAGAGGTTGATAAGGAGATGTTGGAGCAAGATGCGGAGCTGTTAAAAAGAACTGCCCTGGAGGCTCATGATGGCAGTCCAAGACATGATGGCAAGGGGGGCTCTCAGGCTGGAGAATGATGAGGATCGTCGAGAAGAAGAGGTAGCCAAGGAGGATGCGATGGATGAAGATGCCGATGATTAGACCTGTGTAGAAGAGAAGATGGTGCTGAATCTGCATCGTATGTGCTGGGGAGGGAGGAACTTTTGTATGCATTGTAGCGTGCATTATCTTTGGATGATGTTTCATCTTTGTTAGCTTCTGCTCTAGTCCTCTGCTAGCCGTGCATGTGGTAGTTTGGCCTTTGTACGAGAGAACCAGTGATGTTTGGGTGGTTTTGCTACTCGTTTTTTGCGCTATGGACGTGATGGTCCATGTTTGTTCTGTTATCTGCGTGATGATAGTGGAACCCGATCCAGTTTGATTCGTATGAAAAAAAAGATCTTATCATTGCTTGGTCATGGATGCATCCACGCAATGAACAGTCGTAGAGAGTCACATAGACGACTAAATGTACACCCTGCCTGTTTAGCTGTGTATGTGAAGCGGCAAGTAGTTGCAGATAGCAGCAGTCTAAAGCGACATAGTACTTGCCCATAGAGCTAGCTGCTGTTGAGCTGGCTTACTGCTGTGGTGATTGGAACAGATGCACAATGTGTGTGCCACGACAGAAAACTACAAGGGCAATGCGTGTGCCACGACAGAGAACTTCAAGGGCAATGCATGTGCCACGGCAGAGAGGTGAATCATGGTCAATCGCGCGAAGCGTTTTTCATCTGAATGAGTTGGGAGCGATTGGTTTTTCCAGTGAGAAGTCGGTTGATAGGGAAGGTATTTTTTTCCAACTTAAAACACAAACACCCCCACGCATGCACTGGCCGACTGCCAGGAACTCAGTAGACACTCTCTAAACTTGGCCGCTTGCATCCTTTTTCCGAGAGACGTGAACTTCTTCTTTCATGGCCGCATTCGGGCTGGCACATTTCCCTTTCTTGAACAGACCCCAGAAACTGTTGAGTCCCTTGAAATATCTTGTGGGAGATTTGCCTCTGCGAGATCCCCTGCCGTCGACAGAAAAGCATCCTAAATGTTTCTTCTTTGCCAGCCCCAGCCCTTCGCCGTTGTTCTCGGTGTTGACGGCCATGCTGCCTTCAGCAGGTTCAACAGGTTGACCGCCAACACCAGATGCTTGGTCACCGACATGGGAGGCAGGAACTTCCACTATGTCATTGCCTACATAGGCAGGAGCTTGCACTTGTGGAGCAGCCTGGTTCAAATTGAACTGGACCAATATCACTGACACGTTGAGTTTTGATCCCTTGCTAAGGCATGAATCCAGAAGCTCTTCACAGATGGCTTTAAGGTCTTTTCCCTGCATTGATGAAAAATCCCAAAGCAATTGAATTTTCTTCATCAAGTAAGTAGTTTATCTTAAACATAATATTACTGTTATTGACAAGCAGAATATTTTTTGAACAAACAAGACTCACGGATTGCAAGCCTCCGCGTACTTTTTCAACCACCATCTTACTGGTCATGACAGACCTGGAGAAGAAGAAAAAAACAATAGATGTAATCTTGTTACGACAATGTATAAAGGATTTTTTTCTGGGATAATATATAGAGGAAATTATAGCTATGAAACATGACATCAAATTGTGTCCCTATGTGTATGGCTGGATCTATCGACTGGTGACCAGTAACGCCATCTCTTATTAGTTTTAGCATTCTTGCAGTGAACAGAAAACTTTTGACACAACTCCTATTGTTGTTATTACGGAAAACAAACAAACATACTGAACTGCCATTTCCATATAGCAAATCAACATGATATGGAACCATCAAATTTGATTATTTATCAACACAATACAAGGCACTAGCTAACCTAAATACTGACACATATTGCTCTTTTCAGCAACTTGAACTCAGAAAATAGTTTACTGTCCTCCGGTTTGAGAAAACAGAAACTGAATTGCACATGTGGATGAAGTAGCTCAAACTCAGACCCTTGTAGTGCATGCTGGGTCAAATTTAACTTGAACCAAAATGTGCAAACTTCAGGTTCCAAATATCACTGTCCTAGGATGGAACAAGCATGAAAGATAAATAATAATTTAGAGTAACTTTACTGGCTTGGATCAACAGTTATTTTTTCTTCATACTTACCAGATGCCAGAACTTGCTACCACAATAAATTCCATGGTATCAGAAATCACCTCCTAGAAAAATAGACAGTCGTTTCCATCAGACCGCACGCATCAAGAAACTTACACTGAGCCCATGCAACATAGTGACAAACTTACTTCATATATGTCCGGAACACATATCACCATTTGTTCTTCACGAGGCAAATGTTTATTCTGCTTGAATTGGTAATCACCTGAGATGTAAATAGTCAAAATGCCCATCAACAATGAATAGATTGCGTCCAATAAAAATATAGAAAAGCAGATAAGGACTAACCGAAAGATCTGGAGGTGGGTAATGTTCCCTCGGCGCCATGGATGCCCAACTTTGACCCACCATCATCATCCTCACTTACCTTCCCTCCTGCCTTTAAAATCCTTTGTTTTTCATGTTTGGCATCAGGTTTGTGTTGGGTGGATAGATCAAGAGCCTTACCATAAAAATAGATACAAGAAAAAAATGTTATGCACCACTTCAACGCATGCAAACAAAATAGGATGCCCCAAACAGAAATTTGATTTGAAATTGTCATTATACCTGAACATTCCTTGGTGGTTCACAATTCCATGAGAGTACACAACGGGAATCACCAATGTTTGCTACAGTGATCCGGTTGCCTCTGATGAGAGCAATGCATGTGGTGCATCCTTCCTGTAGTGGCCCAAGATAAGGTTCCTGCAAAATAAATTCCAAACTGAGGTATAATGCAGAAAAAAATGAAAATCATATGGAAAAATAGGTTATTAAAGAATAAATTTGCTGATGTGCCCTTCATTAAGAGAAGCAAACAATGACACCCACTGATCAACTCAACCTCAATTCAGTAAACCAAGCACTCGATGGAACACAAGTTGGGATTATGAGTTAAATATATCAGTGGCAACTCCAAAGCACATCTCAGAAAAATACTGTAGATACCTCTTATCACACCCACTGATCCTTCCAATTCCCTTTTACACATAATAATATGCAGAATTAATCAAGAGATAAAATAATGACTAATTCTTCGACAACTAAATGTTTAAAGAATATTCTGTATCACCTTCAACAACCACCGCTTAACAGTACAACCACCAATCCTGAGACGCCTTATCAGATTTCTAATCCCGGGAGGATTACTTATCATCCTCCAATCATCTGACTGTTCCAACTTTGCATCAATACTGCAACAATTAATTAAGCATAAAACAATTAGATATTGCATATCTATGTGTTGGCCTTTTCACCTTTCAATATTAAAATGAAAATGCATAAATATGAGTGCAGATTATGTGAACATGTATAGAGGCACATAATGCTTGTCTTTTGTGTGGGCCACAGTTACTCATATTGTTTAATGAAATTTGACGGATTTGCATATCATAGCTAAAACTTCACAATTTTTGGAAACTATTCTGAGGCAGGCGGTAGTGGTGTCCATGTTTTTTATGGATATCAATCCCAGAGGAGTTATACTGGAATATTTGTGGTCCGAATAGCCCAGCAAAGAGAGCAGTGAGGGAGTTTATTGACTCGTTGCATGTTAATTTGGTGTGTTTGCAAGAAACTAAACTCGCTGTAATCGATCAATACATTGTAATGCACCACTTGGCGGCTTTGCTTACCTGCTGTGGAGACGTGAGGGGCATACTGTTGGCTTGGGATTCGGCCTTATTACAGGTGGACCAGATCACTCTTGACACTAATTTTCCCATGGGCCTGGTGCATCTAAAAGACACCAATTCTTCGTGGATGACTATTGTGTATGGGCCTCAGGGAGACGAACTCAAAACACAATTTCTACCTGATCTGGTGGCTCGGCGTTTACTTTGTCCTAGGCCTAGAGCATCAGAGAAGAGCAACTATAATCTGAATTGCAATATAATGTCCACGTTCAGGTGCTATGTGGAGGACCATGAATTGAGATAAGTATATATGCACGGACATCGTTTTACATGGAGTAACGAGAGAGAAATCCCCACTCCTACCAAAATTGATAGAGCTCTGGTTTCTAGGGATTGGGAGCTTAACAACCCAAACAGTCTGCTGCAGCCTGCAGGCCCTTTCTCTTCTTTTTTTTGATAAAGGGGGTTTCCTCTCCGATTCCCATCTACTAGGACCGAAGGTAAAGAAAGCAACCAACAATGCATGATCTAAAGAAGCAGACTAGGAGCACTACCTATCCGTAACACAAAGACAACATGGGGGGAGTGTGCACCAGGAAGCACACCCCCATCTTGCCAGAAGGCAGACTCCGGACACCCTCCCCTGGGAATTCTACAAGCCAAACCTCCAGGGTAGGGAATGAATAACGCTGATAGACTAGTGAATAGTGATCAACCATCCACATAACCAGACATAAAGAAAGTCTGCACTAGGGGAGAATAGAACCCAAAAGTAAACAACAGCAAGAGGGTCTTCAAGCAGCAACCAGGTAATGTAGGAATGGAGATCTTCAAAAGACTATCAACGCTGCATTCAATCAGAAGAAACGACTCAGATTTGATCTGTTTTGGACTAAACTGGAGGGCTTTGAATATGCAATCAAGGAGGCATGGGTTTCTGATGATTCGATTCTGGATATGCTTTATTTCAGAACACAGTGTCTTATCTTCAGACTTGGGGGCAGAGAATAGTGGGCAATGTCAAGCTCAATATTACAATTGCTAGCTTGGTGTTTTTCAGATTGAAGGTGGCTCAGGAGTCCCGATTGGTATCTCACGATGCGCTTTAGCTTTCCTACATATTGAAATTGGCTGTTCTCAGGCTGTCCTCTCTCAAACGAATAATTTCAAGGCAACATTTCAAGAATTAGATGGTTCCGGAGGGGGGTGCCAATCCAAGCTGTTGCAAATGCCCATAGAGCAAAAGAAAATCATCCCTTTGATCAAAGTCCAGGGGAAGCTCCTCACTGACGAGGAGGCTAAAGAGGAGGCTTTCTCGGTGCATTTGAAAGCTTGCTGGGATACCATGGCTGCTCTCCTGAAATTATTAGTCATTGATGGTCGCGGATTTGCGTTACTTAACAAGGCTCTTGTCTGCCTAATTCCCAAAAAAACTGACACAGAGGACACTACTCACTATTGCCCCATCAGCTTAGTGCATAGTTTTCAGAAAAAAATTGCGAAAATGTAGAGTACATGATTTAGTCATATGGAAAATACCCGGAGAACACATTAGTCATTGCCTTCTGCAGATTGCTCTCATAGTCGTCATCCTTAACCGGCTGGAGGATTCACAGTCCTCAAGTGTAATAAGTCTTCAGATCACACAGACAAGAAGACTTCAGTGATGCCTAACACTCTTTGGCTTTGGATGTTTAGGGCTTTGTCCTCGCAAGGAATTCTCTCTCAAAGGCTTCGAGGTGGGTTGCTCTCAAACGACACAAGCCGTATATTAACTCTGAGCAGCCAACCGTTTATGGTTGTAGGGGGTGGGCTATTTATAGCCACTAGGAAACCCAACCTGATTTGTCCTAAATGACCCTGGGTCATTGAGGAACTGACACGTGTCCCAACGGTCAGATTTCAAACACACACGACAACTTTACTTGGGCTACAAGCAAAGCTGACTTATCCAGCTCTGGATAAGATTTGCTCTCATTGTCTTCGCTCGAAGAC
Source organism: Triticum urartu (assembly GCF_003073215.2). Lineage (NCBI taxonomy): Eukaryota > Viridiplantae > Streptophyta > Magnoliopsida > Poales > Poaceae > Triticum > Triticum urartu. The sequence continues at coordinate 691,307,856 of NC_053028.1, forward strand.
ATAGGATTTTGGTTAAGCATCACTTTAGTCATTCTGACTGGTTCTCTTGGACCCCACTTAACAGTACGGTGGTTCCTATGACTCAACAAAGAAGAAAAAGAACGACGAAACAACTAAGTCTTCGCGCTCCATAGTCTTCACGCGATGTCTTTTCTTGTTATAGTCTTCAATGTGAATGTCTTCACGTACCACCTTTGACTTCAATGTCTTCATACATTTTTAGGGGTCATCTCTGGTAGGAAAACCGAATCAATGAGGGACTTCTACCTATGTTATCCTGCAATTCTCACAAACACATTAGTCCCTCAACCAGGTTTGTCGTCAATACTCTAAAACCAACTAGGGGTGGCACTAGATGCACTTACAGAGCACAATAGATCAGGAGTTCCGCCGCCAGAAGCCTCCGTAGCCACCGAAAACCAATCTAGACCCGTTCCGGCACCCTGCCGGAGGGGGAATCCCTCTCCGGTGGCCATCTTCATCATTCCGGCACTCTCCATGACGAGGAGGGAGTAGTTCTCCCTCGGGGATGAGGGTATGTACCAGTAGCTATGTGTTTGATCTCTCTCTCTCATGTTCTTGAGGTGATACGATCTTGATGTATCGCGAGCTTTCCTATTATAGTTGGATCCTATGATGTTTCTCCCCCTCTACTCTCTTGTAATGGATTGAGTTTTTCCTTTTAAGTTATCTTATAGGATTGAGTCTTTAATGATTTGAGAACACTTGATGTATGTCTTGCCGTGCATATCTGTGGTGACAATGGGATATCACGTGACTCACTTGATGTATGTTTTGGTGATCAACTTGCGGGTTCCGCCCATGAACCTATGCATAGGGGTTGGCACATGTTTTTGTCTTGACTCTCCGGTAAAAACTTTGGGGCACTCTTTGAGGTTCTATGTGTTGGTTGAATAGATGAATCTGAGATTGTGTGATGCATATCGTATAATCATACCCACGGATACTTGAGGTGACATTGGAGTATCTTTGTGACATTAGGTTTTTGGTTGATTTGTGTCTTAAGGTGTTATTCTAGTACGAACTCTAGTGTTGTTTGTGACACCTATAGGAATGGCCCAACAGATTGATTGGAAAAAATAACTTTGAGGTGGTTTCGTACCCTACCATAATCTCTTCGTTTATTCTCTGCTATTAGTGATTTTGGAGTGACTCTTTGTTGCATGTTGAGGGATAGTTATGTGATCCAATTATGTTATTATTGTTGAGAGGACTTGCACTAGTGAAAGTATGAACCCTATGCCTTGTTTCCTAGCATTGCAATACCGTTTATGCTCATTTTTATCATTAGTTACCTTACTGTTTTTATAATTTCACATTACAAAAACCTTTATCTACTATCCATATTGCACTTGTATCACCATCTCTTCGCCGAACTAGTGCACCTATACAATTTACCATTGTATTGTGTGTGTTGGGGACACAAGAGACTCTTTGTTATTTGGTTGCAGGGTTGCTTGAGAGAGACCATCTTCATCCTACGCCTCCCACGAATTGATAAATCTTAGGTCATTCACTTGAGGGAAATTTGCTACTGTCCTACAAACCTCTGCACTTGGAGGCCCAACAACGTCCACAAGAAGAATGTTGTGCAGTAGACATCAGAGTCCTATATGGAAGAACTTGCAAGCCAGAGTAATTGTTCTTTTAAAGAAAGCAATATGTAATATAAAAGTATACTAGATGGATTTCACCTGATACGTCAAGTCAGTAATTATCCACCATGGAGTTGATGATCACCTTTGGTGAAGCTGGAATCAATCACGGCCGAGTCGGCCACGGGAGCAGGCAGATGAGCCGGCCGCGGCGTTGTAAGCCGGTGCGGATGGGGAGAGTCGTCAGCGGCGTTGTAAGCCGGTGCGGGCGAGAGAGTCGGCCGCGACATTGGAAATGACACGGACATGGGTAAATCGGCCGTAGGTACGGACGACGACTCGATTGCATATGTTGATGTAGACGTAGAAGTCAGCCGCAATGTTTGAAGACGGCGCGGTCGCGAGAGACGGCCGCGGCGTCGTAAGCCGGTGCGGTCGCGAGAGACGGCCGCAACGTTTTAAACCGGTGTGAGCCTCATGTCCATGGCATGACGTCACCTTTGTAGTGGATTTTGTCCTGCGTAAAATATATTAAAAAACAGAGTAATTGTTCTCGAAAATATTAATATGTGCTAAAAAATACTGAGAACAGATAGCACCTGATTTATTTTCCGGATGAGCGCGGATACTAATATTGGATAAGGTTGGATGTATTCTGGTGCAGCCTTTTAGTATGTAAACAGGACCAACAGACAGCCTCCGTATCAGCATGCTGATGATTTCCTGTTCTGATGTGACTAGACCACTTGAAGAAGCTTTACGTGAGATGAATTCTTTTGTCATCATCGACCTAGAAGCTTCACGTGATATTAAAAAACTGTTTGATCTTTCTTCATGCATCCGACCGCTAGCTGAAGTCTTCGGTCTTCTCGCGTGAGGCCTAAATAACATAGCATTAGATGTTGGCTTCGATCTTCTTATGGAAATAAATCACAGGCGAAGGAGCAGTAACAGCCAGGCGGTCAGGCACCCGCATGACACTGCGTACACCCACAGCCACTGCAGGAAAAAAGGACAGGCCAGCTTGGAAAAAACCCGTGACGAGGCGGAGCAATGCGAGAGGCGGGCGGCGGCTCACAGCGGACGGCGGCTCGGAGTGACTCGGAGTGCGGTGGCGACTTGCAAAGACAGAGACCGCCGGAGGCAGCCTAGCAGTCGAGGCGCGGTTGGCGAGGCTCCGGTTCGGGTGAGGCGGCTTGGAACGAGGTCAAAGCAGAGTGGTGACATTAGCAACCGGGGATTGGGCGGCTCGAACGCGGCTAGTGCGGCGGCAGAGCCGGATCATGGCCAGATCGAGGCCAGCTTGGAGTAGAGGGCCATGGCGGCTGGGACGCAGGGGGCGACGTCGACTTTCCATGCAGACGAGGCAGCGGTTTTGTACAGGCAGATCCGGCCGGGCGGCTCGCGACTGTGGTGGCGATTCAAGGTGGCTTTGTGAGCTCGTGGTACGGCAATAGCAGGTGACCCGCCGGTCAGGTCACGGCCGTATCCGTTCCTGAGTCGTCGTCGTCGTCTCCACGTATCCATCAAATCTCTGTGAGCATGTATGTACTAATATTCTGGTCGGCCTTGAGTAGATCTCACGATGTGGCGTCGCCGGCGGCGCACAGAACATTAAATTTAATTATTTTCATCTCAATCGGATAAACTTGCACTTGATGCAGATCCTTCCAAACCGACTTATCTTCATCCAGTAAATTGCAAACTTCTTGATCCCTAAAAAAAATCCCTCTAAAAACTCAACACCACCGTGCGCAGGCCGCATGATGAGCGCCAACTGTCGTGGAATTATCACAGTAGATGTCCTAGTGTGAGGATTTAGTCGTGAGCCCAACGCATCTTTGTAGTAGCTTGAGAGGGGTTGAGCGAAATCGAGAGACGCAACACAAGACAAGGATTTAGACAGCTTCGGGCCCCGGGAAACATCGTCCGGAAATAGCCCTATATGTTGTTTGTGGCTAGATCTCATTATGCTCATGAAAGAGTGGCCGCATAAGCCGGCTCCCCTTTGTGTCTAGCCCTAGAGATTGTTTCTTGTTGCTTGTCCCCCTTTAGGGAGTCTTGCCCCTCCTTATATAAGTTGAAGGGGCGGGTTACATGACTAGTCCTGGTAGGATTAGGATTACTCTATTATAAGTGGAGTCCTAGTCTTACTTCCTTTGTAGGAGAATATTCCTTATGTCTTTCCTCGTAAGCCGGCCCACGAACCGGCATACTGGGCCTTGGGCCTTGTCGTCCGTCTGAAGCACCCGCCGGGTCATCAATGAGTCTTCAGACTCGTGAGTCGTCACACCAATGAGCCGTCAGACACATGAGTCCCCAATCCTCTGACGCTTAACAATGAAACATCAAGTTCGGTCGGGTCATATATCTGGCCAGGTTACACCGCGGGATATACCCCCAACAGTTTGGAAATGTCACGAGCAGAGGCAGGGGAAGCCCTCGCAATGCTGGCAATTGATTGCACTGACAACTATTTTGCTATGCTGGACAAAGGGAATAACGAGTATGTCACATGCCAAATTCAGTGCGGTCACTATCTATACCCAACGGCAAGTCTATTTCAAAGTCTCTGCAAAAATTCTAGCCAATTAGTGTTGAGCTATCAAGGTTCAAACGATTGCCTGTCGTCTAGCTTGACAATGGTGAGTGATTTTTGTGTACATGTCTTGCCTCTTAGTTTTGTTAAGTTTTTTCATTTTGGCATGTCATTCCGAATTTCTTATGATCATCATTTCTTACAAATAACGAGTTCCAATTTAATAGCCAGTAAGCCTCTGGATGGTTAGACGAGAGTGATGGGCCGCTAGTTAAGCAAACTGTTCTTACCATTTTTGCAATTTAATTTTCTCGTCTTACCATTTTCCCAAAACTGGCCGTCCCGATTAGGTTTTTTCTGTTTTTTTTCTTATTCTTTTTATTTTCTATTTGTTTTTCCTTTTGTCCCTTCGGAGATTATCTTTACTTTTCCATTTTCTTCATAAGTTCAAATTTCTAAAAAAATGTTCAGAATTTTAATTTTGTTAATTTTTTGGAAGATGTTCAGAATTCCAAATTGTGTTCTCATTAAAAAAAAATTGAACATTAAAGTTTTGTTCTCATTCCAAAAGCAATTCAGAATTCAAAAAATGTTCCACTTTTCAAAAAATATTTTTGATTTTCAAAAAATGCATTTTAAAAAATATTCCAGATTCGAAATAAATTCATGTTTTAGTGAAATATTCATAAATTCAAAATAGTGTTCGCATTTCAACAAAAACACATTTTCTAAAATTGTTCTGGTTCAAAACATGTTCCCGTTTTCAATAATTGTTCAAAAATTCAAAAACAATCGTGATTTTATAAAAGGTTCATGTTTTCAAAAAAAATGTTGTTTTAAATTTTGTTCTTGTTTTACCAAAAAATGTACAGAATTTTTAAAAACTATTTCATAATTTAAAAAATTGTTCACGTTTGCAAGAATATTTGGCAATTCATAATCATAATAATTATTTGACAAGTTCAAAAAACTGATTCGAATCTGACATTGTACTATGTTCTTAATTATTCGCGCGAGTTGCTAGGGACACTCGAACATGAAAAAGCAAAAGTAATTGCTTTGTCGCCCAGGTTGTAGTAGGCATCAGCCGCACTCCCTTACCGGGCCTGCCCTGCATCCAACCCATCAATCCTCACCATCACCTCAAAAAAAAAAAACAATCCTCACCAAGGGAGGCAAAAATAGTTTGTGGCTGTGTAAGGAATCAACTTTGCCACGTCTCATCCATTTCCTCACGAGGATGCCAACTGATCTTGATCGGCTTTATTACATAAAAACGGCTTGTTCTCCTATTAAATATACGTAAAGATTTTGTTTCGTTAGTTTTGCATGTAGTTTTCGGAAAAAAAATCATTTGTCCCCCGGCTGGGCCGAACTTGGCCTACCACATATTTCTTTTTCTGTCGGACGGACGGGAAGCAAAAATATATCCCTAGGTTTCTTGGAAATAAGGCTGTTGTTTGGAAATAAGGAAGTTATCTCGAGAATCATGAGCAGAATGAGGGACTCCATAAATTTTTGCTGGTGGTAGCTTGCACGTACCAATAAAAGAGAATGTGGTGGTTGGCTATAATTGAAAGAAATTGTTAACACATGCCAATAAAAGAAAATATGTTGGTTTGGCTCTAACTAAGAAAAACTATGGGCACGTGAGCTCTAAAATAAAGAACATAAATCAGATGAAGAAGGGACATTCATGTCTGGTTACGCGCTGATTATGCTAATGAAATAGGATTTATCCACTGCAAATTGTAATCCGCCCGATTACGCCGTCGTAGGAGGGAGTGGTCGAAACAATCATGCCCCGAAGGTTGTCGCGCAGCCACCAAATGCGGAGGCAGCTACAACCCAAAGACGGAGGTAGGCCCGGAGGAAAAAAGGGCACGAGTTGGGTAGTCGCTGCCACATTGACCAATCCCACCACTCTCAAAATCTCACGGGCCAAACATGACCCTTGAGAAGACCGCAGCTCTTCGCTATGTCGCCTACCACTATGGAGGCTATTTTTGGTGGACACATAAATTATCTCTCTTGTTGCTTCTCATAAAAATATATGTCCCATTGCAACGCACGGACATATGTGCTAATACCTATACTAATAAAGGGAGGTGCACTTTTTTATTGTTTTGACCCGTTCACGGATATTATTTATATTCTTAAAAAACTTATCCGAGGAGATACTATTTTTTTCTGCTACAAAAGCAAAAAAGATTTCGAGGGAGGCATCTAGGCTGAGTTGGGCCTCTTGTGCACATTGCCGAGGCACAAAAAATTATGTGAAAGAAAAAGGACGGAAATCCTATTTGACACTCTCTGCATCAAATGATCCACCAATCGCACAGACGCGTGATCAACTGGGCCGGCCCAGCTCCGTTGTACCTATACTGGGCAGTTCGGTTCCCAGCCAGTTTTAAGAACCTTCTAGAAAGTCCATAAACATGTTTTTTAATTTACTTATTTTCCTGTTTCAGTTTTTACTTTTTCCTTTTTTGTCTATATGTTTCTATTTTACTTTATTTTATATTTTATGTTTTATGTTATATGTTTCTATTTTATATGTTTCTATTTTATTTTATATTTTTTGTTTTATATGTTTCTATTCTATTTTATTTTATTTTATGCTTGTCAATCGCAAATATTATTTTAAATCCAATAAAATTCCTGTTTTTTAAAACTATTTACACTTTCCAAAAGTTGTTCGTGTTTTCAGTTTCTTTTCATAATATCAAAAATCATATATTTGCATACCTTATTCACAAATTCAAAATCTTTCACATTTAGAGAATGTTATCGAGAATTTAAAAAATGTTCCTGTTAAAAAACATATATTTTAAAATATTTCGGCTTTTAAAAATTGTTTACCAAATTTAAAAATATTCTCGTTTTCCTGGAATTCGTTTGTTTTTAAAAAGAAATCATATAATCGAAAATGTTTCTATTGTGAAATTTTGTTCACATATTCAATAATTTCTCATGATTTTAATGAAAAATCATAGTTTGGAAAAACTTTCGCCTTTTCAATATGGTTCACAATTTCTAAAATTATTCCCATTTTTAAAAAATTGTTCACAAATTCAAAAAATGTTCCAATTTCTAAAAAAATCGAAAATGATAAATTTCTTCCATAAAATATTAACTTCTCCCAAAAAAGTCCTGTTTGAATTTTCAAAAAATGTATGATTGAATACTTCTGATAGTTATTAAAACCCTGCGCTACATATTAATCTGCAAATCTGTTTAGCTCTGCTGGTTAGCCCACTTGTTTTATGTGTGCCTGTGGGCGAATCCAAGAGAGCACATGATTTTTTTGAAATTTTGAACTGTGTGTTGTCGCTGTTGGGCCAGCCCAATTCGCTGCCTCTGTGTGCATCGTGCGGCTACTTTGTGTGCAAAATTGCACTTGATCCTCCGATTAAATAATAGCACCTCGCCCTTTTCCAACCCCTAAAAAAACTCGCCCTTTTCTGGCCAACCCCACCAATTTATATACGTCTTCTGTTACTTGGGTACCGTACTTGGAACACAATGAACACAGGCTAACGAAGGAAAAGAATGTGTCAAATAAGGACACATAATTGTGGGCGTGCCCGCGGGTGTTTGAGGGGTCGGATTTGCCAAGTCCGACCGTAGATGCTCTTAGATAGATATAGAGCGATCCATAGCCGGTGGTTTGCACTTTAACACCCCGATCCACCAAATGCATAGCTTTTCCCTTTGTGTTGGTGTCCATCTGTCATTGGCGCCAAGTAGACGAATGGGACTACAAATTAATAGGGCCCGAGGTGAGCACACACCACAACCAACTACACAAGCAAAAATATATCCATACACTAAACTAAAGAGTTCGACCGACTAGCCAATCATGTCATGCACAAAGATGTGCATTGCTACCATCATGGCACCGGCGATGTTGTTGGCGCTTCAAGGAATTGTTGACATCGGCCAAGTGGCGGAGCTAGCGGTTACGCACAGTGGATTGTTGCCCAACCAGAATGTTGAGATTTTTTACTATGTACTAATTAGCAATTTGGCGCAAAAGGATTGTTCAAGGCCTACCGGCTCAGTCGAGTAGGTCTCTTCCTCCCAGTCTGTGTCGCGTGAGAATCAGAAAAGAGAGTGAGCGGCCCACGCGCGGTTGTGCCACTGTGCTGCCACGCCGCCTCTCCCCTCCAGCGACTAGTTCTGGCCCTCCCACACCATCGGTACAAAGCTAGAATAACTTATTCACTTATATGCTTGAGGTTTCTTTTGAGCCAAGGATTGACATTTCGTGGACATGACGAGAGTGAACAATCTAGAAATAGGGGAAACTTTCTTGAACTTCTAAAATGGCTTTGAGAAAATGATGAAGAAGTTAATAATGTTGTTTTGAACAATTCTCCTAAAAATTGCATCTTGACTAATCCAACAATACAAAATTATTGAATGTTGTGCGATGCAAACTACAAAACAAATTATTGAAGATCTTGGTAATGACCACTGCAATCCTAGCTGATGAGTCTAGTGACGTATCTCACAGAGAGCAACTTGCTTTTTGCATATGTTATGTTGATAAAGTTGGAAAGAGATGTGAGAGGTTCCTTGGAGTTGTTCATGTTGCCAACACAACTTTATTGTCACTTATGGCTGCAATTGAATCTTTGATAATCGTTCATCATTTGACTCTTACTCAAATTCGTGGACAAGGATATGACGGGGCTAGCAAAGATGTATAGGGAGATTAAAGGGTTGAAAACATTGATCATGAAAGATTAGGCCCCAACTTATTACATTTAATGTTTTGCACATGAACTTTGGTTGGTTCTTGTCATTATGGCAAACAGAAATGAACCGCGTGGGTATTTTTTTAATCATGTTTCTTACTTTCTCCATATTATTGGAGTTTCTTGTTAGCAACATGACATGCTTCGAGATGTTAGAGCTCAAAAGTTTTGGGAAGCACTTGAAATGGGTGAAATTGAAAGTTGAAGTTCATTAAATCAAGATATGGGATCAGCTAGACTCAGTGATACTCGATGGGGTTCTCATATTAGGACCATTTTGTGCTTTATTAGCATGTATACCACAATCCTTGAAGTACTCGATACTATTGAGAAAGATCTTTCACAAAAAAGTCAGTGGGCAATAATACATGGATGGCTTTTGCCTTGGAGTCATTTGACTTTGTTTTCATTCTTCACTTGATGCTTGTTATTCTTGGCTACACAATTGAGTTGTCTCAATCACATCAAAAGTGAGATCAAGATATTATTAATGCAATATGACTTGTTAGGTTAGCAAAGAGTAGAATGCGACACATGCGGTCTCATGGATGGGAAGAATTTCTTGCAAAGGTGACATTGCTTTGCAATAAACATGGCATTCAAGTTCCTCCATCAGAGGATATGTGCCTCATGGAAGATCATGTTGATATATTATGAAGTACAAACAAATGATGATAGTTATAGAAGAGAAGTATGTATTGGTATCATTGATCAAATCATTCAAAAGCTTCACAGTAGGTTTGATTAAGGTAATATGGAGTTGCATATTTGCATGTGTGCTTTGAATCCCATCAATTCATTTACTTAAGATGCACTCAAGGTAATGAAACTTATTCAATTCTACCCCAAGGACATATTAAGCATCGATTTGGTAAAGCTTGAATTCCAACTTGCTACTTTTATTGATGATATGAGACAAGATTATAGGTTCAAATCCATGTGTAGTATTGGCGATCTCTCTATTATGCTTGATTGAAGAAAAAAAACATGTTCTATATAATTTGGTCCACTTGCTTATGAAATTGGTATTGATCTTACCGGTGGTCACCACAAGTGTTAAAAGAGTCTTTTCGGCAATGAATTTAGTGAAAAACAAGTTGAGAAATAGTATGGGTGATGATTTTGTGAGCTATTGCTTACTGGCACTCATTGAGTGATATGTGTTGAGGATGACGTAGTTGAAGCTTTCATGGCAAAGGAACATTGTAGAGTTACTTAGAGTTGCATTTTCTATGTTGTAAATTTGAAATATTTTGTGAACTATAATGTTGTGTGATTTGATTCAGCTATTTGTGTTTTTCCCCAAATATTGTATGACACTTGGACTAGGTAGAATTTTTTTTATGTGTGCACACCCTCGGCTTATTTCCGGGCTCCACCACCAATTTCGATTCTTATATATCCGTAGTTGGGAAGAACAACGGCCGCCTCTTCCCCATCACCTAGTGGGACGGTTGTGAAGATGACTATTCAACCAAATGCATTTTTTTGGGCATGCACACACTCGCAACTTTGCGAGCCTCCTGGCACGTACATTCTGGCACGTACATTCTTCTACAAACGATTATATATAAAAGTAGAGGTATAAATGATGCAACCACTTCCTCATCTGAAAACATATTTAAATGGAGAAAAATATTCTTCATCATCTGATGTCATATGCAGTCTCTAGGTAGAGCACTCGTACATTCTCCTACAAACATTTGTTCATGATAACAACTACATAATATGTAGCCATAATTGGTGTTTTTATTATTATATGATGGCATGGCGTCTTTATAAGTGTTGTTTGAGATAACAAAAGAGAGACATTTCTACGAAGGTGAAGATAGCGAGCTAGCACATATCTTGATGCAAATTAGACGGCCCACATAGGCAGGGCTTGCATGGGAGCTCAGAAAATCTACTATTTATTCCCCTTGTACAAAACTACGCAAACAATTACAAATAAGATATGTCGGGGCAGCTCATATAACAGTTGGAGCAAAGTTCCAATTTCAGTGCACATCAGAATCACAACACTGTATTTGCAGCTCCTAGCATTGGCCATTCATATCCCACTGAGAGTAATCACAATTGTGCGAGGAGTAGCATAATCACGATGTTCACAGAGCCATATACCCTGGAAATAAAAAATAGAATGATCAAGATTAGGTATCAAATATAATGCCGAGGTTGGGCCCCGAGTACTAGCAGGTGTTACCCAAACTTTCCACATGAGAGGCGGGTGTTGGAAATAGAATTAGATCAGATAACTGATTTGGTAAAATAAAATCATGGCAAATGTCACTCGGATATGGACATAGGTGTCATAGTACGACTTGGGTTCAGGTGTTCGACTCGATGATAAAATTAAGAACGCAGACGCCTGAATAACATTTGGTTGCTGCTAATATTGATAGTATGTCTTGGCTCGTTGACACCCAAAAGAAAACATACTGCACATACTTAAGAGTGAACTGCAAACTTATATATGGCATAGATGGGACATTGGGTCTTATGCACTAAACAGACCCAGGTGTTAGTAACAAAATTGGATTCAGGTCATGATTTGGCAAAAAAAAACATGGCAAATGTTACTCGGATATGAACATAGGAGACGTAGTACGACTCGGGTTCAAGTGTTCGACTCAGACGATAAAATTTAGAACACAGATGCCTGAATAACATCTGGTTGCTGCTAATACTGACATTATGTCTTGGGTGGTTGACACCCAAATGAAACATGCTGCACAGACTTAAGAGTCAAGTTTAAACTCATATATGGAATAGATGGATACTGTTCTTATGCACTGAATAGACCACTTCCTATAGTTCTGTTACAAATATATCATTTATCGAAAAACCAAGTATTCTACTGTATGTTCAGTCGAGCCTATAAAGAAAATCTAACCTTAAATACTGAGAGTAGATGCATCTAAGATGATTATACTACAGTATCAGTAACCGTGTACCAAAAGAGGGCCCATTTTTGTGAGTAAAATGTCTTTACGCACCTGCCAAGTTCCCATGTTGAGACGCCCGTCAGTGATAGGAATTCTGAAGACAAAGGAAAAATGTCACTAATTTGTTTTGGACGAAGTCACTCATATTTTGTAAAAGAGAAACATTAGGGAGGGAGGGCATACGTCAAGGCACAGCCAAACATTGATGATTTGATATGTGCTGGCATGTCATCAGATCCTGCAATCAGAATCTGAGTATTAGTGGGTGATTTAATCATGTAAATTTTGGTTTCTGCTTATCAAGTCAAGAAACAGCTCAGGCAGTCTTGTAATTCATTTGCAAGATCTGAATAATTTTGAAAATACAGAATGGAGAGTAAAGACTAGACTTCAGTCTTAGAGAACTAATGGAGCATTGCTGAAGGTGCAGCAGTATACATGACGATATAATTTAAATAAGAACACTGTAACAAGGAAGATCAACGGCCAGCCATATCAGGGTTCAGAACCTAACCTTCAATGGTGTGCCTCCATGGAGCAGATGGACCCTAATTACAATCAGACAGAGATCAGGAGACCAATCTAATGAGATATCGTTGAACAGAAAAAGAAAGGGAAATATCACATCGTTCACCTCTGGGACAATTCGACTAAGGAATGTTTCAGTGTCAGTTTGGACATCGGGGTCGTAGTTCTCATTAAGAGTGAGTGAAGCGCTCGTGTGGTGCACTGCAGAGCATATATAAACCTTTCACTATTCTGAAAAACAATGGAAACTGCATTCTGAATTTCTGATAACATACCATCATCAGATACTCACTTCACTCAAAACTAAACCAGTGACACCATAAGTTCTGCGGATACATTCTAACATCAGGAATTTCAAGTTCTGCTGTCAATTAACTGTACATTTTGTGCACTCAATTTTTTTTTTCATTCCTGCAGTTCAGAAACCACTTGAAACCTTCAGTATCTAGCTGCTAATTTGACCTACGCACAGACAAGAACCCTTACAGCGGAGCAAATTGCTTTATACAGTCGCAAATTGGTCCAAGTGTCACTACTCCCTAACATGTGGTCTGAGGTCCACTTGTAAACCCAAATGTGATGATTTCCCAATTCTAATTGGAGCAATTCTTATAGTTCCAAGATAATTTACTCATTGTTAAAAGCTTTGAAATCTGGTTTCAGAACAGAGCTTCCAATGCAAAACAACATTTACCCAGCCGGACGGCTCTGACACTGAGTGAGCAGCGCCATAAAACTTACTGATAATTTTAAGAAACGACACAGGATTGTGCCTCCCTGATTGTCTACAACAACAACAACAACAAAAAGAACATAAAACTGCATCACGTACAGAAGAGATGCGCCAGGCCGCACTTGAACTCGGAGAGGTCGCTCCTGATCGCGTGCATGATCTGCAAAACAGCCAAGAAGCAATCCACCGTCACCAATTTACTACCCATACCAAAGACACAGAGGCATGGCAGTGGCAAAGCTGTAGGAACGAGAGGGGAGGGCGGGCGCACCTTGTGAGTGATGATGTGGCAGCCGCGGCGCTGCGGCGGGATGACGACCGTCCTCTGGGCCCAGCGGGGGGCGGCCACGGGCGCCGCGGAGGGGGAGGCGGAGGCGGCGGCGAGCTCGCACCGAACGGCGGCCCGCGCGGCGCGGCGCGGCCGGGCGGAGGAGCCGGCGCCGGTGGGCAGGCAGAGGGGGAGGAGGACGGGCGGCGCCAGCGCCGGGGCGGTCGCTGCCGCGTGCATGGTCGGACCTGGCGGCGGCGGCCAGGGAATCGGGAGGCGGGGAGTGGCGCGAGAGAGCGTGTGGCGGCCTGCAGCGCAGCGGTTGATTTTCTTTTCTTGTCTTGTCCCTTGGTTTGTGTGGGTCTGAATTTTATGTCTCGAATTTTATTGCTGGGTGAATTTGTTCCTATTTCTTTCATGAAAAGCATCCACTGTAAAATCTATTTTGCCCACTCAAAAAAAAAATCTATTTTGCAATGTCCAGTGGAAAATGATACTTGCAGTGGTGGTGCGCGAAAAATGCGTCCGGTTTTTGTATCATGATGTATTTTCATCAATCGTCATCTCATTTCTTTTGCTGAGTAAATCAGCCAGCCTATTTGTAAATGTCAAAAGAATATTTTATTTTTCTTTTATTTTCTGTTATAATATCTCATATTATGAGACGGAGAGAGTATAATATGTGCTTATATCTAAAAACTTCTCCGAGAACCAAAGAATACCTTGAATATAAAAGCCACACGACAATTAAAAAAAAGGCGCAGTCAAAAGCATCACTTCAGATAGAGTGCAGTCCAATTCCCCATAGCAGCACAACTCGACCACCACCTCGCCGGGATAATTCACCAGTCTATTTCTAATCATGGACACATCGAAAATCATGCTCACAAACACAATTAAGGTTAAAATGGCTAGGATCAAGATATCTCTAACCAAACTCAAAAGATTTCCTTTCAAATTCCTCTGCAAACCTTAACTCCTCACATATGAGGAGTTAAAAATGTGTGAAGCTAACGAACTCTCGAGTTTAACTCCTCAAATCTAGATTGTGGACGAACACCTCATTCAAAACTCAAATTTGAAAGTATACTTTTAATAATTATATACTTTTAGTTATGAACTGTGATGATGTAGTGATGCCCGACGCTCGGCAGCGAGTCGCACCTCGGTGGTGCGGTCCTCTACCACCGCCAGCGGGTCAGTGAGGAGGGTGTCAACGTGCACGATAGTGAGCTGCACCTCGGTGGCTTGGTGCTCCTCCTCCCACGTTGGAGGGGCACCACGACATCGTGTTGTGCACCTTTGTGTTGGTATGGGATTGCTTCCCCTCACCTTCCTCCTCTTCCCTTCATCCTTCTTCTCCGGCGGTTTGACACCGGAGTGGGGCTCCTCCTCCTCCGACTCCTTCATTGCGTCGTCGGCACCTCTCACGACCACCAGTGGGTGGTGTTGGCATGAGTAGGCATAGCGGTGGGTGGGGAGCAGCCTCACCATGGCGAAAACAGGCGACGACAACGGCAGATCGAGCGGTGGCGGTGATTCGAGCGACATTGGTGCCAAATCAAGCGGCTGCACTTTTGGGCAACGGTGATTTTGGTCTGGATTGTGACAACTTTTGGGGGAAATGGGTGGCAATGAGGAAGACCTAGGGTTTGGGTGAGCAGCTGGTAAGAATTTATTGCGGCGGGATGTCAATCGGTCGCCGCGGCAGCGATTCTGTCGTTTTATGCAACAAGAAGAGCTAGCTTGGGATTTGAGGAGAAAGTGGCGCTCCTCTCTCAAATTTGATCCAAAAGGAACCTTTTGAGACTTAAATCCTCAAATTTCTGAGAAGTTATAGGTTTGAGGCTTCGCTTAGGTTTGATTAACTCCTCAAAATATGCCAATTTGGGGAGTTAAATGGAATTTGAGAGTTTGGTTAGAGATACTCTTAGAGAGCTTAATTAAATGACATTTCGTGGCATGTGATGAAATGGGCCATTATTAGTAAGTTGGGTTGTAAATAATTAAGATCATTCCATATAAATTGGGTTGACTCCTGGTTGAAACAAGACAAATCATCTCCACTCGCACAGCTGAGACAACTTCCATTCCACAAAGCACACGTACACCACATCACTCTTTTCACGGCGCATCCATAAGCTCCATGACCTTCTTCACGCTCGGCCGATCCATCATGCCATCAACCCACGCCTTCACACGCGGATACGCATCGAGCACCGACGAGCAGGGGCTGGCCAGCAGGTAGTGAGCCATGGGGCAATGGCTGAGGTCCGCCAGGCTGATGAAATCTCCGGCCAAGTATTTGAACCTGGACAGACGCTCCTCGTAGACTCCGAGGGTCACCTTCAGCTTCTCCAGGTTCTCCTTGACGACCCTCTCGTCGGCTGTCCCGCCCATGAACATGGGCACGACGAAGCACTGGAAGGTGATCGCCGACATGGCCCTGTCGAAGTTGTGGGACTCTGCTTCCAGCCACGCGTCCACCATCGTCGATTTGGAGAGGCTATTTTCTCGGAGTAGATCGGATGCGCCTTTGCGGAGTACGTACCTCGAAATCGCACGCGACTCTGGGATGACAACATATGTACAAAATATAAATCATCTGAATAATGTTTGTGCAGAGCAATTTGCTCAGTCTATAGCTAGCACAAAGACGTTGTTTCCTTCAGGCTTTTCCTTGTGTTTGTGTGTCGATACGAGATATAAATAAATCTGAATGAATATTTGTTCTCTCACCGAAAAGGATGAGATCGCCGTCCTGGAAAGCCGGGACCTGACCAAAGGGCTGCAAGGTAAATACAAATATGAGCAGTTGATTATGATCCACCGTTCTTGTTAGGGGTATAAATATAATCAGACGTCTTAATCATGGTTAGCTAGACTTTCTGAATCTGAACCTGTACGCGGCCTAGCAACCATCACCCAAGATCTCAGCAAGGCAAGGTGTTATTCTTACTTGCTACCTTGTTTGTTAATCTGAGGGTGCTCGTTGTCGAAAGAGAAATCTCAATCGGCTGCTAGAATAACTGAAGAAGAAGAAGAAGAAGAAGAAGAAGAAGAAGAAGAAGAAGAAGAAGAAGAAGAAGAAGAAGAAGAAGAAGAAGAAGAAGAAGAGGTGAGCGGCACGTACAGTGCGGGCGAGATGCGCGGGGCCCTTGTGGTCGCCGGCGGGGAGGTGGACGTGCACCAGCTCGTACTCGGCGCCGACCTCCTCCAGGCACACCAGCACCCGTGCCACGCAGGTGGACCTCGCCGGCCCGAACACCTTCACCTTCACCTCCGTCCCCATGGATCTCCCCTCCCCTCCCCTCCCGTGATTGCACAAGTCAAAGGTGGCGGCTGGACAGACAGCTGCATTTCTATACAGCTGCTTCGCAGAAAGTTCAAGCAGTAGACCGGCGATCTGAGAAGTCCAACATATGGGTGGTGCGTTGAGCAGCAGACCGGGTCGTTTTTCTATAGTTTTTTTTAACTTGGTGAAATAAAAAAATGTTTTTGGTTTAAAAAATCATGAATTAGAAAATCAGTTCACGAACTAGAAAAAAATCAAGAATTGAAAAAAAACTTCATGAATTCAAAAATGTTCGCACATATGAGAAAAGTAAACATATATGAATTTTTTTCATGAATTTCAAAAAGTTCAAGAACTTGAATAAAAAGTTCACGCATTTGAAAAACATTCATGGATTTTTAAAAAGTCCCCACATTTCAAAAATGTTCACAATTCAAAAAAGGTTCACGAACTTGAATAAAAGTTCATGCATCTGAAAAACATCCATGGATTTGAGAAAACTTCACGGATTAAAAAAAATTCTGTGCATTTGAAAATCATTCACAATTCAAGAAAATTTCAAGAACTTAGATAAAAAGTCCGTGCATTTGAAAAATGTTCATGGATATTAAAAAGAACACATATTTGAAAAAAAAACTAGTGCACTTGAAATAAGTTCCTGAACTTATGTAGAATGTTCAGGAATTTTATAAAACATTCACGAATTCAAAACAAGTTCGCGAATTTGGGAAAAAGTGTCCGAATTCCAATTTAATAGCCAGTAGGCCTCTGGATGGTTAGACGAGAGTGATGGGTCGCTAGTTAAGCAAATTGTTCTTGCCATTTTTGCAATTTAATTTTGTGCTACTCTTAATGGGCAATTAATGTGCACAAAACTTGAATTTGGAATTGCTAGCAGCCTATACACATGCATGGCATCTGTACACTAATTAAAGTGCTTCACTGTTGTGGAATCAATAACTATGAGTGACCATCAAGTAAATCCTGCATCACCTGAAATTTTAGTTCGCCATATATGCAGGTCTTGGGAAGAATAATGGATGCGGAGGGCAAGCAGATGGAGACCCTAACAGGCCTTGCTTCACAAATCTGCATTATCATGTCTGAAGGCATTCCTCATGTTCTCGACTCATTTCCAGATGACGGAGCATTTGTTAACAAAATGGTGGGTGAACTCAACTCCCACAAAAAACCGAGTCTAGATGAATTTCCAGCTATGAGAAGGTTGCTGGTTGAGCGAGTAAATTGCATAAAACCATCACTTTGAGGACTAGGTTTGCGAAAAACACTAGGATACAGAATCGCCGCAGAAAGCACCACGTCTAGCGTAATTCTTTTGGAAAACCACTGATCGGCAGATCGGGCTGAGTTAAGTGAGTTTATGACAACTGGGGCCCGTTTTTCGTCTACGTGGCACTCCAGGCCGTCCCGACAGCCGGCAGACGGCGTTAGACGGCGCCGTTCGGTCCTAGCAGTCAAAAGCGCCAACCGTTACTCCTTCTCCACTCTGCTCGCTCGCTCTCTTCTCGCTCTCGCTCTGTTCTTGGTCGCCGCACCCGTCGCCGCCGCGCCGCGCCGCCGCCGCAGCGCCATGGTGTCGTGGAGTGATGGGTCGGATAGCAGCAAGCACACCAAGCAGTACATGAGCTCAGATTCCGACGACGGCACCATTAAGGTCAGTTCTCAGAGTTAGGGTTAGGGTTTGATATTTGGGGATTTCTGGAATGAGCTTCTTTTCAATCATTGGACCAAATCTCTGTCATTCCTTTGCACTCCAGGTTCCTGCTAGCACCGAAGACTCAGATTTCGAGGGCCCTGAGACAGATATGTATGTTTTGTGCCATGGACACGGGAAGGAAGCAGAAAGGCGTGTTGCTTTCGAAGGGATTCACACTGGCAGGAGGTTTCTTTGTTGTGCAGAGAAGGTATGGTTCCAGCTGAACTAATTGGAAGTTGTGGATTTACCAAACAGATATGTCATTTGTTTACCATGGATATGTACTGTGGAAGCAGTCATTGTATTATATTGTGAGGTTAGGACAGTGGATGCAGTCATTGTTTACTGTGGAAGCAGGCATTGTATTATACTGTGAAGTTTGGACAGTGGATTCATTAATTGTTTACTCTGCCAGCATTGTTTAGTCTGGTTCTGGCAACATTGTTTAGTTAGGTCATTTTGTTAACTCTGTCAGGTTAGCATATTTTAAGAGAGTAGATGCATGGGTTGGCATACCAGCATTTTTTAGTTTGGATCTACCATGTTAGCTTATTTTAGGACAGAATATTCATGGGTTAGCACACCCGCATTGTTTACTTAGTAGTTATTTACTTTAGAGCATGATCTGAATTTTAGTATAAAGTAATCTAGCCTATCATTGTAAGCAAGTCACTGTTATGTAATTCATTTTGTTAATACTCTTTTTCCAGGAGGGTAAAAACTGTGGACTAGTAGAATGGATTGATCCATCTTGGCCCACTACCCTTGAGAATGCACTGTCCAAGTTGTGGTCTATGTATGAACAGAGTAAGATGGACAGGAATGAGGAATGTCTGATGCATTCATTTACTGTTCATGACCCGACACAAGAGAAGAAGAAACTCCAGGCCAGCTATGAGAAGTTGGTTGAAGATGTCAATGCACTTATGGATGCCCAGGAGCAGAAGGCAATGATAGAAAGGAAAGATGCTGAAACAACCAAGTTGCAGGAGAAGTATGACACTTTGAAGAACATAGCAGGTGCTCAAGGTACTGTCATTAGGAACATGAAGTTGAAGCTAGCTGAAGAGAAGAAAAATTTGCAGATCCACATTGATGAGCTCAAGAAGACAGTTGAAGAGAGCAATGTGAAGCTGGAGGGGATCAAGGCCATCATAAATGGATAAGCAGTGCAAGAGAAGAATGGGCAATATCATTTGGCATTTGCTGACCTTTTGCAGGGTGTGGTTTGGCATTTGTTGTAATGATAGTAGTTTAAATTCTATTAACTATGAGTACTCCTGAACTATGGATATGTAATCTTAAGTAAGATGTTTGCATTTGAACTAGTGGTGAATGTGGTGCTATTTGAACTAGTGCTGAATGTCAAACTATGATTATGTATGGATTTGAACTAGTGCTGAATTTGGTGGTATTTAGAGCTGGTTAATGTTATCTTAAGTAATCTGTTTGCAAATGATGATTTTTGCTTTAGTATGTTCCTGTTCAACTGATGATTCTGAGTTAAGTAGGGTCAATTAGGTTTGTTTTTGGCTTTTTATCGACGCCGAGGCATCAAGTAGGCCAAGTTAGGGTTTTTGGCTTTTTATCGACGCCGAGGCATCAAGTAGGCCAAGTTAGGGTTTTTGGCTTTTTATCAACGCCGAGGCATCAAGTAGGACAAATTAGGGTTTTTGGCTTTTTATCAACGCCAAGGCATCAAGTAGGCCAAGTTAGGGTTTTTGGCTCTTTATCGACGCTGAGGCATCAAGTAGGCCAAGTTAGGGTTTTTGGCTCCTTACCGACGCCGAGGCATCAAGTAGGCCAAGTTAGGGTTTTTGGCTCTTTATCGACGCCGAGGCATCAAGTAGGCCAAGTTAGGGTTTTTGGCTCTTTATCGACGCCGAGGCAGTTTTCGGCTTTTTATCGACGCCGAGGCATCAAGTAGGCCAAGTTAGGGTTTTTGGCCTTTTATCGACACTGAGGCATCAAGTAGGCCAAGTTAGGTTTTTTGGCTCTTTATCGACGCCGAGGCATCAAGTAGGGTCAAGTGATGGGTTTTTGGCTTTTTGTCGACGTCGAGGCATCAAGTAGGCCAAGTGATGGGTTTTTGGCTTTTTATCGACGTCGAGGCATCAAGTAGGCATCAAGACTATCACAGCATCAAGATTATCACAACATCAGCAGTACTACTAGAATGCCATAGTTTGACACAAATTGATCATAACAGTTGAGCATCACAAGACTACTAGAATTCCAAAGTTTGATACAACATCAACACAACCAAATCACCATCAACACTGGAGTAGCATAACTGGAGTAGCAGAACAACACAACATAGTTTCACAACACAACCAAAATGCCATAGTTTGATAAGACATCAACACAACCAAATCATCACCATTTTGCACCAGAGGCAGTCAAGTAATCCTTCATTCTGTTGCTGGGCTTCCTGACTCTCTAGGAACCATCACTTGGTCTTGGAGGCATGAAAGCTAACCTTGGTCCCTTTGCAGCAGCTGATGAAGATCTGGTTGCGGGTGCCTTACCCTTGGGAGCAGCTGGTGCCTTACTCTTGGGAGCAGATGATGAAGATTTACTAGCTGCTGCCTTACCCTTGGGAGCAGCTAGAGCAGTAGCAGATGTTGCCCTCCTTGCTGGAGCTGGACTGGCAGCAGATGTTGCCCTCCTTGATGATCCACCAGCAGTGGCAGTAGCAGAGGCTGCAGTCCTTGCTGGAGCTGGACTGGCAGTAGCAGAGGTTGCAGTCCTTGCTGGTGCTGGTGTGATTCTACTATCAGGTGGGTAAGAGCTGGTGCTTGGCTGCAAGGAAACAAGTAGTTTAATATTAGTAAGCAACAAAGTAACAACAAATTTAGTCTTTCTCATAGCAGAGTGGTTACCTGATGTTTGTTCTTTCTCATAGCAAGTGCAGGCTTTAGAGCATCATGGCAATTGGTGTACCTATGGCCCACCTTTTACAATTGGAGCAGGTAATTGAGGCCATTCTTGAAGTGTCTTTGGGAGGTGGCTTCTCAAATTGGCCCTTTCTCCTCTTAGTCTGTGCTCTGCCCTTGTGTTCTTTGAAAATAGGAGCCTCAGTGTCCAAACTATCTGTCCTTGGCCACATGTCAGGGCCAGGTACATGATATATTATAGGACTGTAAGCTGCCAGGTACATAGGTTTTTTGAAGAAATCATGAACAAAGTCCTCTGGCTGAAGCTTAGCCTTGTGTATAGCAAAAACAGCATGATTGCAAGGAACTGCTGTCATATCCCACTTCTTACAACCACAAGTCCTTTGTGCTAGGTTGACAGCATATGTTCTCTCCTCACTAGTAACTTGGAAAAGGTTGGGGCCAGCCATCAATGATGGGCAGTTTCTAGACCACTTCTTTGCGTCCTCCAATTTCTCTGCATATGTTGGACAAATCTCCCATCTGACAGTCTGAGTCTTGGTTCTATTTGTATTAAACTTGACCATTAATTTTGTTCTAATTCCATCAACCATGGTCCTTATTGGCTTAGCCCTGACATCTAGAACCCACTTGTTGAAAACCTCACTTAAGTTGTTAACTACTAAGTCTGTTTTGCAATTTGTGTCCATGGCATGTCTGGCCCAAGTGTGCTTTGGGATTTTACTAAGCCAAGCCCATGCTGCCTCACACTCTCTCTTCAACTCATCCATTGCAACGTTATAACCATGTTCAGTGTATGAGTAACTTGCTTCATCCACGTATTTCTTTAATTCTGGCCCTCTAAACCCAACATTTTGAAAGTTCTGGTAAATGTGTCTGAGGAAAAACCTTTGTGGACAATTGGGAAAGACTCTGTTTATGGCTTTAAGCAGGCCCTGTGTGAATTTAAGTAAAGCTAACTTAGTGACTACACTTAAATGATTGTGTAACTACTAGAAAGAACTAAATGATTGTGTATAGAAAGTAGCTACACCTAAATGCAAGTAACTACTAGAAAGAACTAAATGAAAGCTAGCACAAGTGGATTTCATTACCTTCTACCTATCAGAAATTATTGTGTAGTTGCCAAACTTCCCAGATTGGCCACCTAGTGCTACCTTCAGCTGATACAAAAACCAAGTCCAGGAATCTGTGTCCTCCTTATCAACAATTCCAAAAGCAATGGAAAATATATTATTGTTCCCATATCTTCCAGTAGCAGCAAGGATCTGTTGACTAGTAGTGAGCTTTATGAAGCATCCATCCAGACCTATAACAAGTTAACACATTAGGCAAACTATTTGAAAACACACATTATTCAAACACACATTAGATACCAAGGAATTACCTATGAATGGTCTGCAGCCACTCAGAAACCCTTCTTTGCATCCATTTAGGCAATAGAATAATCCATGAAACCTAGGGTTTGTGCTTGGATGCTCCCTCAAATATCTTGTTGTCACTATACACCTTGAACCTGGATTAGTATCTAGCACAACCTGCAAATAATCCCTAATCCTGGTGTACTGGGCCTTCTGATCTCCTAACACAACATTCTTTGCTGCCTTCTTAGCCCTGTATGCCATGTGGGTTGATATTTCCACTCCATACTTGCTCTTTGCAGTGTTAATTATAGTAGTGATTGTTCTGCATGGGTCATTTCTGATTGCTTCCTCACAAAACTTTGCAACCCACTTAGCAGTAACTTTTGTGTTCTCTGACACAGAAGGACAAGTGTGCACCACATACTACTTCCTTATGGTAAAAGTCTTCTCATTTGCAATCTGAGAAGCTGCTATATAAAAAGGGCATGTCTCATCTATGCATTATGCTATAACCTTGTCACTGCAATTTCTATGGTACTCATAGTTCATGTTCTATGCAATGTGCATTGTTTGAAGTGCATTCCTGCTACCTCTTGAGCTTGCGTTGGTTTTCCCCGAAGAGGAAGGGATGATGCAGCAAAGTATCGTAAGTATTTCCCTCAGTTTTTGAGAACGAAGGTATCAATCCAGTAGGAGGCCACACTCAAGTCCCTCGTACCTGCACAAAACGATAGCTACTCACAACCGACGCGATTAGGGGTTGTCAATCCCTTCACGGTCACTTACGAGAGTGAGATCTGATAGCTATAATATTTTTGGTATTTTTGGTATAAAGATGCAAAGTGAAAAGTAAAGGCAAAGTAAAAAAGAAAAGCAAGATTAAAGTGATGGAGATTGATATGATGAGAATAGACCCGGGGGCCATAGGTTTCACTAGTGGCTTCTCTCAAGAGCATAAGTATTCGACGGTGGGTGAACAAATTACTGTTGAGCAATTGACAGAATTGAGCATAGTTATGAGAATATCTAGGCATGATCATGTATATAGGCATCACGTCTGTGACAAGTAGATCGAAACAATTCTGCATCTACTACTATTACTCCACTCATCGACCGCTATCCAGCATGCATCTAGAGTATTAAGTTAAAAAGAGAGTAACGCCTTAAGCAAGATGACATGATGTAGAGAGAGAAATTCATGCAATATGAAATAAACCCCATCTTGTTATCCTCCATGGCAACGATGCAATACGTGCCTTGCTGTCCCTTCTGTCACTGGGAAAGGACACCGCAAGATCGAACCCAAAGCTAAGCACTTCTCCCATGACAAGAACTACCAATCTAGTTGGCCAAACCAAACGGATAATTCGAAGAGACTTGCAAAGATAACCAATCATACATAAAAGAATTTAGAGAAGATTCAAATATTATTCATAGATAGACTTGATCATAAACCCACAATTCATCGTCTCAACAAACACACCGCAAAAAGAAGATTACATCGAATAGATCTCCATAAGAGAGGGGGAGAACTTTGTATTGAGATCCAAAAAGAGAGAAGAAGCCATCTAGCTACTAACTATGGACCCGAAGGTCTGAGGTAAACTACTCACACTTCATCGGAGAGGCTATGATGATGTAGAAGCCCTCTGTGATGACTACTACGTCTCAAGCTAGCGTTGGTTTTCCCCGAAGAGGAGGGGGTGATGCAGCAGTGGCGTAAGTATTTCCCTCAGTTTTTGAGAACCAAGGTATCAATCCAGTAGGAGGTCACGCGCAAGTCCCTCGTACCTGCACAAAACGGTAGCAACTCGCAACCAACGCTTAGGGGTTGTCAATCCCTTCACGGTCACTTACGAGAGTGAGATCCGATAGAGATAATATTTTTGGTATTTTTGGTATAAAGATGCAAAGTGAAAAGTAAAAGCAAAATAAGTAAAATAAAGTAATGGAGATTGATATGATGAGAATAGACCCGGGGGCCATAGGTTTCACTAGTGGCTTCTCTCAAGAGCATAGATATTCTACGGTGGGTGAACAAATTACTGTTGAGCAAGTATATAGGCATCACGTCCGTGACAAGTAGACCGACTCCTGCCTGCATCTACTACTATTACTCCACTCATCGACCGCTATCCAGCATGCATCTAGAGTATTAAGTTAAAAACAGAGTAATGCCTTAAGCAAGATGACATGATGTAGAGGAATAAATTCATGCAATATGATAAATACCCCATCTTGTTATCCTCGATGGCAACAATACAATACGTGCCTTGCAACTCTTTCTGTCACTGAGTAAGGACACCGCAAGATTGAACCCAAAGCTAAGCACTTCTCCCATTGCAAGAACTACCAATCTAGTTGGCCAAACCAAACGGATAATTCGAAGAGACTTGCAAAGATAACTCAATCATACATAAAAGAATTCAGAGAAGATTCAAATATTATTCATAGATAAGTTGGATCATAAACCCACAATTCATCGGTCTCAACAAACACACCGCAAAAAGAAGATTACATCGAATAGATCTCCACGAGAGAGGGGAGAACATTGTATTGAGATCCAAAAAGAGAGAAGAAGCCATCTAGCTACTAGCTATGGACCCGAAGGTCTGAAGTAAACTACTCACACTTCATCGGAAGGGCTATGGTGTTCATGTAGAAGCCCTCCGTGATGGATGCCCTCTCCGGCGGAGCTCCAGAACAGCCCCCAAGATGGGATCTCGTGGATACAGGAAGTTGCGGCGGTGGAATTAGGTTTTTGGCTCCCTCCTTGGTCTAATGGGGGTACGTAGGTATATATAGGAGGAAGGAGCACGTCGGTGGAGCTTCGAGGGGCCCACGAGGCAGGGGGGCATGCCCAGGGGGGCGCCCTCCACCCTCGTGACCTCCCCGGAAACTTCTTGGAGTAGGGTCCAAGTCTCCTGGATCACGTTCGGTGAGAATATCACGTTCCCGAAGGTTTCATTCCGTTTGGACTCCGTTTGATATTCTGTTTCCTCGAAATACTGAAATAGGCAAAAAACAGCAATTCTGGGCTGGGCCTCCGGTTAATAGGTTAGTCCCAAAAATAATATAAAAGTGGAAAATAAAGCCCAATATAGTCCAAAACAGTAGATAAAGTAGCATGGAGCAATCAAAAATTATAGATACGTTGGAGACGTATCAGGCATCCCCAAGCTTAATTCCTGCTCGTCCTCGAGTAGGTAAATGATAAAAAGAGAATTTTTGATGCGGAGTGATACTTTGGCATAATTTCAATGTAAATCTACTTTATCATGGTATGAATATTCAGATCCGAAAGGTTCAAGACAAAAGTTCATATTGACATAAAAAATTATAATACTTCAAGCATACTAATCAAACAATTATGTCATCTCAAAATAACATGGCCAAAGGAAGTTCATCCCTACAAAATCATATAGTTAGGCTATGCTTCATTTTCGTCACACAAAGATGTTCCCAACTTCTATACCCCCGATGACAAGCCAAGCAATTGTTTCATACTCAAATAATCTCAAACTTTTTCAACCTTCACGCAATACATGAGCGCGATCCATGGACATAGCACTATGGGTGGTATAGAATATGATGATGGGGATTGTGTGGAGAAGACAAAAAAGGAGAAAGTCTCACATCAACGAGGCTAATCAATGAGCTATGGAGATGCCCGTCAATTGATGTTAATGCAAGGATTAGGGATTGCCATGCAACGGATGCACTAGAGCTAAGAATGCTCAACAAAAGAAAACTAGTGGGTGTGCATCCAACTTGCTTGCTCATGAAGACCTAGGGCATTTTGAGGAAGCCCATCGTTGGAATATACAAGCCAAGTTCTATAATGAAAAATTCCCACTAGTATGAACAAGACAACTTATGAGACTCACTATATGAAAATCATGGTGCTACTTTGAAGCACAATATATGAGACTCACTACATGAAGAACAGGGTGCTACTTTGAAGCACAAGTGTGGAAAAAGAGATAGTAGCATTGCCCTTTTTATTTTCTCTTTTTTTGGGCCTTTCTTTTTTTCTTTTTGGCCTTTCTCTCTCTTTTTTTGATTGGGTAATGCTCTAATAATGATGATCATCACACTTCTATTGATTACAACATAATGATTACAACTCGATACTAGAACAAGATATGACTCTATATGAATGCCTCCGGCGGTGTATCGGGATGGTGCAATGAATCAAGAGTGACATGTATGAAAAATAATGCATGGTGGCTTTGCCACAAATACGATGTCAACTACAAGATCATGCAATGGCAATATGACAAAAGTAAAGCATGTCATGATGATGATGATGGTGGTGGAAGTTGCATGGCAATATATCTCGGAATGGCTATGGAAATGCCATGATAGGTAGGTATGGTGGTTGTTTTGAGGAAGATATAGAGAGGTTTATGTGTGAAAGAGTGTATCATATCACGGGGTTTGGATGCACCGGCGAAATTTGCACCAACTCTCAATGTGAGAAAGGGCAATGCATGGTACCGAAGAGGCTAGCAAATGGCGGAAAGGTAAAAGTGCGTATAATCCATGGACTCAACATTAGTCAAAATAACTCATATACTTATTGCAAAAATTTAGAAGTCATCAAAAATCAAGTACTACGCGCATGCTCCTAGGGGGGTAGATTGGTAGGAAAAGACCATCGCTCGTCCCCGACCCCCACTCATAAGGATGCACAAGCCAGGTACACTTCATGCTTCAAATTTGTTACACAACTTTAACCATACGTGCATGCTACGGGACTTGCTAACTTCAACACAAGTATTTCTCAAATTCACAACTACTCAACTAGCACGACTATGATATTATCACCTCCATATCTCAAAACAATTATCAAGCATCAAACTTATCTTAGTATTCAACCCACTAAAAAGAAAGTTTCACATATCTTGAATACCAAGTATATTAACATTAAGCAAATTACCATGCTATTAACGACTCTCAAAATAATCTAAGTGAAGCATGAGAGATCAAGTTTCTTTAAAACAAACCACCACCTTGCTCTAAAAGATCTAAGTGAAGCACTAGAGCAAAAATTATCACGCTCAAAACGATATAAGTGAAGCACATAGAGTAAACTATCAAGCTCAAAAGATATAAGTGAAGCACATAGAGTATTCTAACAAATTTCAATTCATACATGGCTCTCTCAAAAGGTGTGTACAACAAGGATGATTGTGGTAGACTAACAAGCAAAGACACAAATAATACAAGACGCTCCAAGCAAAACACATATCATGTGGTGAATAAAAATATAGCTCCAAGTAAATTACCGATGGAAGTGGACGAAAGAGGGGATGCCTTCCGGGGCATCCCCAAGCTTTGACTTTTTGGTGTCCTTGGATTATCTTGGGGGTGCCATGGGCATACCCAAGCTTAGGCTCTTGCCACTCCTTGTTCCGTAGTCCATCAAAAGAATTCACCCAAAACTTGAAAACTTCACAACACAAAACTCAATAGAAATCTCGTGAGCTCCGTTAGAGAAAGAAAACAAAAGACTACTTTAAGGTACTGTAGTGAACTTGTTCTTTATTTGTATTGGTGTTAAACCTACTGTATTCCAACTTCTCTATGGTTTATAAACTATTTTACTAGCCATAGATTCATCAAAATAAGCAAACAACACACGCAAAACAGAATCTGTCAAAAACAGAACAGTCTGTAGTAATCTGTTACTAACGCAAACTTCTGGAACCCAAAAAATTCTACCAAAATTAGACGACCTGGGAAATTTGTTTATTGATCATCAGCAATTGGAATCACTATTTTATCACGTTCTGGTGTTTTTTGACAATTCGGGCACTGAGCGCAAAGATTCTGGAAATTACAGCAAGATCAAATAACTATCTTCCAAGAAGATCTAATAGGTTTAACTTGGCACAAACACTAATTAAAAGATAAAACCACATCTAAACAGAATCTAGATGGATTATTTATTCCTAAACAAAACCAAAAACAAAAACACAAAATAAAATTGGGTTGCCTCCCAACAAGCGCTATCGTTTAACGCCCCTAGCTAGGCATAAAAGCAAAGATAGATCTAGGTATTGCCATCTTTGGTAGGCAATCCATAAGTGGCTCTCATGATAGATTCATATGGTAATTTTATTTTCTTTCTAGGAAAGTGTTCCATGCCCTTCTTTAAGATAAATTGGAATTTAATATTCCCTTCCTTCATATCAATAATTGCACTAGTCGTTCTAAGGAAAGGTCTACCAAGAATAATAGGACATGAAGGATTGCAATCTATATCAAGAACGATAAAATCTACGGGCACATAATTCCTATTTGCAACAATAATAACATCATTAATTCTTCCCATAGGCTTTTTAATAGTGGAATCCGCAAGATGCAAGTTTAGAGAGCAATCATCAAAGTCACGGAAATCTAGCAAATCACACAAAGCTTTGGGGATAGTAGAGACACTAGCACCCAAATCACACAAAGCATGAAACTCATAATTTTTAATTTTAATATTAATTGTAGGTTCCCACTCATCATGGAGTTTTCTAGGGATAGAAACTTTCAACTCAAGCTTTTCTTCATAAGATTGCATTAAGGCGTCAACAATGTGTTCGGTAAAGGCCTTATTTCGACTATAAGCATGAGGAGAATTTAACACGGATTGTAACAAGGAAATACAATCAATTAAAGAGCAATTTTCATAGTTGAATTCCTTGAGATCCAAAATAGTGGGTTTAGAAATATCTAGATTTTTATTTCTTTCAATCCCTTTTTTATCAATTTCATCATCAGGATCTAAAAACTAAGAATTCTTAGAACGCCTTCTAGGTAAGGGAATATCATAATCAGATTCATCAAGATTCACATTGCAAAACAACAATTTAATAGGGGACACATCAATAACTTTTAGATCTTCATCTTGATTCTCATAGTTATTCGGTTTAGCGGCCATCTTATTGACTAAGGTGGCTTGCATATCCGAAATTTCAGCGGTCATTTTTTCAAGATGAGCAATTTGGGCTCTTACACCATCAAATTCTTTGGACATATCATCGAGCTCTTTATTCATATAACTCATAAAAATCTTTTGTTCCTTAAGCTCGTTTCTAAAGAAATTATTATGCTCAAATTGCAAGACCATAAACTTCCTGACATCGTTTTTGATATCCTCTAGCCTTTTAAGGTGAAGATCACCAAAATTAGGTAAGGCCATCGTGACGAACAAGCAAGCAAACTAACACATGAGCAAACAAAAGGCAAAGGGAAAAAGAGGAGGAGATTGGGAAAGAGAGGGCGAATAAAATGGCAAGGGTGAAGTGGGGGAGAGGAAAACGAGAGGCAAATGGCAAATAATGTAATGCGAGAGATAGAGATTGTGATGGGTACTTGGTATGTTGAATTTTGTGTAGGCTTCCCCGGCAACGGCGCCAGAAATGGCTCGTTGACGAGAGAGTAAATCTTGACTTCACTTGGCGTAGGCCTCCCCGGCAACGGCGCCAGAAATGGCTCGTTGACGGGAGAGTAAATCTTGACTTGACTTGGTGTAGGCCTCCCCGGCAACGGCGCTAGAAATCCTTGTTGCTACGTCTCGAGCTAGCGTTGGTTTTCCCCGAAGAGGAGGGGGTGATGCAGCACAGTAGCGTAAGTATTTCCCTCAGTTTTTGAGAACCAAGGTATCAATCCAGTAGGAGGTCACGCGCAAGTCCCTCGTACCTGCACAAAATGGTAGCAACTCGCAACCAACGCTTAGGGGTTGTCAATCCCTTCACGGTCACTTACGAGAGTGAGATCTGATAGAGATAATATTTTTGGTATTTTTGGTATAAAGATGCAAAGTGAAAAGTAAAAGCAAAACAAGTAAAATAAAGTAATGGAGATTGATATGATGAGAATAGACCCGGGGGCCATAGGTTTCACTAGTGGCTTCTCTCAAGAGCATAGATATTCTACGGTGGGTGAAAAAATTACTGTTGAGCAATTAATAGAATTGAGCATAGTTATGAGGTTATCTAGGTATGATCATGTATATAGGCATCACGTCCGTGACAAGTAGACCGACTCCTGCCTGCATCTACTACTATTACTCCACTCATCGACCGCTATCCAACATGCATCTAGAGTATTAAGTGAAAAACAGAGTAATGCCTTAAGCAAGATGACATGATGTAGAGGAATAAATTCATGCAATATGATAAACACCTCATCTTGTTATCCTCGATGGCAACAATACAATACGTGCCTTGCAACTCTTTCTGTCACTGAGTAAGGACACCGCAAGATTGAACCCAAGCTAAGCACTTCTCCCATTGCAAGAACTACCAATCTAGTTGGCCAAACCAAACGGATAATTCGATGAGACTTGCAAAGATAACTCAATCATACATAAAAGAATTCAGAGAAGATTCAAATATTATTCATAGATAAGTTTTCATCGGTCTCAACAAACACACCGCAAAAAGAAGATTACATCGAATAGATCTCCACGAGAGAGGGCGAGAACATTGTATTGAGATCCAAAAAGAGAGAGGAAGCCATCTAGCTACTAGCTATGGACCCGAAGGTCTGAAGTAAACTACTCACACTTCATGGGAAGGGCTATGGTGTTCATGTAGAAGCCCTCCGTGATGGATGCCCTCTCCGGCGGAGCTCCGGAACAGGCCCCAAGATGGGATCTCGTGGATACAGGAAGTTGCGGCGGTGGAATTAGGTTTTTGGCTCCCTCCTTGGTCTAATGGGGGTACGTAGGTATATATAGGAGGAAGGAGCACGTCGGTGGAGCTCCGAGGGGCCCACAAGGCAGGGGGGCGCGCCCAGGGGGGCGCCCTCCACCCTCGTGACCTCCTCGGAAACTTCTTGGAGTAGGGTCCAAGTCTCCTGGATCACGTTCGGTGAGAAGATCACGTTCCCGAAGGTTTCATTACGTTTGGACTCCGTTTGATATTCTGTTTCCTCGAAATACTGAAATAGGCAAAAAAACAGCAATTCTGGGCTGGGCCTCCGGTTAATAGGTTAGTCCCAAAAATAATATAAAAGTGGAAAATAAAGCCCAATATAGTCCAAAACAGTAGATAAAGTATCATGGAGCAATCAAAAATTATAGATACGTTGGAGACGTATCAATGACGGCCCTCTCCGGCGGAGCTACGGAACAGGCCCCAAGATGGGATCTCGTGGATACAGAAAGTTGCGGCGGTGGAATTAGGTTTTTGGCTCCGTATTTGGTCGTTTGGGGGTACGTATGTATATATAGGAGGAAGAAGTACGTCGGTGGAGCTCCGAGGGGCCCACGAGGCAGGGGGCGCGCCCTAGGGGGGGCGCCCCCCCACCCTCGTGACCGCCTCTCTGATGCCTTGGCGTAGGGTCCAAGTCTCCTGGATCACGTTCGGTGAGAAAATCACGTTCCCGAAGGTTTCATTCTGTTTGGACTCCGTTTGATATTCTGTTTCTTCGAAACACTGAAATAGGCAAAAAAACAGCAATTCTGGGCCGGGCCTCCGGTTAATAGGTTAGTCCCAAAAATAATATAAAAGTGGAAAATAAATCCCAATATAGTCCAAAATAGTAGATAATATAGCATGGAGCAATCAAAAATTATAGATACGTTGGAGACGTATCAATTCCTGAACTGGTACACATCAATGAAGCAAAGATGCTTCACAAATTGCTCAGCTCGGTGAGCTCTATTCTCATCATACCATAACTTTTTCTTCATCTTCTTAGCTCTGCTTTTCCTGCCATTGGGCAAAACATATGCCAATGCCTCTGCACCATCATCATCTTCCACACCCAAGTCCATTGGTTTCTTGTCTTGA
Source organism: Triticum urartu (assembly GCF_003073215.2). Taxonomy (NCBI): domain Eukaryota; kingdom Viridiplantae; phylum Streptophyta; class Magnoliopsida; order Poales; family Poaceae; genus Triticum; species Triticum urartu. The sequence goes on from NC_053028.1 coordinate 691,340,315, forward strand.
TCAGAAGATGGTATCCAGTCCTCCTCAAACAACTCCTCTACACTTGCATGTGATCTGCTTGTTGGGCCTTTTCTATGTTTCTTCTCCTTTTTCTTCTTCTGTCCATCTTGCCCTACCTGCTCCAGATTACTCTCTTCCTCCAGAGTACTCTCTTCATCCTCTTCCCCCTCTTCTTCACTTTCAGGCTCATATAGTGCATCCTCCTCCTCTATCTCATACATTTCCTCAACATCTGTGTCCCCTTCAAAATGAAGGAGTGGATCTTCCCTCTGTGTTTTCATCTCCTCAAGCCTAGCAAGGATATCACCATATTCTTCCAAATCATCATCATCACTGTCCTCCTCATTATCCATCACTGCAGCTTTTCTCTTCAAAGAAGTGTCCTTCTCTTTATTTTTCTTATTCTTCCTAAACATTTGAATTTCCTTCCTCCTTGTCTCCTCCATAACCTTTTCAATTTCCATTTGCTCCTCTGAATTGTTTACAGGATTTTCTTCCACTTGTACATAACCTAAAGCAAGTTGCTCCTCCAAATTGTTTGTGCTATGCTGTGTTTGAAACTGTATGGGCATTGGCTCCAGTTCTGCTGCTTCTGAACTTGCTGCTGCTACATGCACATTTCCCGCACTGAACAACACTCCTCCTTCATCTATCTGATATAGTTTGGGCTCTCCAATTTCTTCTAGAGGGATTTGCTGCTCAATAACATTGGAGCTGGTGTTTATAGTTGCAGCATTGGGAGAACTGGCCCTAACAACTGTCACATTCAATATCTTTTGATTTTGCAATGCTATGTTGTCTAGAATTTCCTCAAGCTTGTCATCATCATCTATTTCTTCCATTCCTTCTATACCTAGCCCAGGATCCCTGACATAGTACATGTAATCTTTAAATCCATAACCTTCTTTTTCTATCAATGCTACTAGGTTGTAAAATGTTATGTCTGACATCATCATAGATCTCTCAATATTGTATCTGTCATGGAAATGCATCCTCAATTCCCAAACCTCATCATCCAGACTGCAAATAATATAAAATACATAGCAGTATAAGTGCTTAATTATAACTGAATAACACTAATGAAACAACTCATGTCAGTGCACTAATAAAATCCTTTGTCACTTATAAAGCAGATAATAAGATAACTCATTTAACAGTGAAGCTAACCAAATGTCTAACTTCACTCCAATTAACAGTGTACCTAAAATAAACTGAATAACAAAGCACAAACATGCACTTTTCTAAGTTGATAATATCATAATCATATACTATACCAGGATAACTTTGCTGCTCCACTACAAGAAATATGTCAACTAGTGACCTTCTGTCAGTGACCCTGGAAGAATTGGTCATAAATTTGTGACCATATTAGACCAATTGGTCAAAAGCTGTTCAGGGGGCTCTAAACCCTAACCCATAACAACCATTCTGGTCAGAAAGGTCGTAATTTCATTAGAGGAAATGGTCGTAAAGAAGACAACCCTGGTTCGTGCCTCATTTCTAGCAAATTACGACCAATATGAATGGTCGTTACACTTGAGTTTTAATGCAGTTGTATGATTAGGCGGCCACCTCAGCAGTCTCGCCTATGTGGAGTGCTTAGTTGTCATTTTCGCTTACATGTGTATATTCAACGAGAGCTCGTTTACAGGAGGGACCCACTTGACAGGCGGGATTGAGCCCTAAATTTGTTAGTAAAAAAGATGCGAGGGGGGACTCGAACCCACGACCTCGCGCTATTTAACTTGTTCGCTACCACTGGGCTAGAGAGGGATTGCTGCCCATCTAGCGGAATGGCTCTGTATATTATATAAAACAGCGGTTGTCTCTTGCCAAATCTAATTCATTGACAAGTGGGACCTATTCCAAGGATCGGACAGAGCCAACACTTAGCCAATAATTTCTAGGTCTTCCGACCAGGTGGTGGCGGGCACGGGCAGGGGCGTGGTCGACGGACGAGGGAGGGGCCGGCGGCCGAAGCGGCCAGCAGGGGCGGGGGCGACCGGCGGTAGGGGCAAGAACGGCCTCGCCGCAGTTGACCTTGCCCATGGCATCGCCGCTCACCTTGTCCACGACAGTAAATCGGCGGGGGCGGGGGCGGGGCCGCCAGCGGAAGCAACCGGCGGGGGTGGAGACAGGGCTGGCTGCCAAGCGACCAGCAGGGGCGTGAGCGACCTGCGGTGGTGGGGGTGGGCGTAGGAATGACGCCCACGCAAGGAGAGGCTCGCCGAGCATGGGGGACTCGCCGCCGCCGCAAGCAGACCTCGCCCACGTATGCACTCCTCTCCTCCCCCCTCTCCTCTCCCCCTCTCCTCTCTGTTGATGTCATTGATTTGATGTAGATCTGTTAGGAGAATATCCACACACACACACACTGATTTTATGTAGGTTTGTTGTAAGCTTGGAAAAATCTCTTGGAAATGGCATTGATGAATTTGCTAGAAATTGTGAAGAGAATTTTTGTTGATGAAATTGTTAGGAGAATTGATGTTGATGAAATTGTTAAGAATTCTTTTGGAATTTAGTCAATTCATAGTGGTGAATTATGTTGTCAGCTATCAATAGAACAGAGCTCTCTGTTCTATTTTGTCCAAGAGTAAATTGTGTTGATGAAATTGATGTTGTTCTTTCCCTGAAACATGATCCTGAAATTGCTGTTGCTCTCCATTCTAAATTCCTGATTTATTTTGTCCATGAGTAAATAATGAATGCTGAGTAAATAGGATCCTGATCCATTTGACTAATTCATGCCATGAGTAAATATTGAATGCTGATTTATTTTGTCCACCAAGTTGGACTAAAGTAGTGAGAAATTGGAAATAGCTGGATGTTGTGGTTAGGGAGTTAGCATATAAAGTTGAGTGCCATTACTTCCATTCATTTTCATTAATTAATGTTGATGCACTTAAATTGATTTGCTAAGTTGCAACAATTTGTTGTCTTTGGCAGATGGACAGAAGCTAGATTAGAAAAGGAGTTAGAAAGTTTTCGAAAGAACATATGAAAGGAGTTGATGATTTCATGGAATTTGTTCGGGAAAATTTTTCCAACGATGCTCACATTCTTTGCCCATGCTGCGAATGCCTCAACCGTCCAAGAATGGCTCAAGGAAGAGTGGAAGATCATCTGCTTCTTAATGGGATGTCCAGCACATATGATAGATGGATATATCATGGAGAACCTTTAGACAGTCAACCTCAACATTTTGAAGCTGATACAAAGGCCCCTCATATGATGGGTGGTGGTGATGCTAGCATTGATTTCATGGAAAAGGTTTTGCGAGATAATGTTGTTTTGGAGGAAGAGGATGGGCATGAAGATGATAGGATTCCTGGCCTATTGAAGGATTTGTACGATGCTGAAGATCATGCTGATGGACAGAAGTCGTTGTTTGCTGAGGTGTTAGAGGAGGCGAAGCGCGCAACTCATGAAGGGGGTAAATTTTCAAGATTTACCTTCACCGTGAAGTTACTCCACATCAAGTCTTTCTATTGGATTAGCAATGCCGCATTCAACGCAATACTCCGTCTTTTGATCTTGCAATTCCCTGATAGTTGTGTTCCCAGATCTTATGATGAAGCATTGAGCATAATCCGCAGGCTGGGGTTAGGTTATGTGTCAATACATGTGTGCCCAAATAACTGTGTCTTGTTTCGGAAGGATTTAGCAAAGCATGACAACTGTCCAAAATGCAATGCATCTAGGTGGAAAGATGCTGATGGGAAGAAGTCAATACCGGAGAAGATATTGAGCCACTTTCCCTTGATACCAAGGCTGCAGCAGATGTTCATCTCGAAGAAATCATCGCATGAGGTACAGTGGCACAAGATGAAGCGGTAACTTGTGGACAATGAGCTGAGCCATCCAGCGGACGGAGAGGCATGGAAAGAGTTTGACCGTATACATTTAGATTTTGCTGCAGATCCAAGGAACATA